>NW_017263605.1:432820-961726 GCF_001500285.1 Mollisia scopiformis
TTCTACAGCCTGAACGCACGGACTTTTGTCCCCATGTTCGTCACGGGAAGCCCGAGATCTCAAGGCGGGAGACGGGAGACGATAGAGAAAGACTGTTGCATGGCTTGAAAAGACCAATATGGTATTATGGGAATGATATCAATGAGTCCAAGGCGGTTTGCACTCAGGTTTGTGCAAATAAGAGAAGGTCTGGGTGAGCGAAGTTGGCACCAGTAACTGTTGAATTGAATTAGGCTGTGGAGGCTTCAGATGCTGCAGGATTGATATGTAATGAACTATCTGCCAATATTGTGCGGTTATATTTGTTCGACTGAAAATCTCCATATCGGTGTGAATAATTCTGTAGATTGTGCTCTTCACCCTCTGCGAAGTTGGATCTCACACACGATACGCGAAGGATGAAATGTTTTGGGAAGGTTTCTATTCGTAAAGAAGAGTTTCAAGACTTCATAAAAGACTGAACTCTAGACATGCGCAACGCGAAATTATTGTGCAAGAAAACCACTTGCGATGCCCATAAAAACCACACACGCGCACTCATCAACCATAAAACAAATCCAATGTTACCATAAGCCCAACCTCGCAAGAAAAGTAACCCACCCTTGATATTGTTCCGCCACTGGTTTCGGAGTTGGTAGAACGCTTCTAACGATCAGCGTTTATAATTGCGATTGATATGAGTAAACTTACATGATGGATATCTATTGCTTAGCAATAGAAGAAGGCTTGACCTCCTCAACTTCTCGGGCTTGAACCTGACGTCTAGGTCTAATAGGAAGTTGGAAAGTGAACTGCATGCTCTCTGGAACCCCGTTGTTCAATGAAACATGCTTGTTCTTCGGGGCAGCAGTGTGCTTGGGGACACCGTTGCTCTTCGTGGTAGCATTGCTCATCGAGACACGCTTGCTCTTCGTGGCGGCAGTGTTCATCAGGACGACCTTGCTCTTCGGGACAGTAGCGGTCTCCGGCGTGACATTACTCTCGGAGGTAACGCGGATATCCAGTTCAGCGGCGTTGCTGATGATTCGATCATGAGCTTCTTGAATTTCGACGTTGATCTCCTTCTTCAATGCAATAGAGAGCTCATCGATCTTGGCAATCATCTGCTCACCAGCTTGGTTCTTTAAGTCGAGACGCTGGAGAACAATGTCCCGGGTGTCCTCCTGAGACATGAAAGAGAATTTGCCGTAGCCCAACTCGGTAGCGTAGGTCTTGTCGGTCAAGTCGTCGACCATCGCGTTGAGATCATGGCGATAGAGACGGAGAGAGAGTTCCTCGAAGGAGACGACAGTTGAGATGTTGAGGTCAATGGCTCTCTCAAGCATCTCACCGAAGGTAAGGCCTTGGGAGCGTTGAGGGATCTTAGGAGGGGATTCAGGGATGGGTTCGACGTCGTCCGTGAACCAGACCTCGTCATTGGGAATCTTGTACGAAGGCACTTCAAAGGTGACATGTCAGTAGCAGAACCCACCAGAGTGTTATAGAAGAATACATACTTGCTGCGGTATTGCTCGCAAGAAGTGATGCTGCTTTCACAGGAAGAATTGGTGATCGGGATATTAAAAGGTGGTCGCGTTGAGGAATCCTGGGGTTGACGCGGATGGAAAAAATTTGTTTTGGTAAAGAGGTCGTTGAGATCATATATGTGCGAAATCTGGAGCCGATGACGCTAGAGCAAGAAGGGATTATCGTATACACCGAGGCTGCGTCACAATAGCAGGTGAATAGGAACTGGGTTGAGCTATTGAAGTCGAACACAATGATCTAGATCTGAATCTATAGGTTGAAGTTGGACTTATTGACTTGAAGCTCCGCAAAACGTCTTCCTTCAACTGGGGGAGCATGTTCATTCCATACTGAGCGGTAAAGCCTTTTCCATAATTAAAAATGTCTCAGTAATTTTGAGGATTTTCGGGCAGAAGAAGTAGGGTAAAGCAAGGACAAGATGAGAAGCAGTCAACTCCAACGGCGGCATTTCACCAGTCAGTATTGGGATTTCTTAGAGGTTCTAGATCTTGAACAGCATCAAAGGAATCCTTGTGATATACGGAGATCTGTCATAGTCTCAAATGTTGCATCATGTTGTAGAAGTAGAACAAGTTAGACTCGTAAACACATTATCAAAGCCTCTTGTTTGCCGTCCAAAGCTGCGTCCATTCGCAACCTCAGCGTGCAGAACTCTCAACCCCCCACTGTCCAATCACTCCCGTGTATTCTTAACCACTGGTCCCACGGGTCCTTCAGGTATGGCTTCGATCGATATGCTGAGACGATAGTGGCAACCTAAAATATATGTTGTTAGTTTTAACACCTCGCCTAGATTCAGGAATGCACTTAGCTTTACGTAGACCACCCTGGATTCAAGAATGAATGAAGTGATGATGATCCTGGCAACCTCGCGCCTTCTCTTAAACCCAATCCCCCAGTCCCCAAACAAAATGAGTATACCTCAGGGCTGGACAAAACAAATGTAGTAATTGGCTTGATCATCGTAGAATGTAAGTGTAGGAAAGAAGAGTGTGTGGTGTTGTTGTTCAAGTATGAAGTTGCGGAAGAGGGTACCGCTCATTTATACATCGATCATGCTAGGCGAAGTTGGGCTTAGCGTGACAATTTCCAGCTACTGAATTCACCTTCACTCTTTGATCTCAGCCTTGTGGTCTGGTACTAGTGTCCAGTCTCGGAGTCTCCATCCTTACCTCTCTGGTCAACTTCGGCTTCGATATTTGCTCTGCCGTACCTATTGGATCATCTCACGTGATACAAGCGAAGGTAAAAAGGGGCATAGAATGGCTTCATGGCGCTGGGAAAAGGCAGCAAGTTCCGTTATGATAGTATGTAATTATTTTAAAGGGTGTACTTCTTACTCGCAAACTTTATTGTGTGATACAAATATCCCGACATTCCCTTCCTGAAAGTCATTTTGACGCTGAGGACATTCTAGGAAATTAAGAACAATGCCAAACGAAAGAAGCTGTAAGTTTCTGACGTAAAAACAAACATCCAGCTTCTGCTGATGATTTTCTGACACAGCAGAGAGACCGTGCAGAATCATAAGATCAAGATCTCAAGAGCCACACAACCACACCCCGGCTGAGAAGCCTGTCGCCAGACAAAGATCTTCCGAAAGGCTTTGAGTCTTGTAGGAGATTGAGTTCCATCAAGCCATCATCTGTTCTAGTACAGTGTTCGCAATAATATACGGTCGTATTACGGGGTCTAGTATCAGGTCAATACGCACTTACGGCGTACGGTATGAAGTGCATATATATTGACTATTATTAGTTCCGTATCAATGGAAGATATTAGTCAATATACTAAGTACTGGAATGTAGCTTAACAAGAGGCATATTATATGGAATGTAGCTTGAGACATTGAAATCCAAGCCTAAAAGAGCCTAAAGGGGCATATTTCATAGAAAAATAGTGCAATTCATTGATATTGAACCTTTGAAACAAAACATTCCAGTACTTAGTATACTTCCAGTGAGATTCAATAATACTAGTCCTGATATCATACGTACAACCATATTATTATCGTACGTATCACTCAAAGTACAGTATTTTTCGAAAAGAATACGCACTACAGTGAATAATGCTATTTTAGGCAAATACTATTGCGAACACTGTTCTAGTAGATGTCATCAGTATTTGCTCTAGAGTCTCCGAGCTCAAAATCATTATTTTCAGCTCTGACAACATATCACAATTCTCTTTTCAGTGACAAAGAGCTATTCTACCTGCTGAATTGATAAACTGGCTTTTAAAGTAGCACTTTCTCGTCCAAGTCCAGCCAATATTCCTCGTCATCCCGCACTCTGGGAAAAAGACAACCTGGAACCTCTTTTGACTCCCGGGGGTGATCTATCACGTGTCCTTAAGTTTGATCTCATTTCGAAACAAATCCATTCAGAAACGAAGATTGAACTTACAATGCTCCTCTAATCTAACTTTAATACGCTGTTGTAAGAAGCGACGACTCCTGCTCAGCATCCAAGCTGTCTCTGACGTTGGATTGGACATCACGTGAATATACTTTTTCCTTCCGAATCTTGTTCGCAGCATGCGGCACTCTCAGCATAATCGAACATCTACAAGGTGCGTAAGGTTCCTTTTCCAAGCTCATCATTAACTAAGCAATTAGATTTTCAGAACCTGCTTCTGGGTCGGAAATGCCTGTCACTCTGAGGTGGCATGTGGATCATAAGTTGATCAGGAGACTCTGCAGGTTCACGCTCTTCTGCAATTCTCTATGCATTGCTATCATCGAGATCGTGGTATTCATGCGGATAATCCTATGACGCTCGAGTCGAGACATTGCGCTCCGCAGATATTCCTGTTCGGCGTGACATTCAAAAATTGCTGGAGATCGAACCGGAACCCGACATTTTCCCAATCTTGAGATTTTAGACATCGACAATCAATTCTAACAAATCATCAGAACCGAGGACGTCGCATAATTTCCAATAAGCTGCAGTATCAAATAGGTCCATCAATGGCAGCAAGAAGATCTTCAATTTGTCTATCCTGCTAGCCAGCAAATGCTCCTCCATCTAACTCCATCCTCCTAATCCGATCAATAGATGTAATTACACTCCAACTCACTCCCACATTCCAAGACTTGGTGTATCATGATTATTTTAGTTTCCCTTGGCAGTGGCGTCTGCAATTTCCATTAGCACATCTACAACAATTGGTATTCTGAATGTGTGAGCATACCTAAGTATACAGAGGCAGTGTTGAAGCTGACGACATTTCCATCGGCATCGCTCATGGCAGGAGCTTCGGCATCGACACCCGATGAGGTGGCAGTAGTTTGACGAGCAACGATGTCTGTTGGATTAAAGTTAGTTTTGAAGTTTGGGAGTGGTGGGTCGGTGGGCTCGAGGTGGGTTTCTATGGGACTGGAGACCCCAATGGAAAATACCCATCATCGAAGAAAAAGAGGAAAAGAATATGAATGAGGGAAAAGACTACTGGAGCATACCATCGAGACGGTCTGGAAGAGCAATGGGAGATGCGAAAGCAACGGCCACGAGGGACAGAAGGGCGATGACTGAGAATTGCATGATGACGGTAGTAAATTGACCTTGAAAAAAGTTCGAAGAGTGAGTGGCAAAGGTCGTCCGGCGACAAAGATTGAAAGTAGAAAGTAGATGGAGGAAACGAAAAATGAACGTTTGATCAGATAGAAGACTTGAGATGGAGAATGGGAGAGGAAAGATAAGATGGAAGGGAGACATTGATATTTGTAGTGCCAAGGAGAGGCTTGCTATCCTGGCCATTTGCCGGACATTGTTTTCGCCGCACGGGACTGACGGGCCTGTCCAGGCCGATGTCATCCTAATTGGAGCTGGAGGCGGAGACGTTCCAAAGAGTCTGGGTGGGACTGGGGTGCGGGCAGGCTGAATTCAAGCTTGAATCGGTGATCATGGTGTCGTGCGACTGGGCCCGTTTGAAAAAAAAGTGCTTGTACGGTGGACAACTCGGATCAGTCCTGTGGGATTGGAGGGATTTATTTCTGGATGTTCTGCAAATGGCAGTGTGGATTGCTGATGGAGCATGCTAAGCAACACAGCACGGGGTTGTTGACATTCGGGACATGGGATACGGAAATGTGAGACGAAGGCTGATACGAGGATGGAGCAGTGACAGCAACAAGCGAGAGCGACCAGGCCCGCTTTGAGGCTTAAGCGCAAGATCTGAAGATGGGAAGAACAACGTCCGAAGAATCATTCATGCGTTAACAACTTTGTTTTCAGATGATTGACGTATCCGACGCCTGCATAATGCTTGGCTACATGTCAAGCTTTTGTGGCAAGTCTTGGCTGTGATTTTGACTTGGGGAAATTGGGATGGCAGGCGAAGCGAGTCATGGAGAATCCATCACGTGGAAATGATCTTTCTGCGTCATGATTGTCTTTGGAAAAGAGTCAACGAAGCAGAAGCAGCAAAAAACTGGTCTAATTGTAGTTTTCAGTTAGGGCTTCACCAATGTCGTTCAGAGTGGATATCGATCATGTGACTAAGTCCCCTGCTTCTCCGAAACCTAGTGGTGGATCTTCCCGGGGCTAATGCTTCACCTCCTGCATCAAATCCACCCAGGATCAAATACGACATTGCGGAAAGAATGACGGTTGGGTGTTGAAAATCTCATCTCAATTGGTACGGACAAACTTCCATTCAATTCCTGGTTGCCAGTCAAGGACAAAGCACCATCATCGATACGACGGGATCTTTTCCTCTTAAACATCAGCACTTCACAAAACCACGTTGATATCTTGCCCTCTGGTGTAGACTTCTCGTCTAGTGGCGTGAGATTCTACTCATAGAGAATGAAGTGACGGCCTCGAGCTGGAGACTCGTCTTGCCTTTTCATTTCCTCTCCCCGAGTAGCGAGAGCAAGTGCTGCTACGTGCCGAGATGGATGCCTGGTTTTCTCTTTGCTTTTCGTTAGTTCTGCTTTGATATGGATTGCTACAAGTCGTTCGTTCCTCATGTTCAAGTCTGAGCAAGGTGCAGATTTCGTTGCCATACTTGTCGGCCAGTCCACAGCTGGGACAACTTGTTCGAAGATAATTCAAGTCATGTATCCCTTGTTTGTTCATAATATTTGAGCGTTCTTATATCATCCAACAAACCCTGGTCGAACAAATGCGCTCAAGACCCCAATACCCGGACGAGAAGGAGACCAACAACAAAGTGCACAAGGTTCCGTGTTACCTTCTGATGGGAGTTCATGGACTTGGTGGATGAGAGTGTGTACCTGTCCGCCAGATTGAAACACACTCGAGAAGAGTTGTGGCAATTGGGCTGACTTGGCACGAGACATAAATGCGTTGGTGGTCTTTGCTAGTGGATTCGAGGATGCCATCAGACCAGCTGCAGGACCGATGGATGGTCTTGATAAGGGTTGGAAAGAAGTGCCCAGTACAAAGACTTGCTTGCGACTAGTGTATCGGTTCTCAACACATTGCATGAGAAAGCTGGGTCTTGTTTAACGAAGAAACATCTCACTTCTACACATCTTCAAGGGAGTCGTGGCTCAACATTGTTCGAGGATTGTGCCAACGGTCTGGAAGGGAAGTGCGGTTGGGATCGCGTTCAGCAGACTGTGTGCGGATCTTCAGTGTTGTGTCAAGCTGTGCAGCTTCCAGAGTCTTTGGAAGAACAGGGTACTGTCATTTTGGCCTGCAGAGACCCCATCAAAAACTGAGAACTTGGCTCAACTACAAGTTAGAACGGAAGAGCCTTCCAGGCACGATGAGACGTCATCGTTCAACGAAGGAGAATCGCTTGATTCAATCTCCACATCTCCGTCATCGATATACAACTTTTCCTATGCACAGACACTAGATTCTGGTCGGAAGTTACCTACATCTATCAATTCCGAATGAGACGATGTCGATGACACGCAAAACAAACGACAATACCGCCTCAGCCAGCCCTAAAAGAAATTACGAGACGAATTCGATGTCGGCCAAGATCACAGACAATCTCAACAGAGTCGTATCACGTGTCGGCAAAGCCAACAGATAGTACGAGAGACAGCAAGGAAGAGTGCGCGAGGAGTTACAACCGAAAGAGAGTCTTCAATTTGTGAATGAGTATCCTGGGTATGCGCTTGCGAGCATAGAGTTGAATTCGGCTTCTCCAGCTGGGATTTCTGCAATGTCTTCATCTTGAATTCGATATATTGGTAGCTCCCTGCATGGAGTTGGTATGTGAATGTACAGTCTTCATTCTTGAAAGGATACTCGAGTTGACTTGAGACTCGATACGGAGCCTTTCGCAGCCTCGTTTCTGGGCATTGAGGCTGGGGTTGATGTCTCGGATGACTCGAACTAGAGTCTTCCTTGACTTGCTCCTTCACTCCGCAGGGCCTTGGTGTGTATTGACTCTAGACAGGGTGCTGAGTAGTCGATCCGGGTTCTGGGCTCAGGAGTAGATAGTTTTGTACGAAGAAGCCTCGATGGGGAAAGCCGAAGGCTGAGGAGCTGCAGCTTGCCTTCACTAGTACGAATACACTCAGCTATACACGCATGATTCACGAGTTCAGGTGTGAATCACGAAAGTACAGGACCCACAATCAAACAGACGGGAAATGAGCGATTCTCTACAATTCCAAGCAAGGGAGCAGAGGTTATGGACCGCAAGCTTGCAAATTGTGAATCTAGCAACTAAACGTGCTGAGCACATGCATCTCTACCAAAATGTGTATCTTTCTTCCGCCAAGTCCTTTCCACTTCCAAATAAGCCCGCATCAAAGAAGGTTTTAGTCTGTCATTCGGTTGCCTACATGTCCGTTTCCCAAGTCATCCATGACCAACTCTGGGCCACGAGACTACATCCAATCTTTTCTGCCTCGCTTCCTTCTATACACGTGGCGCTCCAAACTTTCTGCTCCTCTTTTGGCACCACTTGTGGATGTAACGCTTTCCAGAGTAGCCTCGGCGCTGCTGGTAGAGGGTAGAATGTCTATCGAAACTGCCCTTGTTCCAGCCGCTGCCAGACTAGCAACTACCGCCAAGCTCGTCACCGCCACCAGGTTAGCAGCTTTCAGATTGCTGGTAGCCGAGGACGTTGTAACAGCAGAGACTGATGGAAGGGGGCTTGATACGAGGGAAACCTTGATGTTTTCGGCTGATATTGGGACTATCACCTGGATGACTAAAGTTACGGTTGACAGCATTGTTGTGTAAGCGATAGGGGTCGACAACGGTGTGCTTGGGAGAGACGCAGCGAGGGTACTCGTGGGCAAGCTGGAAGAGACTGGCAAAAGACTGCTCGATACGGGGGCTTTGGGCGTACTTGCAGGCAAGCTATTTGAGATTGGCAGGGCCGAGCTGGAGCTACCGCCTCCAGCTGCAGCGGCTCCCAGTGTGCCGATGAGATAAGTTGCCATGGTCGTATTTGCGTCTGACGAGTGTCCTGCCTCGTTGAAAGCTGTTGTTGCGTCTGTCCCAGCCACTCCTGTAATGTCGTCTGGCCCATCTGGGTGGATGTTTATGTACTTGGTGACATCGTAGACTTCGAGGATTAGTTACTTTCTTTCGAATATTTAAGCTGCTTACCATTGTTGTTGTAGATGATCCACGGATCAGTCTTTGTGTTGTGTTTGGCTACATCTGCGGTGGAGTACGTGGAGAGAGATCTTTCGGCGAATGGAACGTTGTTACGTCCATCGAGGACAGGAAAAATTGTGTTGCGTTGATTGGCATCGTTGATGAAGAGTGCTGCAGAAACGGTATGAGCAAACACGAAGTGTAGTGTTGCAAGTCTGGTAAAGATAGAGAGTTGCATCGTTACACGAGCTTGATTCGTTGTTGTCGAAAACGTAGAAAGTCTTGAAGAATTCGGAAGGCTGTTTCATGAAAAAGCAGTTCCTATATATGTCAAGCCCTCAAACCCTCGTGAATGAAACGGCATAATAAATCGTGAATGGATGAGGGCGTGATTGTGGACGGGTGTAGCGAGTGATACAAGATAGACATTCTGAATCAGAATTCTGATGCGACATAGAAAATGAAATAGCATTCCGAAAGACTCGTCCAATACGTCCACTTAAGAGGAATGGGATTTGTAGTAGAAAGTTGGTTGGGGGAGTGGTCGCTTAATTGGCAAATCAAATGATCCATGCGGACAATATGACCCACTCTTAATGGGTCTGCCTTATAAATCTAAACAAGCATCTCTTGCTAAACAGTCCCGTTGGTCTAGTGGTATGATTCTCGCTTAGGGTCTAACTCTGAGTTCAATTTGCGAGAGGCCCCGCGTTCGAATCGCGGATGGGACCTAAATAGCTCCAGCTTATCCTTTTTGTTTTTTTTGCTTTCTTTTCCGTCACACTTTCTTTGCGCGATTTGAGGCTGGAACTTAAGCGACCAGTGAGGAACACGAAACAAATCTATTTTGAGGATATCCATAAAGATCTACGAACAAAACTCTCGTTTTTATAGAATCAATCATCATTCATTTATTGGCAATTAATAGTGATTTTGCGTGAGTTGCAAATATTCTCGTATAGTTACCGTACAGAATAGTATGTCTTCAATTGTCTCAGGATTAATATAAAACTTGATTCACGCTCTCGGCGAGAGTGAAATTGTTCTTTTCTTCTAAGTCTTCTTCTTAGGTCTCAACGTCAAGTACATCTCGCAGATCTGCGTTTATTTTCACTCGATGAGTTTTCTTCGAAGTTTCTTTTATTCCTCGTCTCGAAATGAAAGCGGATCACAGAGTGAAAGTATTAGAAGCCACGTGACATATCGAAGTCCGAGAGTTTCTGGCAAGCTTGGTAAATGACATGCTTCATAACGCTTCTTCATCTATGAATGTTGTCCAAGTCTTTCTAGATCGTTGAATCAAATATTAAGTTTGTAGATTTGAGTTTCTCTGAAGAAGCCCTGCAGAGGATGGATTCGTGGAATAGTGGGCAGAAAAGCCGTACTTGCCGAGTCAACATATGACACCAGCGGTGACTGTGCTCTAGGTGTGATTGAATCCTTGCTTCAACCAGGAAGGCAAATGAAATTCTGCTCTCGCGCTCATTGCTCATCCGGCGTTGTCGTCTTTGCGATTGGGCATTCGCATCGCTTACCTGGGTAAGTGGGGCAACTCGCTTGTAAAAGGAGACATCGCTTAGCTTACAAGTAGGGAGCCATCACTGTGTCCAATTGTGTACCATATGAAACTGTGTTTGACTCAAGAGATGATTAACTGAATTGTCCTATATGATTTCAATCTGATTTATGTCCACTGATGGCTGAGCTTCGCACCGATGTTACGTTCAACACCCCGCCATACTCCACTTTCATTCAGCCCTTCCACATGGCAATTCCACACATCATAAATGTTCGCCACATACAAAGAGCCACTCGAGCAAGGCACACCAAGGTGTACATGACGAATCATAACGCAAAGTACAGTCCGCATACAAATGAAACGCAAATACTTACCTAAGTAGGCATATGCCTAACGTATATATCTTCTAGCTCAATGAGTCTTCTAGCACCACGTAGTCACACACTATATGATCGATCTGGCCGAGTTCAATATCGACACTCCACAGAACGTGCTATATGTCCTCCACTTACATCTGTCTGAGGCTGTTCCAGACACCATTGGAGTCTCTGACAAAATGGCGCTGGGAGTCCTTCGCAACCCAGCCAATGAATTGAACCTTGACGTTGTGCTCGACTGGATATATCTTGGCGTAATTGACAAGAGACATTGGTTCAAGCTTATGTCGAGCATTTCTGCCCTCGAATTGGATAGGCTTCAGATGCGGTACGAAGTTTAGCACAGGAGGTTCGGGCGTCGAGTATATGATGGCGTGGTACTCGGGAGTGATGCCTCGCTTCCCTAAGCCTTGACGGCCGTATGTGAGAATTGGTCTGTAGACGATCAGTCAATGATATGAATGAGTGGGGAATCACTGACACGCAATTGGAAAACCCATTGCCAGTAGCCACGACGACGAATCTTCGCACACTGGAGTAGACCTTTTGTCCATATTCTCCGTCTGCAGTCCAACCCTCAACTGTAACATCAGTCTGCTCTGATATTGATGCGGTATCGGATCTGGGTTCGCCTTTCGGCTCCGCCCATACGACTTTGAATATCTAGAAAGTTAGCAGATGTTAGATATTAACGGCACACGGATCTAACTAACCTGACCAGGCTTGAAGTATTTCGAGCGATGTACCTTGAAACCTGGCAAGTACGTAAGCATCATACGCAGGATAGGAGGCTGAGCACCTACTAGGGTCAAGCGATTCGTATTTTCCCGCCGTGCCCGTAATGTTGGGGCGAGTAAACTCCTGTGGGATCCTTGCCACTTCGCTTGACACCTGCAACGGTGGGGGCGGGCGTCGTGATCGTGCTCGTGCTCGGACACTCGCTTGCATGTATCAGTATAGCCTCGACTTATTCTTGATATCTAAGGGTACCTTGAGTGACCGTCGCATCCGTCTCGTAGGATCGTCCTGGAGAGGAATCTCGTCCTGCACCACTTTGACTGCTTGTAGATAACTGTTGTTCATATGGGGCTGGCTCCTCGTCGCTATAGTACAGTTCTTCTTCGTCCTCTTCTGGTGGCGGTGGTGCTCGGGGATTGTAGAAGCTGCTGCTCGGCGGAGCCGGGTTGTAGTCTGCGATGTTTAGCACATGGAACTCGGTTGTTGTAGGGGCTCATACTAATCGGAGCACTACTGAAGTTACTTCCAGTGGTAGATGTATAATTTTGCATCCTGTCTTGTGCTGAGTACCTGATGATTGAGAAGTCAGCTCCTTCAAGATTGCTTCCCAGCCCAGACGCGAAACGGCATCGCTCATTCGCAGCAAGCTTTCAGCAGTATGTTGGTTTGATTATCACTTACATAGAACGCTCATACATGCTGGAACTTTGTCCATATGCTGGTCGAGGAGCCTGGAACCGTGTTGCTTGGTATTGGGCTACTGCAACAACTTGTTAGTGGAATTCTACAGAAGGGAATAACAACGAACTTGGCACTTGATACACAGAACTTGACTGTCCACTGCTACTGTTATCGACATATTCATCTGCTGTAGAGGCTTGACCCTGCGTCAGGGAGCTTTCGGCCAATGCTTGAGTGATTCCACCCACGGGGTCGGATGCTTGAGTCGGAGCATTGTATGAATAGTCGTTGGCTTCAGAGTATTGAGGACTGTTGTCGTTCGCAGAGCTGGAAAATCTGGAGATAGCAGAACTTGTTGTAGGAATGGGTACTCGAGGTGTCGATTCCACAACTCCCTCGCGACTTTCCCATACTTGCTTGTCTGTTCGATTTGGCTATCAGTGGTGTTACAAATAAAATAATAAAGTGATCCACGAAAAAAGAATATCAAGCTGGTCTAGGTCTTATTGTTCTAGACTTACTTTTGGAATTGTATCGGTACCGGTAAAACTTCCCCTTCCTTCCGTCCCATTCCCATTTGGACCAGTTGTACCCGTCGGACCGGCTGGACGATCGGCTATCCATATGCTGAAAATTGATCGGTCGATTGCTGACTTTGCCTCGTACCACACAAGTACCGAGCCTGGCCGACTCGCCCCATTACGCTGATCGGGTGCTAAATAGACATTCTGAGTTTTGAGCCTCAATTATCCACTCGTCCACTTGATATGTTCAGAAGTGCCATGTCCTCCTTTTGATGGCGCACAAACAGTTTGATATGGCTAAAGGGATAAGATGGAGGTATGGTTTTAAATGTGATTGGTCTGCTCCAATTAGGATGGTGTTGTGTTCCGGTGCTCAATCTGCAGACTGGGGTTGCGCCAGGATTGCCTTTTCCCGGCACAGAAAAGGAAGGCAACCATTCATGCAAGATTCCGTTTGTTATCTCTCTTGTTTCAAAAATGTGGCGGTGGCACGTGAAATCTATTGGGTAGATGCAGGCGCTGAAGGCAAAGTGAGGCTGTCAAGCGAGGCTTACATGGCCATTGGATATAAGATCCTTGTGGGGCCTGGATTTCTTGTGGACCAAAATAATTTGTTATTCCATCGTACACCCCTTTCCGAATACTGCAGCATTCCAGCAACTGGGGCCACGAGCAAATACAGTAATCGACTAATGCCCTTATGGCAACAACGTCGATCTTCATGTTCAAGACAACGGCTTCCGACTTTACTTGTGTTTGCTCGCTAAATGAGTTATCTCGGACAAAAACGCCAAAATGCGCCAAGTGAAAGATTTTATTGAGCAAAAGCTCGAGAAGATAAAGCACAAGATGACCAAGGAAAGGCCGCGAGGATCCCAGAAACAGAAACGGGCCAGCACGAGCAGTATTGGTTCTTCCCAAGGTTTTCCGGAATCACCAGCTTTGAGTTCACAGAATCCCCGAACTCGTCAAAACAGCAATCAAACAACTCAATCGAATACAGATGCTCTTTCTCGGATGAATACCAAAAGCACAACATGCGGAGGGGATTACGTTGTTGTCTCTAGCAATCTAGGAAGATACCAGGTCTCGGAAATGGACCATCAGCCTCCTACGCGGAAAGATATACAGCCCGAAGAAGCTGTAAGCTCCCAACAGAGAACTCAACCAATCTCTCCAGGCAGTGGAGGGAACAAACCAACTCAAGACGACTTAACACCAGGAGTAGAAGGAATCCTACCACAGACGCTGTTACCAGAACCTTCCAGTTTTGCAGCCGAGACAGATCCTGAGGAAGTCTTGGTGCCTCGTCCAAATGAAGAGCCACAGGAAGTACATCAACCAGAACTACTCAGTGTTCGGAGTCAGTCACCAACTGAAGAGGATAAAAGTTCAAACACGATTTCTTCCCCACACGCAGATCTTCATCTTGATTCTATCAGCTTAAACGACAATCCAGAACTTCTACATCGTATCTTGCAAAAGTTGGTCCGGAAAAAGGATGACTGGGACAAACTACGCTCCCTTCGGAAGAATGAACTGGGAGTCCGTTCCTCACTACAAGCTCAACGTACAGTACTGCAGGAGAAAGAAGCAGCTAAGCAAGTTGCAGATAACGACTTCATGAAGCTTGCAAGAGAGAATCCGCCATTGGAATCCCAGCGAGATCTTCTTGAGAGCCATGCAAGACTTCAGCAAACCCGGAATGACTATGGACCTGCTCTGGTGGAATGCGTTCAAAGAGAAGAAGCTTTGGATGTTGTCGAATGGGAAATGGGAAGGTTAGAGGACCAGCTCTACGTAATTCTGTTCGGCGAGATTCAGGAAGATACGAATCTGGCTTCCAATTTCTTCCCCACAGAGACAATTGTGGGATCTGCATCGACACCAAGTCCATGGCTAGGCTTAGTCGCAGGAGTCCAAGATCGATTCCAACCTCTGCATACACAGTATTTATCACGGCAAGGGGACATGGATCTGGCGAAGGAAAGACTAGGCAATCTAGAACAAGAAGCAGAGGATCTATATGCGCGGCAAGAATATTTGCAGCGTTTAGGGCATGATCTGAGTCCGGAACTCAGCGAGGCGTTGAGAGAGATCCCTTCTCGAGAAGCTCAGATACGCAGTGAAATGGCTGACATTGAGGCAGATGTCGATAGATTAAGACAGGAGTGCCTCGATGAGGGGATCGATCTGGACGGTGAAAGTGATGATGGGAGTGGGGACTCTCTGAGCTTTTTTGAGGATGATGTACAACAGGACAATCACTGAGATTTGGAGGGAACACAGCACTTCAGATCTTAAGCGTTTCTACGGATGCATGACTATGCTACTTTTTTTGGATCCCTTTTGCAGGTAGATTGTCGCTTTGTAATAGAGATTTGTGGCCACAGTGTATGAGCAAGAGCTGGGCATGGACAGAGTTCCTGTAGTATTAGGCGTACTACTATCTTCTACGCATTCTTATGTTTATCGGAGCCAGTTTAACACCACTCGGGGTGTATTGGAATGGTCAAGAGGGAATACAAGCGGGATATCGAAGTTCCATCACAGTATCCGTGTTTCTGCCCAATATCGTAAGTTGTGCTTCTCAGAGATAGTTTCTTTCGACCTGCCTGCAGGTAACTTGCCGATGTCTCGATGCTGATAGGTAGTATTCACTTACCATGGGGAACCTTACGCCCAAATACACACCGCCTCGATGCACCTACCAGCAAGTGGTACCATCAGCCAGTCAGGCTGCATCGAAAAGCAGATACCAGTCATAATTCAGTCGTCAGGCCAGAATCGGAAAGACTTGCATGCAGACAGCCCTGGTTAGGATGTTTCTGCCACAGCGAAATGTGACAGGTTGAATCAATGCCATCCCGAGTATCGAATAGGTTGTACTAAATATCTATATGTTGTGTAACGATAAAGATCGTCCAACAATCGCTTGGGTATCGGTCACTTGAGGCTCTTATCGTCAAATTTTCGAGACCCCCGGGACTTTCTGGACTTCTGTTGTTTTCTACTTGCTCTGAGGTCTGCATGTGCTTATTTGCTTTTTCAAAGTGCGGGGTTTGAAAGCTAACACGTGATTGTGATTGAAGCATAGGTAGCCATGCAATGTCGAGTCACTTAGCAGCACTGTTATTGGAGTTTTGAAGTGAGGCTTCACCAGAAGTTGTCAAACGCTCCCGAAAAGCCAATGTTGGTGCCTAACGTTCGATCTTCTCAGCTGGTTCGCTGGACACTGTAGTCATACGACTGCCTTCTCCAAGACAGCTGTAGCCTAAGAAACCCCAGAAATCCGAACAAGCCTATCACGATGTTATTCAAGGTAGCCCCTGATCGGCTTCCTTCAGAAAGTAAGTCCAGTCCAAAAATTGCTCTTTCCTCACATTGCCCAGCTTTGAGTAATTCTTACCTTTTCTTCTCTCTATATTCTTAAGCATCCTATCATAGTACCCCTTCTGAGGTTGCCGATCGAGACAACATCCACGTAGCTGCTGGGGTAGTCCTTCTCCTCGTTGCCATCGACATGGTCTGCGCATTCACTCACACAATACATGTAACATCCGCTTCTGCGGTATGCGGACCTTTGTCATCTTTCCTTGTTAACAAGATTCTTCTTTGGCAGACTTAAAGACGAAGGGTGTGCTAAAGACGATGTAGCACAGAAAGTGACCGCAGACTAGTAGCTAGAAGAAGAATTTTATGATCACTAATTGAATCACAGCAGTACCCAGAGCTAATCAGATTCCCTCCAGACCTTTTTGTGTGATTCAAGTTGAAACGCGACTCGGAATGGGCGACATCATACCCAAATCTCTCCTGTTTCGTTCTGGCAAAGACTCAAGGTTCTCGGTGCTAGTCTACGTTTCACTCCTGCTTCGAGAAAGGTCCCCAACGAAGAACACGACGAAAAACCCATAGAAAAGAAATGTTGAAGTGGTGCCCACCCTCTCTGTCCTATGTGCCAGAACTGATACAAGTCATTGAGTCAATACTTCCACCAAACTGCACCATACGACGCTGCTTTGTCCTTATACCTACAACTCCCGGCCTTCATGGCACATCAGGTTCACGCGAAATTGCAGCCTCAAGAAGTGTTCATCTCAAGCGATGTCAGGAAGGTTTCAGCTGCAGAGCAGTGTTCATTTTGAAGTTATCTCTTCATATGCGTTCACAAGCTGTGAGGTCATGCTGTATACTTTCTTTCCGCTACAATAAACGATACACGACCAAAAACCTTCAAAGTATGCCCCTGTACCTCAGCCATCGCTGGTCGTTTGTCTTTCTAACTCGATTTGGCGCTACTTGCTTTGATGCCACCGCTGCCACCTTTGGCACTGCTTCCCTTGGCAGTGCTTGCTTTAGAACTATTCGCTTCGGCACCGCCTGATTTCCCTTTCTTTCTGGCCTTAAGAACTGCAAGAGCAAGCTCCCGATAGTATCGTACTTCTCTGCAGTTTGCGCAGTCCCTGGAACAGTATTTTCCTTTGCAGGTGACAACATGAGTGGTGCATCCGCCTGGCCATAACTTGTGGATATTCCAAGGGTAGGCTTTACATTTTGATCCGCCCATCTTTATTTGTTAAAGTCTGCCGTTGGTTGATCTGCTTAGAAGTTCGGACTTGGTCTTGGTTATTGATTGTTGTGGGTGATGAGAAAGTTTGCGTTGAAGAAGAGATCCTGTTGCTTGTTGTCTTGGGTAAGTCTTTCCAATGACAGGGAGCCTCGGCCAGGTTATTCATTAGATACCACTGCAATACATGTGGCTGTTGACGATATTTTATTCACAAGTGCCACAGCTGAATATTTCTGAGCTAATTTCACCTGAAATACTTTCAACGTATCACGTAAGCAAGATTTAGAGTTGTGTATCTCTTTTCTGGACTCTTTCACTCTATAAATTGTGGATAGTCTTTGAAAGGCTTGGAAGACGCTACCAGGATCTTAGCATACAAGTCTTATCCACAGCTCAAACTGACAGATTCTTGAACCAAGTTCGTTATGCCATTTCGAGTCGTGAATCCAGATCCGGTAAAAGCAGTACATCCTCATTCCACATGAACTGGACGACAGACCTATAGCAACTCAGTGGAGGCTCATCATTAACTCGTATTGTTATTCATGACCCTTCTGAAAATTTACAACAAAAGTGACCCGGTCAAGAAGGACTTCGTACTGATTTGCTATTTTGGTCGATATTTAGCGTTGTATTGACCCTTCTTCTGCATCGCCTTGATCGCCCTATTTGTGTACTCTTGCTGAGATGTTCTTATTTTCTTGCATCCTGCACAGTTCGAGCTGCAGCTGATGTTCTTGCACTTCTCTACATGACGTTTGCAGGAAGCTGGATTTCGTACGAGGTGGGAACATTTCTTCTCGCTCTTGCTTTGACTGGAGCCCATTTTGTGTATGAATTCCTCGTTGTGTTATGCTCTTGAAATTGTGCTTGAAGATTCTTGCACCGGTATCCCTTGGAGATTCGTGTTGTGGTGGATGTGTTATTGAGAAGTGTTTAGACCGTGTGTCTGGGAAATTTTTGATGTCATGACTTCGGTTGCAATATGATTCACTGCACGGATGACGCCGACATCGAGAAGCCTCTGGACCATTTTTGAGTCTACATGACGCTCGTGGTTTCAGGAGTAGCACGATTCAGAACCAAGTGTTGACCTTAGTCTACCAGTATCCAAATCCTCAATCAAACGCATTGGTTGTCTTTGACAAACCTTGAAAAGATGCTGCCAGCAGCCCTAAATTCCAGACTTTCATATTTCCTCAGAAAGCATTATAATTCAACTGGTTACAACGACCAAGTTTCGTTTTATTTCCATCCTCCAAGCAGCCCCACCTCAACTTCTATGCAGATGAGTACATTGACGTTCTTTAGACAATAGCGGCTACTTTAGTATTAGTCTGCGGTCCCTCAGTATCAGTCTATATATGAATGTCTTCTAGGCATAACTTATAGCAGCCACGTCTTCGAAATATGCTCACTGTTTCTCAAATCTTCTAGCGCTGCCGGCCAGATGCATCAGGATGACCTTTCGGGTTCTTATTGTCTGTCATGACGTCTTTTGTGTACTTTCGTATCGATTTACATGTCTCGCAATCGGCTTTGCACTTCTTTTTCGAGCAGCTGCGTACGTGAGAGCGACAAGCCATGTCGGCACCTAAATCATGGCCTGGGCAGTGATTTTTGCTTTGGCTTGAACCCATCTCTGCGTGATGTTTTGAGGCCTCGTTGAGCTTTTATGTTTATTGATGGGGAGCCGTGGAATGGGTTGGAGGGAAAATTTTGTGGCGTGTTGAAGTGCTCTGGAGAGTTGGGTTGAACGCATGTCAGAAAAGACATTTTCTTTGGAGGACGGACGTGAAATATGAGGCATCGCTAACGAGATGAATGAGTCAGGTCCTTGGAGACCTTTAGAGAGATGCCACATGTAGATGACGCTTCTGCTTGATGAAACTCCTGCATACTTCGTGAATCGCGGACTGCTTTCAAGTCGCACACGTGACTGTCCAGTAAACCGTCACGCGACCCATGATACACCTAACACAACATATGTCGTTGAGACACCCAAAATCGCATCTTATCCAAAAGCCTATACTCCCAGCACCATCCCTCAACCTTATACCGCTTCCAAGTCCCCTATTGCGTGACATTCCCCACACCCCTCATAATGCGGACATCTCTTCCCGAACCGACACTTCCTCAAATGCTCCAGATGACACCAATAAGGATCACTATCATGTTCATCACCAGAGCATGGTTTATGTCCCGGACATTGAAGGACCATCGTTCGCCAATCGCCTTCTCGTTGTGCCGATTTGGAGGCGTACATGCCGTGTTTGGATGGTGTTGTGCCCATTTTTGTTGTTGTGGGAAATGTGATGACGATGAAGACAGTAGTTGGGTTTGTTGGGTTCTTTGTTATTTTTATTACATGCCTTTAGAAGGACGATAACAAAGAAAGCGGTTTCGGGCATGTGATGTTGAGGAGTTGGACAAGGGTTCTTTGTTGCTGTGATTCAGGGCTAGTATTCACGCTTGGAGTTAGACACATTGTAATAATACAATATTATTGTTCAGCGGGTCATAACGGCGACTCATTTAGGGTTTCATTTGAGAAGGAAGAAGGAAGCTAGGTACGACTGAGGCTCACAGCGTGACGATTTAGCCTTGCCAAAGACGATAGATGTTGCAAACATGGAA
This sequence comes from Mollisia scopiformis, assembly GCF_001500285.1. Classification (NCBI taxonomy): domain Eukaryota; kingdom Fungi; phylum Ascomycota; class Leotiomycetes; order Helotiales; family Mollisiaceae; genus Mollisia; species Mollisia scopiformis. The sequence continues at coordinate 452,935 of NW_017263605.1, forward strand.
GAAAACTAAGGTGCAAAAGAGCGGAAAGGGTTTGTGATAGTTTCATGGCAGCCGAATAAGCAGGTAAGATGGTAAAGGAAAAGTATTTAAGTAATGATCTATGTTTAGGTGCTCTGACATTATGTGGGGATTGGCGCCATCGCCTCCTGCTCCTTTTGCCCAGGCATAATTCAGTCGGATAGACTTCCCACCAACGTCTTAATCAAACATAGATACTCCCATACCCTGGTGGCGTTGCCCAAAAAGTCATCAATTTAGGCATAGGTCGCAGCATCGCACTCTCCAAATCCCTTCTATCACCAGGTTGTGGTCGAGCAGAAAAAGGCCGCTGAGGAGTCCCCGAGTCGTCTTCTTTGCTGTCTGCATCAGGGCAACCGCACTCAAATATTTGCGCCCGGGGGGTATCATATGAGGTAGAATAAGCGGGCAGAAGTGTTCTCGATGATGTTGCATAACAAGATGATACGTGAATTGGGGTGTCGATCGACATGTTTGTCTCAATTGCAGCATCGGGTCCCGATTCGTGGAGGCTTAAGACTATCTACGTCTGAATGTCAAACAGGCTGATAATTCTGCGAACATGGAGGATTACTTTTATCCAATGGGTTACGGTGATACACTCCCAGTTTGTATCGACAATGAGCCGTTTTGTTGGTCCAGACTCGCGCATGCTGTGGCATGAAGGTAGCTGCGCTTCGAGCTCAATCTTGGTTGGGCCAGATCTAGAATCAGGCGATTCGTTGCTTTCCATGGGAGTAAGAGCCACACTGTTCTTCTCTGAGTCTAATTTCTCCTCTGATCTCATTGTCTGGGTTGATAGTTTTGACTTTTCATCCGGAACATCCATTTCGGAGTCTCCAAAGTCTCCCAGGTATCGTGACTCAACAGATTCCTCGAGTAGCTTGATCTTCCGATGTGGTGCTCTTCTGTAGCTGTCGTCTTCGTACCCAAAGAATTGAATATTTTCTGTCAGATAGACCGCAACGGAGTGGCAGCGTACTTGGGACGAGGACAGTCGAAGTGTGATAGGTATCTTTGATCCGATGGGGAACGACTTGGAAGGGATGGCAAGATTGTAGTGAAGTCGGTCTTTCCACTTATTATTTATCAATATCGGTCCAGCTCGGTCCAGTAAATCCATTTCTGGCACGCGGACTAAGATGATCTCTTTCATCTTGTGGATGTTGGCTCTGAACACTCCATGCAGTTTCACAAATGCTTCGAGCTGGTAGTTAACGTATCTTTCCCCAATCTTAAGAGTCTCCGGACATGTTCGAGGTATTGGAAATTCGATCAAATATTCGTATATACCTGGCTCGAAAAATTGATGACTCGAGCTTTTCGTAGTAGAATGCCTCTGGAAGCGATTCGATTGGAAAGGTAGACTTTTCTGGCGCGCTTTATACCGATCTAGATCCAAAGGTGTATCACTTGAACTGCTATTCAACTGAATCGATGATGACTGGAGAGGTGTATAAGATCCGCACGGAGACGACGTTTCGCAACCAGGTAATGTACGGAGATCTGTGTGGGTCTCTTGTCCGAAACTGTGAGGAAGAATGGAGCGGCGTGTGAATGTCCAACTGTGCTTAATGAAATCTTTCTCTTCAAACTGACCGCAGGCTCCTATTCATAGTTTCAGGAATCACTTGCGTCCACTGGTAGGATATGTCTCGTACCTCGATGCCGTTCATTCCTCGACCTGCCCGTAAAATCCAACTTGATGGCCTTGACCTTAACAGCTTCTATGACCCTCAAAACAAGCTTCCCTCGAAGGATAGCCTGCTGCTCTTCGCCCGTGCCGTTCATACTCGACAACGCACCGAGAGTGCAGCCTTTCTGGAACAGAACTGGCTCCGCGAGCTCAATCGAGCATTGCACCAGATCGCCCGAGGACTTATGCTCCATGCTATCTGAACTATGCCGATGACTAGTCAAGGGTCTTTTGTAGTATTCTGGCAATGGATATGCGAGTAAGCGTAGCTCAACCTGCCAAGAAAATGTATAACTCTACCAGTTCTTTAAGCATCACCTGGAAGCACGATCGTAACATTACATCATCATTTCCAACATGTGCACCGTAAGCAGCGCGCAGATCTGCAAAGCCAGCGCTGTAATCTCTAAGTGAACAATGTTGGATTTCTTGTTTGAAGTACCCTGCACACAAGGGTTACTGTGCTCGAATTACCCCGAATTTCTGCAGCTGATGCTTTTCGATCACACCAGATACCTCGATCTTCAGTGCAAGTATGTCCAAATAGTATAAAGTGTGACGTCTGAGGATAGTTTGTCAGATAAACCCTCCTCGGGTGCATTTTGATGCTTCAAATGAGAGGCAAATCGATGTTGTTGTCTCTGTCTACCGGCTCCGGGTATGAAAAGCCGGGTGAGCCGGTACTTGTAAGCGAATGATGCCCCTCGTTAAGGCCTGAGGCCGCCAAAGCCTTCTATACGTACGTCACGGAGCTCTCCTCCTCTCTCTCATCGATAAAGAATGAATGCCGACGATGAATTTCCCCTCTCCGACAGTTGCAACCCAGTACATTCCACTATAGTACCACACAGTCCAGCCAGTACCGTTCCGACCCGATCCGTGCCGCCAGAAGAGCAGCGCAATGTCAGAACGTGAACAATCTACCGGCACTACCATGGGCTCTCCCAATGCAGCCCAACCAACCCAGCCGGCACTGAAGCGTCGACGAGTTGCCAAAGCCTGTGAGAGTTGCCGATCGCAGAAGTCTAAGGTGAGTAGAGCAGACGTGCATACTCAAGCGACCTCCTGTCATCTTGGCAGCGCCACACGTGATGTTGACCAACGTGACTTTTGCTGACCTGGTGGCAGTGCGATGGAGAACATCCAATCTGTGGTCGTTGCAAGGGGTATGGTCATGTGTGCTCTTGGCCCAAGGACAAGAAGGATAAGAAACACCCGAATCAGGGCTCAGACGCTTCCAGTCCCGGAGAGCCCGGCCCAAGAGACTCGCAGCAGCCATTGCTGCAATGGGTTATTCAGTCTTATGACAACTTGATAGCAAGCGTGCAATCCGACTTGCCCGAATCGACTCGCAATTCGACCACATCAGTATTATCTCAGATCCGAGGGCGCTTGCCTGCTGGCATAGTCACTTCGGCGGCCCCAGGAGCAACATCTCTTCAACGAAACCTATTCGATCAGAGCGGAAATAACTCGAGGTACTTAGGGGAAGCGAGTGACGTTCGCTTCTTTCACACCATCAAGAAAATCCTTCGAGACGATGTTCATTCAGGCAGCTCTGTCGAGGGTGAGACACAAAGCTACGACCAAGAGATCTTGCGTTTAGAGACGCATGGTGGACGACACAACCTTCCGACTAAAGAGGTGGCAGATGCGTACATTGAAATTTACTTCTTCACAATTCACATCGCGTATCCCTTTCTGAACAAACCATCATTCATGGTACGCTACGCCAGATTTTGGACAGGAGATGTAGAAGCTGATGAAGGTCCTTCGTGGCTTCCTCTATTGTGTAAGTTATTAACTAAAGGAGAAATTACCAAGGTTATACTCACATACCATCAGACACAATCTTCGCGATTGGCGCCTACTATACATCTTTCCCTCGAGGCGAAAACGCCAATGTTCAGGCACATCTTGATTACTTTGGCCAAGCTATGTCGCTCTCGAACTCTATGATGACGGATTGCACACTAGAGAATGTTCAGATGCTGATTGCCCAGTGTTTCTTCTTACTGGCTATGGGCCAAACTGACAGGTAAAGAGATAATGTCTCACGCTTTCAAAAACTAACATCTGTTTAGATGCTGGAACACTCTCGGCCTTGCAATCCGTGTGGCGCAGAGTATTGGCCTCCATGTTCAAGACTCACGCGAGAAGCCTTTGACGGGTCTCACTATCTTAGAGCAAGAGACGATACGGCGAACTTGGTATTCGCTATATGTCCTGGACCGGCTTCTCGCCCTTCAACTAGGCCGCCCTATTGCCATCCACGAAGATGAATATTATGTTAATCTACCATCAGAATCAGAAGAAAATGCATGTCTCTTTGACGGAGAATCGAATCAATTCTTCTATGATCAGAAGTCTTGTCCTATTGATTATTTCGTTTCCGTCATCGAGTTCTCCAGAATCTTGGGCCAAGTAATTAGCGACCTTTACCGGCCTTCACAGGTGGCTATTGAACCTGACAAACTGCTATCGAGCACCGCAGATTTAGACGAGAAACTTATAGAATGGAAGTTGAGCCTTCCACGTCATCTTCGGTTTGATCTTGGCCACACTTTTGAGAAATCCATGATTCTCAAACGACAGGTAAGCCTTAGTGTGTGATTTTGTCAGACCTTTGCTAAATATACCCAGCGGAACATGCTTGCAATCAAGTTTCACCATCTCCGTACGCTGATGCATCGTCCATACCTCTGCTTGGCATGGGTCCAACAGCCAAATCGACCTCTGATGGCCCTACTCAAGCGAGCCCGCTACCGCGTCGACAGCTTAGAAAGGATTTGTGTCCACGAAGCTCAGCAAACTGCTCATCTACTACACAACGTAGCCGACGAGAAGAGCTTGGTCCACGACTTTCCCTGGTGGCAGATGATCTCCTGTCTGCTATGCGCAAGCTCCGTTCTCCTCGTCGCACGGGCATGTATTGAACCCGACCGCGCCGATCTAGTGGTTCAATCACAGACGCTGGACGAGGATGCGGAAACTTGCCTCAAGGTCTTTGATGCGTTGAGCGTCAATTCGGATGCTGCTCGACGTGCAAGAGATATGATGAAGGACTTGAAGCGCATTCGCATCCTACCTTCCAGTAATTCTCAAGACACACTTTACCTTGCAGATTATCTAACGATATGTAACAGGACTCTTAGATTCGAGGAGCGACTCGTCTTCTATAATCGACGGTACGAACGACAATGTACACACAGACGGTCTGGCTGGTGGGCCTTCCTTCGTCCAAACTTTCAATTACGGAGTGAGTCATACTGGGATCGACTGGCAGACGTGGCCTGGCGAGCTATCGGATCCGATGGCGTGGTCGGCGCAGTTTCTGAATCCGTCGGAGAATGTTTTCTTCAATTCTATACCGGTGTCTGATGCTGAATTGCCTCAATATACGCAGTATGAGGGGCAGATTTAGCACCGATGGATGCAATTGAGACAAATGTAGAGTAGTTGGAATATTCTTCGCTATGCTAGATGGTGAGATGTCCGCTGAGAGAGAGAGAAAGTTGAGAGGGCCTAGACAGAGAATGGGCAGAGATCTTGTAAGGAACGACTCCAAGTTCGTTGCATCAGATAGCTTAGCTTCATTAGCGCTGGCTTTGAAGACTTGACTTCAACAATGAGCGATATTCAGTGGAAGTTGCTCGTAACCAAATGATGACAATCGCCCTTCCTGTGACAATGTGAATGTTGCCTAGAAAAAGAGAAATAAAAACGGTGCATCACAATAGATAAGAATCACCACCTCGCCGCTTCGTGCGTGATATCTCAGTAAGATCTATCCAGATTAAATAATTGGCGGTATAAAGTGAATAAGGCACGGTTATGTACATCACTGAGTAGGCAGATGATATGTCGAACAGCCTAAAGAAAGCAAATAGAGATCAAGATCTCAACACCAAACATTTTGTAGTTCAACCTGATTCTTGCAGGCATGAAATTTGTAACCCTCAAAAATAACAGCTCCATCAAGCAATCGAATCGAATGCAGATCCTCGTAATCGCCATCTTGCGAAATCGCAAGAGAAAGACAGTCCCTCAAGCCTCCCCCCGGGGAATAACCCCAAGTGGAAATCGAATAAAAGTGGTCTCTTCAGTCATCAATCCTGAGCCACCAGCATAAAACGCTATAGCCGCACAAATAATGGTAAACGCACCACCGGCCTTATTAACATTGATACTCGCCTGCGGATGTTCCGTCGCAATAAACTGCGCAATAGACAGAAACAAGAACGCTAGCACCAGAAAGAAGAACACAGCAATGATCGTCCAATTCGTCCTCAGCGCCGCAACGAGGAACATGACCGTGAGAAAACACCACAGGATCAAGTAGATGCCGAGCGCGAATGAAAATGCGCGCGCGTCACCGGCATACGCATCTTTGATGCCGAGAGATGGGATCAAGAACATGGCGAAGCTGAGCCAGAAGGCGCCGTAGCAGCAGTGGACTGTGGTGCCGAACGTGTTGCCGACGCGGAATTCCATGATGCCAGCTACGAACTGGGCGAAGCCGCCCATCAAGATGGCGAGCCCGAAGACGGCTTGGTCAGGTCCTACTGCGCCCTCAGGGTTGGAGTTTGGTAGGCTGGAGAGTAGCACTGTTAGATTGCATGGTTTGAGGGGAGAGAAAGTAAGTACCCAGCTCCACATTGGTAGAGGCCCAGAACAAAGGTCGTCAGCGCGAAGCCGATGAGTCCTAATGGACCTGGATTGGCAAGCTTTCCGAAAGGAGGAAAAGGGACTTGTGAGACGGTGCCAGTGTGACGGTGCAATTGGGCTTTCAGGTCCTCCCCTCCATCGACGTGATGGTTATCCTGAAACCCGGCAGCGGATGCCTGGGTCTCGTCTTGTGCAGCCATAGTGCAAGTTTTGCGTTTTGCTCTTACAGTTTGTGATTTTTTCGTGATCAAGTGCAAAAGAGAGAAAAAGTTAGAACGATGCTGTGCACACAGGAGAAGGGATAATTACTCTTCACATATACATACCAGCAGTCGCTCTTCATCCGGACGCCCGCGAACATGCTATTCGGCATAACATATCACGCTCTGCGGCCCGATATGTCAATATTCAAAACTGGTATAGCCTGACAGCCTATTGTCACATCCATTTTGAGGGGAAATTCCGATGTACACCCCTCAATCTGAATCCCCTCCTTTTGTACATTTCAATAAAAGATAAGGTTACCAATTTTTCGCGGTAGCCGGACATAGTGGCTTTGACGAGGCACCGAATAGATGTAGTTGTTAAGTTCGCTTATGCTGACTACAATTTCGAGTCAGCGAGGTCGTTGAAAGAGGCTACAAGGAGCGATTAGTCAGCGTAAACGGGAACCGATATCTTTTGGGTGCGGAGAGCTCTCCGTGCGGCAAAGCGGGGTGAGTGTAGAGCGGGGTAGGTAGGATCTTCAAGAAAATCATCACCGATGTGACGTTTGTAGCATTAAGCAATTTTTGTGAAGAGTATCGATCATCTTTGTTGTCGGATGCTTCGGGAAAACCGGCTATCCCGGGATCTCACATTGCGACTCGGGAAGCTCCATCTAACTCGTGATGTTCGGCCTGTGAAGTACCGGCCCAATCCTGTATTTGGAGCATTGAAAGCACTATGCAGGAGCCGGAACTCAGGTCGACTTCCTATCCTGAACAACCGCACCCAGTCATGAGCCTCTATGGTAACCTTGATGATGCTGGTGCACGAGATATGCGCATGTGCGACTTGAAGTCGACCATGATATTTACGGAGCAAGCTTTTGGCAGCAAACAAATGGAAATCTAGACAACAATCCATTCTAGCACCGGTTTTGAGCTCACCAGCATTTGAACCTTTCCCAAGCGCCAAGCTCCAATCTGAGGCCAATTGCCATAGAAACACTTCTTGAAATGCGTGAGATAGTGCATTGGCTGCAATGGAGGCAAGATACAGATACACCAAAGATAACTGGTCGATCATTTCCGCCAGCGATATGCATTCAGATTGTTCTTCCAGAGGATACACTCCCGGCGAAATCGTGCGGAGAGCCTGCGGTGCGGCATAGCGGTGATGAAATTCGAGGCCATTTAGAGGTTACCACCTGTGGTACATTCAATTTCGAAGTCACTCTTGCTTTTGAAGGTTTGTATTTCATTTTCCGTACTTGATTGAGCAGCGATTAACTCTAATTCAGGTGTCGTTCGAACATGGCTTGGGCTCCAAAACGATGGCGACCCTAGTCATCTTCCACCGTCAGCTGAGTTACAAGTAAGAGCATCTTTGCTCTACTATCAGACCTTCAAAGCTCACTCTCGAAAGTTCTTACAAGAGACCCAAAAACTGTTTTCAGACTCATCGATCAGAATCATCGAAGGCCCATTCTGCAAACATCGATTACCATTTCGATTCATCGTCCCCCACCAACTCATTTCCGCTCATTCAGACGTCCATTCCGATTTCCTGAAACTATCTCCTTCAACCAAACAAGGACACGAATTCTGGGCTCCAACAACCAAGAAGATGTTTCGGCAGCCGATGATCGTCTATATGGTCCGCATCAAGCGCATTACTACGGATAAAGTTGTAGAGAACTTCATGCGGTCGACTTATCAGCGTGAAATAGCCGTCATGCCCCATACGCCTCTAGCTCCGCCTCTTTCAATAGAGGCGTTTCCAAGAGAATACAAGCCCTGTGTAACGAGACTGGTGAGGCAGCACAGGTGGACACGACCCTTTGGATCCATAAGACTGTCAGCCGCAGAGCCTCCACCGTTAAATGTCTTAGCTTCGAGATATATTCCATCAACGACGGCAACCTTAAGTCTTGCTTTTATAGCAAACAGGCTCCATGACTCGGATATACGACCATGCGAAGAATGGAACTGTGAGGTGCGGTACTACTTACGGATCAGAACTTTTTACTCGACGCGCAAAATGCAGCAGATGCCAACCTTCTCGGCGACGAAAAGGGATCCATATCTGGAAGTCCGAGAAATTAGGACGACTCTAGAAATCCGAGAATACTCTGGACTATGTTGGAGTAAGGACGACAGGTATCAATGGAAAGCCACTCTCAAGGTTCCCATAAGGACGATCAAGAAACTGTTGCCGACATTTCTTAATCAGTTGTCAGCGCGGCAGTATGCTATAGTGGTTCAGTTGAGCATCAAGGGACTTGTTCATGGGGTGCTGGAGCTGGTACTGCCGCTGCAGGTTGTTTATTACCCGGGGGGAGAGGAGCTTGGGGACGGAGCTGAGGATGGTGATGATCTATCTCCTCCCCGGCAAGAGTTCATGGCATCTAATGTTGACTTATTGCCTCCTCCATACGAGTTATAAATAAAGGCTATAAACAAGACTTGGAATTTGCATATTAAAGTGAAGCGTGATGGTGTTGCTTCTTGGAACAGATTTACCACATTTCTTGGGCCGCCTAAACACGGCAGTGTATACTAAAGAATCATAACCACGACATCCGTTCAATTCGATTCAACAGTAGTCACTGAGCGAGACTACAGGCAACAATGAATACGCTTATGATCCAAGTTATGTTCGAAGCACGACTGGTAAGCTCCACTAAACTTCTGAAAATAACCAACATACGATCCGAGAACTCACAGGAGGGCCACCATAAACGCATCCCTAGTCCCTCTTCAATCCCATCATCTTGAAGCCTCAAAGACTGACGGAATTCAAGCCATCTTATAAGCCACTTACTTAGAATTTGACACCTCACCAACTCTGCCACCAGTGAAGACTATCCCAAACCCCAGCAAACCCCCAGAATTAACGACGATCTCAGTACAGACTTTTGACTTTCTTCATCATTTTCGGCTTGTATTTGCCTAAAGAGGTAGTTCAGTGGCGAAAATAATGTGCGCTGTGCATTGTGCACGAGCTATAGTACTGGGGTTATGATTTGTCGAGCGCCGGCCTCACTCTCACTGTCAAGGCCCATTGCTGCGAAGACGTATACGGGGTGGGCGGAGCAGCGGGGTTGCGGCCTTTTCTGGGGTAACTTCGGAATCAAAGAATGATGATTCATAAGCTTCCAAGTGAAAGTGCGGCGTAGCGGGGGTAGTTGATCGATAACCCGTTCCGGGAAAGAGAGGAGAGCAGCGACGGGTATTAGTGTTTTTACACCTCGTCTAGTGTTTCCCGCTGACAGAATCCAATACAAGCCACCTTGTTTATCTTATCAATAATTGTAGAAAACCACAGAACAAACAAATCATTACCACCCCCCAATCTAGAACGCTTCCCCGTAAACAAATCTTGTTGCATCCCCTTCCTCCTCTCCCCCTCTCCCCCTTTTCACACCCAACACTGCCGAAGTTTCAGCGAGAAAATCTTTCAACAGAGATAGTGCAGTATAATCTAACCACTCGTGTTTTTCTTTTTTAATATATTATTTCTTCACACTTATATGAGTTTTGAAAGACCCGCGGCGGAGAAAAAGAAAAGGGTATTAGGGTTTCGCTAATTCCAGGGGTTCGCTTAGATGTCTCCTTTCCTGAAAATTACTTACCTACGCATTGTTTTCTGGACATAGAGAGGTAAATAAAATTCGTGGAATTAGCAGGAATTCTAGGTCATGTTGGTGGAGGTACGGTATAAATATAATTTTTGATCACTGATCTGCTGATGTTTAGTGCTAATTATTGTATTTTAATATTCGTTTGCCGGTGCAATGAGCGTGTTTAGCGGGGTCAGCGCAATCAGCACACTCAGCGCGTCCAGCGCATTTAGCGCATTTAGCGCATTTAGCGCATTTAGCGCATTTAGCGCTATACTCAAACCTGCATTCACCGTACTTCCAGCGCATTCAGTCGCGGCGTCTCAGTCCTCTCATTACTCTCAAGACTATACTCCCTATGTATCTAACAGTATACCCTCACTGCCTTCACACCATAACTTCAGAGAAAAGTAAAAATGCATCGATCGATAGATCAACAAGACCCAGAAATTTAAATGCTACAATATTAACCCTGGCTTATATGCTACCCAAACGACCCGTGTAATTATGCAGCCAAAAGGGAAATTCTTTTTCCTTTCCCTCCGATCCAACTCTAACCAAGTCCATAAACTCCATAATTTCACAAATTCCGAACTCTATGAATAAAATACGAAAAAAAGGGGTTTCTCCTACACATACATAAACCAAACCTCTCACCACCCACCACCCGGGCCAAAATCCAACCCCAGCCCCAACCCAACATTCCCCACATCTGCCCTCCCTCTCCCATTTCCATCCACCACCTCGGGATCAGGATACTCCCCAAACTCAACCAACCGACCCCCCGTCACGATCCCACCGCTTCCCCCACTCCCACCCCGTTCCATATCCGCTGCCTGTGCTTGCGTCGAAGGCATACGCGGCGAAGCTGAAGCTGTAGTATCAGCGTACACCGATTGCGGGGAGGGGAAAGCCGCGGGGAAAGAAGCTGGTGTATTATGCGGCTGCGGTCTTGAGTAGAAAGAATCGTTCATCCGCGGAGGGGAGGGGTAAGGCAGCGGCCCCGAACCCGGACCTGGGAGCGAGGAGAGGCTGCTTAGCATTGAATTCGGCGGCGGTCCTGGGGCGGTGGGAGAGAACGACGGGGCATTTGGGTCGAATGGTGGTTTTTGCTGTAGGTGCGGAGGTTGGAATGGGTCGACACTCCCATCGATCCTCTCCCTCAACGCCAGCCTCGCGAGTTCGAGTCTCGGACTCTGCTTCACCATCATCCCTTCACGTTGTCTAGCGTCTTCGAACTCTAGATCCTCCTCCTCCTCTCCAAGTAAATCCCTCTCCCGCATCCTCTCATAAACCTGATAACTCGTCGGCGGAATCCTGGGGCTAAACCTTGGCAGCCTGGGCATCGGCTCTGTTTCCGCGACACTTGCTCTCCGCTTCCCCTTCTTGCTTTGTCCTGAGACATCCCGACTCATGGGTTGGGATGTATAGCCGCCTTCTTCCTGGTGCGAGAATTCCGGACGGCCCGGGTAGTAGGCGCTTGAGTTGTGGAGTTTGATGTTAGGCGAGGATAAAGAGAGGATGTCGGGCGGGAGGAGGGAGCTGGTGGTTGAGGAGCTGGGGCGGAGGGGTGGGGGGAGGGAGCCGGAGAAGGTTTGGGAGGTGCGCTGGATGGTGGAGGGGTGGAGTTCGATTGGAGGGAGGCCTTGCAGGGGCGGGTAGAGGGTTGTGGGGTAGGGGTTTGGACCTAGGGTGAGGTTTTCTTGGGAATATGTTGTTGTTGTTGTGGCGGGGTATTCGGGGGAAGGGGGATAAGGAGGCATTCTCGCTGCCACGGGGAATTTCTGGAGGGATTCGATGGCGGTGCTGTGTTGATCTGAGGTCGAACTATTGCTTGATTCGGGGAGCTGTTCGGTTGTGGGGAATCTGTAACTCCCAACTGTATCTGGAGTAGCGTTCGTAACAGCATGAGCGTAAGAAGGCGTCCCAGCCACCATCCCCCCTCTCGGACGAGCTCTCGACGACGAGGATCTCCGGTCCTGGATCTTCCCTCCCCCTCGAGCGGGCGGTGGACTACTCTGACTGATGTTATTCAACGCGGCTTCCGCGCTCGATTGACTCGACATCCTACCCCTCGATTGTTCCCTCGACGACGAATTCTGCAGATATCCTTGAGCGGTGTCGATCACGCTCGTGACATCCAGATATGTATCCTTCATCGCCCTCGGATCCGACGAAATCATGGCTCGGAACGCTCCTGCACTATCACGGTATCGCGTCCTCTCCAGATTCTTGATCGTGCGATGTAACGGCAACTCCTCAGCACCCGCCCTCCATCTCCTTGGTCGGACTTCTTCCCATCCACCAGCAGACTCAGCGCGCATCGTCCCCTGTGAAGGCTGAATTGTCATCGCGACCGAATCCTCGTTATCAGTATCATACCCCGGATCCTCGGGCATGGAAATCGGGAACTGATGTCTATTGTTATACGCACTGTCCAAACGGCGCAAGTAATCATGCGTCAAGCTCTCCGGCGATTCCAATTGTCCTTTATCGGGCTCCAGACCCCATGTTGAGACGCTGGAGTGGAATTTATTGTGCGAACCAGGCGTCTCGGGCCCGGTGTCAGAAGAGCTGCTTGTGCGGTCGAAGATGGAGCATTGGAACGTCTCGGGCTTGCCGCCTGCTATTACATCGGATGCGTCTAGGGTTCGACGCTCGATCTCGGTGCGGATGGATGTTAGGCGTTTGGAGAGCAGGTCTTGGGCGTCTACCATAAGGCGTTTTTGTGATGAGGTGAGGTGCTTGGATGTCCGTCTCGTGATACCAGGACGGATGTTGGCGTCTTCGATTGGGCCTCGGATTACATGTCGAGAATTGTATTTCGTGAGATGCTCTTGTAATTTCTTGCCGTGAATCTCGTACAGTCGATAATCTTCCACTCGGCCTGTGTTGTGTTTGCGAGCGATTCGTTCATTGGCAATATCATACGAGCAGCAAAATACATGGACTGCTCGATCAAGCCAAACGGGCAATGTACCTTCAGCATGTAGCGTATCGACAAAGAAAGCTTGCACGACGCTGTGAAGCCGGATGACATCAATGTTATCAGCCAACATATCCCGACTATCCTTCGAGCTCTGCGATGAATGCATCTGTGGCGCCTCATGCTCATTCCGATCCATCAACGCAAACGTATTCAAGATCTTGAACGTATTGTTCAACGAGCGCCCCGTCACCTGTTCCATCGCCTTGACCTCGACATCCGATGCCCTCAATCCCAAAGAAATCATCTCCACCGGGATATGCTGACTAAAGAAACAGATCAGATGGATAAGATTCAACGCTTCAACTGCACCAAGATCCTTCAACTGATCCACGACGGCGGTATACGTCCCCAACCCCCTCAATCGCGGCTCCGACGAATACGACTTCGCAAACTTCGACAGCGGCTCATCAGTCGCTTTCAGCCGCTGCGCTACGGCGTGGATAACCACGGGCAAGAACCCCATCGACTGAACCAGCTCCATCGAGTACTTCAAATCATCCCTCCCAAACGGCTCCTGCCTACCCAACTCCAGCAACAACAGCCTTTGCGCCTCTCTCGCCGACAATAACGGCAACTTAATAATCTGCGGATTCATAAAATGATGGTCCCCGATAACAGCCTTCTCCGTCGACGTGTAAATCAAACTCGTATTCCTGCTATCCGGGATAAACTTCCGCAGCACGCCGTGATTAAAATGCATCCCGTCCAGTACTAACAACCACTCGTGCCGCTTCTCGAACCATTTTCTCACTGCTTGGATGAACTTCTCGTGGTGCACTTCTTCCGCTTCCGAAGTGTCGATATCATGCCCCTCCATATTCTTCAACGCTGCTTTACACGCAATATCCCAGAACCCGGCCGCGAGCTCCGTCTCGCTCTTCGCGCGCAGCCAGAAGATGCCCCCGGGGAAATCGTCTTTGTGGCGATAGACGTATTCGCGCGCTAAATGCGTTTTGCCGCCCCCGGGTAAGGATTGGATGAGTACGGCGGAGGTGCCTTCGGCGCGGCGCTTGGGGTCGAAGAGCATGCGGTGCATGGCGAGGAGTTCTGAGGAGCGGCCGACGAAGAGGGAGTTTGGGCGGAAGCCGGAGGGTTTGATGAAGTAGGGGGCGTCTTGTTCGGAGAGGGTGGTGGGAGGGAGGTCGATGATGGTGGGGGTTATGGTTATTGTTGAGGGGGAATTCATTGGTGCTATGGAAAGATTGTGTATCAGCGCTTGGTCCGCCAACGCAGTGTATTTTGACATTAAAGAATTTGACAATAGATAGAAACATGTATTGTGTTTTCCCAATCTTTTCAGAGATAAAAACGGAATGCCAAAGATAATACAATACAAAAGAAATTCGTCAAAGGCAATTTGCGCGGTTCCACCATCACGCATCCTCATACTCAGGAACATTCATATTCTGTAGTCTCTGGGAAGAGCCTGATGAAGTATCAAGCATTCCCGGCTGGCTATGCGGTTGAGCACCACCTTGTTCTATCAACGTACCAGAAGTATTTCGAGCCGGCGACGTAGGCCGCGGTGTTCCTGCTGGCTTTGCAATGTCAGCAGTTGATACCAAACCTCTTTCTACACCGTTCAACTTACAAGTACCGAGATCCCCAACAACTTAGCAGCTTCACCCTCCCTTTGCCTCTGTCTCAGAATTCTCTCTTCTTCCCAATTTTGCTGTATAGATGGAGGAGCTATAACATATTAGTTTTGCTCTTGAAATGGGAAGAGAAAAAAGAGCTTACCTTCTTGGACCCACTGCTTCAACGTAACAGAAACGTTCGTATACCCCGGCGAATTCTTACTTTCAAACTTACACATCCCCGAATGCGTCGCCTCGATGCCAAAATACTGCACATCCGGCAACAGCGGCCCCGCTGAAAGCTGATCAACAATCATCATCCTCGTGCCCTTCAGATCCGTCGGGTGCGCCTCGTGCACCATGCACACTTTGAGGTGATTCGGATAGATGTCCAGGAATTTCAGATTGATGTTCTGCAGCGTCTCGTTGTTGCTTTGCAGCGTTTTGACGAGTTGCGAGTGCGAAAACATGATCTTGCGCGGGATGAGCGCGTCGACCATGCCTTGGAGGATGATACCCCATTTGGCGGGGTCGGCGCCGTTGTGTGGCGTGCCTAGGAAGATGACGCCGTAGGTCGAGACGTAGATAGAGCGGAGGGCGTCGTCGCTCTTGCCTTGGAGGTCGTGGGAGAGTTCGAGGGCGCGTTTGACGAGGATTCCTCCTAAGCTGTGGGCGACGAATATGATGGGGTGTGCTTCGACTTCTTCGTTTGTTCGTTCGGATGCGAGGTTCTTGAGCATCGTTTGCGCGTGTTGGTGAATCATGTCTGAGCTATAAGTAACGTTGTTAGCTTGCATTCTTGGTTGAAGGTTGAGAGACCGCATGCCTTGGCCCGCCTTTGCTGCTTCCAAATGTATATACGTCTGCATTGTATCCATATACCAATATCCTCGCCTGTGCAGACTTAAGTGAGACTGGCAGCAGTTGCGATGGCCAAAATGTGCCCTTTTCCTTCGAAGTCCATGTGTGTCTTGGATCACCATTCAGTCCATGTACAAAGACAATATCGACCTTGGCATCTGGAGGTGCGTAGACCTCTGTGACTTCGTAACGTTTGATTTCGTTCAGATCGATTGCATAGCGTTTGAGTTCATCGAGAGCGAGTGAAGTCCCCTTGAAGTTGTCAGCCTTGTGCCTGCCGTGCCGCTGCTCGGGACCTGCTTACCATGCTTGCGAACTCCACGATCGTCAGGTTACTGCAGATGCGGCTCGGACGACGAGCCGATTCTGGAAGTTATATATACAGAAAGAGAGCGCGCCCGATGGCCACAGTCATAATGGAGCGAGTGAGTACAAGAGCCGGTGTATTCGAGGACAGGACAGATTGTACCCAAAAAGAAGTGAAGCTTCGTCTGCCTGGTGGTGCATGGGCGTCGCGAGGTTTTCGGTGTACTCGTGTTATGGGTGGCACGCGCGAAGCACTTAGTCACACGGAGAAGCTGCACTGGAAGTACGCCACCCGTCAGTCTACATGAGAGACATTGGGGAATGGAACACTATGAATGCGCCCTGAGGGTGTGCAGAGAGAGTACAGTAAAATGTAGGTAATGGGGTATGAGGGTCGAGAGTCAGCTGCCATGGGTTGGGTATTTGGCGTGATGTGCCTAGGGGTCGATTTTCGTAGGGTAAGGTTAAGTGTCTCACTGCGGAGGATTCGCGATGATGCAGTTGCTGCTGCGCCTACAGGGGATCGACGGGATGGCGCGGAGACTAAAAGTCTAAAAGGAGATGGACGACAGGGCATGTTGCCTGTCGGAGTAGTTCCCTGATCACAGCCTTGGGGCATTGGACTCTTCGGTACGATGCGATCATGTAAGATTACGATCAAGGGGTGAGATTCGCCTCTGCTCTGCTCTGCTCTGCTCTGCTGCCTCTGATATGAGGACAGATGAGAGGGCGTCGGCAGACTCTGGGGAAAGACACTTTGCGATACTTGCATTTTCGTCGTCTGATTGGAGTATTCTTCATGAGGTACACGTGAGAGGATGGGACGAAGTGTGAGTAATTTGCTTCTACTGGTTGACTCAGGCTTTTGGTATTTAGGGCGCCGCTTCAGCTACACCTTTGAGGCTCAAAGGGCAATATGAAGATTCTTCACAATATTTGACCTCCGATTTGCCATCCTGGAGGCACACGATACAATATTCGAAAGGAACAGTCCAAGCTTTGTCACCGAAAGCGGAAAGCTGCAGTCCTATAGCAGCCTTGCAGGTAAGTCGCCTGTAGCCTACGGAATATTGCAGCTCCGAAGACTTGCCTCACCATGTGGGCGAAATAGTCGTAGTAGGACGAAAAGAAAACGGCTGTGCTGACTAAAACTCGAGGCCATGTTTTCTTTTGCTCCCTGTGACACCTGGTCTTCGGTAGTTGGAAGTATTGACATCGTGAAACCAAAGCTAAATGGAGAGGGTGACTCAGGTACCACATCCCGTGACCATCTGATCAGTCTCTGCTCCGAACTTTACAAGACTTGGTCAAGACTCCTTGCTCGCCGACTCATGTATGATCAGAAGTCCTCCTAGTATATTGGGTATCGTTACATCAACTTCGGGCAAGAGCCTGCCGAAAGACACCTTCCTAGTCCGACTAATGCTGTTCAACCCTTGGGAGAGAGCATCAACACATACTCGCGCGTGCTATGTCCGAACTGAATCATATCCTTGTCCCGTAATTCCAAATATCGACTTGGAGAAATCTCTTCCTTGTTGAGTGATGTGCCGTTTGCTGATTCAAGATCAATGAGATATGGCCTCACTCTTCCTAGCTTGTCCCCATATTCATTCGTCTTCTCAACATAGCGAAACTGGATGACAGCATGTTGCTTGCTGACACTTGGATGCTCTGCAGCCATATCCACTACAGCCACCTCTCTTCCCACCAACCAGCAACTCCTTAGACTAAGCTCAATAGTCTCCAGAATGTCTGCACCTTTGAACACAAAGAGTTTCCATTCGTCTTTCGAAGGTGGCTTTCGGGCTTCTGGTGGTTCGTGATACTTGAGAGCAATAGAGCTGCCGTCTGCTTGCGTGACCGAGTTCGAAGCTGCTGCCAGGAGTCCAGTTGATGCAAGAGACGGTTTTTGTTTCTCGGGTACATCACCTGCTGCCACAAGTGCCTTTGAGGGATCCTCGTTCGCTTGGAAGGAAGCGGCTTGGGATGGCAACGGTCCTTTAGCTTTTCGACTAACTTGAGTCGAGGAACCTTCCCTTGACGATCTGTGCTCTTTGTCTCTACTACTTCCGTATGGAGAGCGTTCTCGCGTCTTCTTGTGACTCGAATCTCGATCTTGGTGCCGTCGATGAGAGGAATCGAGTCTAGGACTTCGAGATCTTCGCCGTTGGCTTTCTCTGTCGTTGTACTTGTCCCTGTCCTTCACAACTTCGTCATCCCGTCTGCCGCGATCCCTTTCACGATGTAGTAGTAGGTCTCGTTCCTTTCTGCGACGGTGTCGACGCCGTTCCTCGTCAGAGTCGTACGAAAGAGAGCGAGAGCGACGTCGAGGCGCACGGTCGTCCCTCCTCCCCGTCTCTGCCCTGCTTGATCTCGATTCTGACTCCATCTCCACTTCTGGAATCTGCCTGGTCGGCGCAGTTAGAGGTGGTCGAGTGGGGTCGTGGTCCTGGTCGTGGACGAGGAGGCTGAGATATTGGGAATCTCGAAATACAGCTTGGTCGCCAATGGAAATTTTTAGCTCCAAAAATTAGCCGCCAAGAGGACACGACAAGGCGACCTCGTCAACTTCTCTTCACTCTCTCGTCTCCTTTCCTCCAATCCCAACTTCTATCGAACATCGCATTCACAATCCAACATCAGCATGATGACTCTATTCACAAATCCTACAGATGCAGTTGCACTGTTCGGGGAACCAGTTCCTGGTTCTGCAGCCACTACGCCATTGACTTATTAAGCCTTCGCCCGTTGACAGATGTATTGAGTGGATCTCGAATGTACGAGAGGAGGTGGACGATTCGACGGAGGTACAACTGCCGCGCATATAGAATTCTGTCTTTGTTTTGAACAAAATCTTTTCAAGACGGTTATGAGTTCATGAGGTACATGGCCGTTTCACGATTCGCAAAATTTTCCCTCGCAAACACATCCTAAGTGGGAGACCGTTATCAGCAATTTTAGATGGTGGATATCGGTAGCAATTGCGTGCATTCTGCTCAGACCTTTCCTATCGTTTCAGCCATTTCTGACACCTCTCTTCTCTGGTCAGTAATTCTCCGATGTTTCTCGATCCAACTGCATTGGTAATAATCTATCTGTGACGGTAATTCTCCTCACCTGCATCTGTGCATTGCTGCGCCGATGTGACAAGCAATGGCGGGCCGCAGGGTCGGTCCCCTGTTTGCAACCGTGGGCGGTTCAGACATATTCATGCGAGATCTTATTCGCGAACCCCACCAGACTTCGTTTAGTCCTTGGCCAAATTAGGTTTGTCGTGTCAAGCAGATATCCTATGAACTGCAGTTCATGGATCCAGCGATCAAAACGTGAAGCCTTTACCGTACGTCCCGCCTCGTTGGGACAGGTGAAGGATGCTGCAGCAGGTACCGGGGTCCTATCCTCCGTGATCTTCATACAGATCGTATAACTGATCCTTCATGCCCACTTTGAGCCAGATCTTCTTGCTCAACCTCGTGGCCCATGCACTAATGTATTTGCTTTTCATTTTGCTTTTTAAGAACAATTCTTAAGTGCTTCTACTTCGTCACTGTGGATCCAAGTCAGTTCACAGCAACTCGATGTCCATCACTCTCGGATGTCAAGCTCTATGTTTCCTAGCGACCCCTTCTGGATGGTTTGTTTCACGTGATTCCCAACTCTGCAGCTATGGAATCACCAACAAGACTTCGGCCCAGGGGCTCAATGCCTCACGTGGCTAGTCAATGGAATTCGGGCCAACATCAACGTGGCAGCTACGATGCCAGGCTATCCACAGGGAAAGCCAGGAAATCAACCGAGTATTTGAGGCCGATTGCAATTCCACCTTCTCGACCAGGTCGCCAACCGAGGCAGAGTCCTGGTATGAGCTTTCTTGCTACTCCTGAAACGGAGAGATGGGATTTCGGATCCATTCGACATATTAGACAGCACTCCTCGGAGACGAAAACACCAGTATCGGCCGTGGACTCTGTCTTTGAGCTTCCGTCAGCTACTTCATATAACTCCCCAAATTCTTCAACGCACTCCTCTTTCATCGCCGAATTAGAGGACACATCACCGATGGCACTTCGAACACAGAAACCCTCTGTACAAAGAAGTTCAACCGCGTCACCTGCTGTTTCCCACTCTAGCATGGAGTTCAAATGCGCTGAAATGACAGTGCGTCTCAACCTCGTGCACCTTTCTTCTCAGCTGACCATATATAGTCACGTGCAGTCATCAAAGTGGTCGATGAAACAATCGCGGCCATCGAAGAAACGAATCGCAAGCTGTTATCAAGAGCAGTTGCAGCCGAAGAAGCAGCAAATCAACTTCGGGAGCAGAACTTGGAGCTTGAATCAAAGATCAAACACTACAGTAATAATCATCGACCAAAGACAGCTCCATCTCAACCACCAAATGGGACTCGACCTCATCACCGACCATCACCAAGCTCTTACTCCCAGCCCAGAACATCTCAAATGTCAATAAATCATGACCCAACTCCTCTTTCCACCTTCAACGCCCAAATAGACAAACTCCTCCTCCCACAACCCCCAAAGCGAGACAGCCGACCCCGCGAACCGCCGCCTTACCCACCAGTTCATTCTCACTCCCACAGCAGCTCTACCCCTATCTCAGCCCCAACGTACATAGACCTAGCCCCCACCACCGGCACCCCAACCGGCCTCTCAGCACCACCAAAACACCATCAGCGTCCACCACCCTTACCCCTTCAACCTCGCACCCCATCTCACTCAAATTCAAATTGCCCCGCCTCTTTTCGATCATACTCACAAACCAACCTCACGATTTCAGGCCCGATCCCAGGCTCGGTCTCTAGACACGAAGTCACCTACGGCGGCACACCGCTCTCGTCTTCTCAGCGCGCGAAAAACATCTCGTTGGAAGAAGCGAGGAGGAGAGCGAAGCCGCTGCCGCCGTTAGGACCGATGAGTCCCAGTGTGCTGAAGGGAGTGGTCGAGATTGGGGGCGGGAAGGAGAGGGATGAGTGGGGGAGAGTGGTGGAGAAGGAGGAAGTGAAGAAGAGAGGATTTGGTGGCTTTTTCAAGTGGAGGAGGGAGAAAGAGAACATATTTTGATTGGGAATACTTAGCATTTTTGTAAGGCGTCTGTAGGTTTGTTGCATTGCGTGGTGGTTATATCCTACTAGTGCTTTTCGGTTGACTCGCGGACATCAAAGAAAATATATCATCATCCACCTCCAGTCCCGAATCCACAAATCAAGAGAAAATTCCTGCCTAGCTTGTCAGCCAAGCCTCGCTTTCGGACTCTCAGCATATAATGTCACGACGCTCGGATGGCAGAAACATGAGGCTGAATCCCAGCCGCTTCCGGATATACCCAAACCCCACATTTCCCCAGCTTTTCACTTCCCTGCATCTAATCAACGTTACATAATAATGCGTCGGCAGATGATGGGGAAAGGATTTCCTGTTTGGACATAAATGCTCTCTGAATAGAAAAAAGATCCACCTCCTTTCTTTCCTTGGACAAGATTTCAAAATGCTATCTCAACTCTTCTTCTCATTCCTGCTCCTACAAGCAATTCAAGCGAAAACTAAAGATGATATCGCCCCTATCGTCCTCTCACGAACAGGTGGATTTGAAATCGGGGGAAAGGTCCTCGTGAATCCAGCGAATCCGAATCAGACACTGTCTTGCGATCATGGTTACGTTGAGTACGCTTCCCCCTTCCTATTTATAAAACGAAATCAGAACGGACAAGAAAATAGTTTTAAAATGATTGCCATCAGATATTTCCTCCCCCTCACCCCCCCCCCGCCGCACCTCCCTCCTCATGTGGCACTCCTCCTCCACCCAAGTCTTCCAGAACCGCTGGGACGGCGGCCCCGGCTACAAAGACCTGTTCCTGTCGCGCAACTACCCCGTCTACCTCTGGGACGGGCCGCGCGTCGGACGCGCGAACTGGGCGCGTGTCCCGCTCTCGTATACGCCGGCGTACCGCGACCAGGGGAACTTTGTTGCGTGGAATTTTGGGCCGAGGTATGGGTAGTGGTGGAGTGATGTGCAGTTCCCGAGGGATGTTAATGGGGAGGCGTGGATGCAGGCTACGAGCGCGAGGGTATGATGAGTTTGATACGGATGAGAATGTGTGGTTGCATGGGGATGTTATGGGTTAGTTTTCTTTCCTTTTCTTTTCTTGGGTTGGGGGAGATAGATTTAGGGACTGATTGATGGGGAATAGCTGTTGCGGCTGATAGCGGGAAGTTGGGGACCGATCTTGAGTATTTGACGAATTCCGCCGGGGGGTTGAGAGCGCAGCTTGCGACTACTCGGGCGAACGGGACGAATATTAAGGGGATTGTCACCTACGAAAGCATCGGCTACGTCTTTCCTGACAATATCGGCCTCAAGCCCAACACGGTCCCGGGCTTCGGCCCGTTCGTGGTCCCAGTCGAAGAGTTTAAGAAATTAGCGAATGTGACGGCGATCCAGTTCGTGCGGGGCGACCATCGAGATGAGACGTTTGAGTATGTGAAGCAGAGTAGGCAAGTAGCGGCACTGATTAATCAATATGGGGGTAATGCGGAGGTGGTTATGTTGGGGAAGGATAAGGGACTAAAGGGAAGTACGCATATTGCGTTTGCGGTGGCGGGGGTGTTGGATGAGTTTTTGGAGAGGAATGGGTTGGATGGGTATACCGATGAGGATGAGGAGTGAGGTGTTGAGGTGGTTGAGAGTTTGTTACTAGAAATATTAATAAGATTTCCATGAGCTACTTGAGTGGTAGAAGAGAGAAAGTGACTTTGTTTTACAACGGACTGAGTAACTGTGAAGATAAGTTGAAAATACATTTGACTTTCTCTCAGGG
The DNA here is from genome assembly GCF_001500285.1 of Mollisia scopiformis. Taxonomy (NCBI): domain Eukaryota; kingdom Fungi; phylum Ascomycota; class Leotiomycetes; order Helotiales; family Mollisiaceae; genus Mollisia; species Mollisia scopiformis. The sequence goes on from NW_017263605.1 coordinate 475,714, forward strand.
GATTAGATTGAAGGATTGCAATCTGTATGGTTTAGCTTTACGAACTAAGGTTGTATTGGCCATTTAAAGAAGGGTATAACACCTGTGGCCGTCGAAATAAGCCTTCCTATCACACAATCACGACCCATTTTTAACGTCATGCTTCCTTCAGTAGGACTAGTTCAGGCTTGATTGAGGCTCTCTTCCTTTGATTGGCTATCTCGGTCTTCGGATTTGGAATTTAACCTGCCCAATGCTCACACGAACGTGGATGTTGATGGCGTGGGGCCAAAAAAGTCCTATATTTGTTCTGGACCAGTTGATGCTTCATATCAAATTCATAGTTTTAGAAGCGGAGGCCTACATGCAAGCTTATTCTATGCCGTCTTCTGAGCCGATAACAAAACAGTTGTGGTGACACTGTTTGATCTCCGGATCACTCATTGCCCCCGGCTATCATAGCTAAAGCTAGTCACCTAGACCAGTATTGGATAGATTTCGTTGCGGTGTGAGTAAATTGAAATGTGAAGACATGATTCACTAGCGCACCAATGTCATATATCTATGAGGCTTTTGTATAGAAATAGATTACACAGGAAATTCGGCAACGATCCCACATTCATAATAGTACAGAGAAAAGATGGCATCTCAAAAAGCACCGTCTTCAATGTTCCATGCCGTCTACAAAGAGTGCCGAGTAACTGAATCTCTCCTCCGTTCGAACTTTGGTCAAGGCACTGGCGCCTCGATAATCTTTCTACTCCCTACCATCTTCATCCATCGGACGCCTATCATCCCTGCGCTTCAGTTGATCCTCAAAATCATCATCTTGGGCAGTATCTTCCAATACACTTTCGATATCGTCAATCAAACAACTGGTGTGCTCGAAGATACGATCAATAAACCGTACCGGCCGGTTCCCAGTGGTCTCATAACATTGCGGGGAGCGAAGAAACGCTGGCTCTTGACATGGATTTTGTCGCCATTGTTAACTGCTGCAATTTCTGGGAGGTACGCAGCTTTATGGCAACTTGTATGGCAGCTGGATGTTGGATTCTGCTATGCTTGGCCGCGGCCTAACGGTCCAATTACTCGTAACTCTTTTATTGTTCTCGGAACTCTAGCCCTCGTATCACACGCCAACGCAATAGCAGCGGATCAATACCCAGATCGAAATATGGATTTTATGTTGCGATCTGCTCTATCCATTTGGGCTGGAATGGTCGCACATCTTCAAGAGTTCCATGATGTCGTAGGAGACAAGGCGTCTGGAAAGCGAACTTTGGCTGTAATTCTGGCGCCGAGCAGAATTTGGCTCGTAAGAAAAGTCACATGCTTGATATTTGTTGTGTGGCATACTCTATTCTTTCTGTGGGGGGCTTACTTGTTGCCTGTGTCCCCGTTTCCAAAAGCCACAGCCGCGATGGGAGTATTCCAGCTCCTTGTTGGAACTACAGTTGGAATCAGAGTGGTACGGTCAAAGTCGGTCGAGACGGATAGGAAGAACTACTTTTACGGATTAGGATCGCTCCTGTATATCATGTTGTTTTATGTTCAATTATTGAGCACAGCAAGATAGGAAATATCATGATAAGCGGGCAAAGTTACACGCGTTGCTTCTCCGAATCTCTTCGAGTGTCCGCTGATGTTGCAGGTTTATCTTAGAACTCTTTTTGGGACAAAACTGAGATGCTGTAAAACATATTACCACAATCTTCCCCGATCTAAGTACTTGGATTCTCGATTGATTGACATAGTTGAATGAAATTGAAGGGCGAGTTGATTCCGATTTTTCTAGAGACCCCTAAGCGAACCCCTGGAATTAGCGAGGTGCATTGCAGCACCTCACTTGGACACAATGACTACTTTTTTAAAGCTCGAACAGTGAACAGCGAGAAATTTGAGGAAGGTAAGCGAGATCTGCTAAGAATGTAACTGAAGAATCAACAACTGTTATGTGTCGGTGCTTGGGGCGGAAGAGTCTTAACAGTAGAAACATCCAGTAAACAAATTTGGAAGTTTGCAAATTCGATCAATACCGTTGATAGTCAAGATACGCCAAGCGGTACGCTGTATTTGAGTATTTGGGATGTATTGATGCTAAAATCCTTATGGCGAATGACCTGCGGTGCGCTGAAGCTCGTGAGGCTGAAGTCCTTTGACACTAGCATCAATCTACGATACTTCGGAGTTGAGGACAGCAGACCAATCTTGACTCTTGATATACTCCTCCATCGACGTCAACGGAATCTTAGTATCGAGCTGCACCTTGTCAGAGACGTCACGTTGCTCATTCTCAGGACAAAACTCACCATATCAGGCGTCAACACCTCAGGATCTCCGCCATCATACCCAAATTCTTCCATATACGCAAAAGCATCCGCCAACTCCTTTCCCATCGGCTCTGGCAGGTCTTTGAAGAACTCGTCTGAAGGTACCTCCTTAAACCCAGTCTTGACCCCATGGATCCTTCCCCAAGTCTCCATCCACTCTGGCCACGTCATCGTCTCCGAGACGCCTAGAAGATCCTTCCCAGCTGGCAGATCAATCAGCGCTTTAACGAAAGCTCCCGTATCTTTTTCCGTAACCACAAACGGCATTCTAAAACTCGCCGCAGTTGGTCTGAATGTCACAAAACTCCCATCCGCCTGTTTCTGTGGAGCCATAGGCGGAAACGCTTTCCAATTCGAAACATAGTGGCCTATCTGAACCGTACTCATCTTCGCAGCCAGTTCCGGGAATCGTTCGTTGGTGACGCGAATCATCTCCGCTTTGGAATCGAAGTGATAAACCGTGGTGTACTTTCCACCGCTCCATTTCCGGGCGTCACTCAAAGAGGAAAGTATGAAACTTTCCAAGGTTTTCAGAACAGCTGTCGAAGCAGCAGCTTCAGCAATATTGACTCCTTGAGCTACTTCAAGCTCGTACGCGTGTTGACTAGGGTTGGGGATTCCAGCTTCCAAGGCAGCTCGGAGGTGCAAAAAGAAATCTGTGTTGGAGAAAATTGCTGTTGCGCTTGTGAAGGCGGTGAGGAGAGAAGATGGGTCATCGATATCGGCCTTGAATATTTCGACGCCTTGAGCTGCGAGGGACGATGCTGTTTCACTGGAGGGGTTGCGAGTGATGCCTCGGACGCGCCATTCTGGCAATTCAAGGAAAGTTTGGGCGATTGATATTCCCTATTGGGGTTAGTAGAGCGTAAAGAATTGGAGAGGATTGAGGACCTGGGTACCGGTGATACCGACTATGGCAATGATTTTCGACATCGTAAAATTGCTTTTTTGGGAAGAATTGAGTAACGAGGCCTTTCGAAAGCAGTATGATTATTTTCCTGTGCTCAAACCATGTGTAGATATACTCCTTCTCTGATTTGTGGTTACCGGAGCGGAGTCGGGCAAAACGTCTTTCCGGATTGGTAAACGGTATATGCGACGAAGAGACTAGCTATATGTTCTAGCTCAAGTTGTTTTCTTCGGACTCTGGCTGATTGGAAACCACAAACTCTGAAATTAAGATTTCCAATTCATGCACATGGTGAAAGGAGACGAGTTACGCTTGCCAGGATAGTGTTACTGTCATAGGTAGATCAGAACTTGTCGCCATCACGTGCACTCCTTCTGGACTCCCGTCCTTCTGGACAGTCTGTGAAGTCGTCATTCGACATTGGCATGTTAACATAGACAAGAATTTGGATAGGCAGAAAGATGATTCTATTGCGTACTCAGTGTGGTCGCTTACAGAGAATATAATTCAGATGGTGGATTGTTTAGCAACAAACTATGTTTAGTTTAGAGCTGTAAATCGATTACATGGTTGAACCGTGATGCATTCGCTGCATGATTCCAAGTCTGCCACGATCAGAAAATGGTTACTGCACAAAATAAGGCACAATGGAACCTCAAATAACCTGAAGCCATAAAGAACCAAATTTTCAAAAGGGTGCCATACAGACTTCGCCATTTCGCCACTTAGCCAACTCCTTAGCGACGTGGGCCCGGACCGACCACCACAACTAATAGTAAAGTAAACTCATATCTTCGACAACATTCCCCGAGTAGATTCTATCATATCGAATCCTTCGCCATCAATATATGTCTGCATGGTGGTCTCTGCAGGTGAGATACAAGTCAAGAAACAGAATCCCATATCCTCAAACCATCTACTTCCACTTCTACCATGGAGGATCGAAGTCGAGTCGAGGAGTTGGTATGCCAGATTGATCAATTGCCTCAATCGAATAGCCTTCATCATCATCATCTTTCGTTTGCCCTTCGACGGTGCTCTCGGTATCGCCCAATGTAGCTGACTTCTGAACCGGGCTTCCGGCTTCCATGCCAGATTCAATTGAATTTGAAGGACCATTAGCATCAATGATTTCATTGCCGTATCTACCCGCATTGGGAAGGATTTTGAGAGGAGGAGCGGGAGGCTTCTTGTGGAGATCAGGTTGTTTCGGAGCTCTTGGCTGATAAGACAAAAGGTTGAGTTTTCCATCGGGCTAGCAGTCCTAGCCGAGATCCAATAGGCTCTGGTACAGAAGTCGGGACTAGCCAGAGAATGTGCGGGCTTGTAATCGGACAGAGATCGAGCTACCCTAGGTGGGAAGGGGACAGGCCTGCGAACTGCACCGATCATACAGCAACCCAGCCCAGCCCTGGGGATTCGGAACTAGTAATACAACCACAAGACCGGAGGAACAATACTTTGGAAGTAAGATTAAGGCTTGGTGAAGAGGAGCTGTACAGAAAAGAAGACTATACGCTCGATCAATACAGTAATCCGTACCACCTCTACGCCATTCAGATTTTAGATCTTCGTAAGTCTGGACAGCTCCCCAGACTCCCATACATTACCCTGGAAGAGATCAAGGACAAAAGCAAGAGCGATTCGATGATCCGCGTGATCGCAATCCTCCAAATCCTCTGGACAACAATCCAAATTATTGCAAGAGCCATCCGAAACCTTGCTATATCTCAATTAGAAATTGCAGTTCTAGCCTTTGCGGTATGCGCCATTTTCACCTACGTGCTCAACTGGAGTAAACCAAAAGCCGTACAGGTTCCTTTTACTATACTTCAGTATAATGATAGTCCTCCAGCTCAAATGCTCTTCATTCTTACCAAAGATGTCTTCTCTTTATCAAACTGGTTCTTGGGCTTCATGGACCCAGCTAAGGGTGATGGCCTAAAGCTGGGAGCGCCACCGTTCAATAGCAATAATCTCGACAAAGGGGATGATACAAGCGGTCTTGCAACGGTCATAGGGAGTGTCGTTTTCGGCGGCCTACATCTTGCAGCTTGGAACTTCGCATTTCCGACAGAAATCGAGAGGACGCTGTAAGCTTGACTTGTTTCCTACAGAACTCTATAGACTAATTCAACATTTTGAATTGAAACTGACTTCATTGACTAGGTAGCGAATTGCAAGTGCTTGGTGCACAGCTTCTTTGCTTTATTTCCTACCGCTCAGACTGCTGAGCGGTGGAACGAAGGGTGAGGGTAGAAGATTTAATTTCATCTTCGGCCCGCTCTTGGCTGCTCGTTTCCCGGCGGGATATGCTACCTATGTCTTTGCAAGGTTGTTTCTAATGGTTGAGATTTTTCGTGCACTTTTCTTTCTTCCTCCCGATGCTTACAGGAGTACGTGGGCAACTAACATTCCTCACATCGCTTGATCGATTCATGCTTTGAATGGTTTATGTATGCTGCGATCAAGTTTCATATACTTGTGCCCACACGAAACTGTCTGGTTTGGATATGGTCGGGATGTTGCGGCTGATTAAGGGTCTTTGAGGGGAGCTTGATCTTTTATTTTCATGCAACTTCCTTCTATTTTGAGAGCAGTACAAGTTCAGCATCAAGGAAGGATTCATGTCGATGAATGATACTCGCAAGTTATAATATAGTCATCAATGCCTTTTCCGTACTCCTATACGGCCCTGGACACTTCCCTATTCCATTGTCTAGATCATTTTAATGGGAAGCCTGGCTGGATATGTAGTCCCAGCATCGTTAATTTCATATCTCATAAAGCCACAACCAACCATTGTTGTGTCATTGTACCATATGGCACTAGAACATTATCACCGTCACAGTCCACCACCATCTTCTTCTCTTTTTAGCAGTATCTCCACGACATCTGCCGCGATAAAACTATTCCACACCCCTTCCTTTCGTTCAATTTTCTTGAGCAATCCGATCGCTCTATGCCCCATTCTAGTATCCCAACATTTGACAGCTACAAAACCAAATTTCCAGATAATGCCATCGTCGAGCCCTGAAAGTGGTTGTTTTTTGAGCTCCGGGAGACGTAAAATGGTCTCTGCATGCTCCATAATCTCCTCGCATTTAGCTTCCCATTGATACCATACACATTCATCTTTTAGTGCCTCGGCTAGGTCGGCTGTGACGGCCATGGAGGCAATAATGATGTACAATCTGAGTTCGTGGATGACTCGTTGTTCTCTCTTATCTAATCTGTTTCCGTTGAAACCGATGAAGTGTTCAAGAGCTTTTGTGTATTGGCGGATTTTCGTAATCGTGCGGCTGTGCGTCGATTGGGCATAAAGCTCGGGGGTAAATGCTTTCGTGGGTTGAGGAGAGTCGATGCGGATTTTCTCTAGTGCTGTTCGAGCTTCCTCCAAAGTGTGAAATGTATGTGGAACCTCTCCACTATTTGCAGTGGAACAATGTAGAAGCCCACGAGTAGGTGTTTCTTCTTGTTGAAATGTGTCGAGGGCTCTAAGTTCGATATCCAAGGCATCCAATCGTATAAAAAGGAGAGCGAGCTCTCGAAGAGAGATGTAAAGCGTATTGGACAGCGGATGTCTGCCATCTGCTATCGAGGTGAATATTTTGTGTAATTCAGCGATGATTCGTATACCACTATTGAGATGCGACACCGTGGCAGCATGGTCTCCCCGTAGGCTCTGCTGAATTGTGAGCACTTGGCGTCAAAGGAACAAACAAAAATAAGTACCTCGAAATAAACAAAAAGAATACAAGCCATTAAAGTAACGTCGCCGAAGGTTTTTTCTGGTGCGATCGCCAGGATTCTCAAGGCCTTAGTATATTGTTGCAGCGCAAAAGTGTCAGTAGCGTGGTTTGAAGATGTTGTCCCTTGAACCTCATGACTTAGACCCCTACACATGGTCTGCTCGTGAAGTGAGCCTAGAGCAACGACAGCATGTCGAATTGCAGGCTCATGGTGACACGCTTGGAGGACGATTTGCTCCCAGAACCGAGAGCGAAAATTGGGAGCGAGACGAGAGCACGTGTATCTTCGAAAGAAGGCAAATCCACGATGTTCTTGCTCATTAGAAAAAGGACTTGGAGGTAAGATAATATTCGAAGAATAGGCGGATTGCGAGGTATTAGTTTGCGAGAGAGGTCGACGTGAAGACCCCAGGGCGATGAGTTCATCCGTCTTTGGGAACGGAGGTTTCGCATTTGACCCATAAAGATATCCGTCGCATATCCGTCCAGTGCCTAAACACCGCTTACAAGAAGGTTTACCCTCGTCGCATTTGACGCGCCTGATTTTGCAGGTTCGGCATCCTGATGTGACATGAGGTTTATAAGTTCGTACTCTTGGACCACCTTTTCTTAGTGCTGGCCCTTTTGGAACATCTCTTTCTGGTATCATCCTGGCTAACTACATCGAGTATCAGCGCATGAGAAAGGTTTGGCCTGAGGATGAATTAAGAGTACCGAATTCCAATGGGTTGGATGTTTTATCCCAAGCACTTGGGTCCTCAATCACCACTTAGCCAATGATGAGTCTTGATACACGAGATGAACGGCGGAATTGCTAGAATCCAGAATGTGAGAAGTTGTTACACAGCATCTTGAGCATTGAGTGGATTACCAGTGGTCGTTCCCTTCCGCCGTTCGTCCAATGAGGGTGCCAACTACAAAGCGCAATGTCCATAGGCCAGATATCAACCACAGACCTCAAAAATCCCGACCCTTGGATACGTATTGTGTACAAAATAGAATATAAACCTCACAGATTCACTTCAGCAGAAGGAAACACAGAATGGAGAACTGCTCTGTAATGAGAAACCAGTGACTTGACTGTGCCGCTCCTGAAGGTCCATGCAGCCCCCAAAACTTTTCGGCACAAGCCTGAATCTCCCAGTTGGGAACATACAATGCAACGTGGGACGGAACCAATCATACTGTATGCGTCACGAACAGCCCTATCAGAAATTGATCCTGCGCAAAGAAAGGAACCTACCTACTCCTTCAAGGCCAAAAATTGCTCATCGTTATCACGGCTCGTCTGAAGTTGAATTGGGGGCCATTTGGCGCCCACTTCCATTTTAAGGCCGAAGGAACCATGGTTTGAACGGTAATAGTCTCTATCGTCTAGGACGAGAACAAGTTCCTAACGGGAAGTTGCAGATAAACTGCTAGACATGGGCTTACAGCAGAAATACTACGGTTTTTTCATGTTTTGAGACTACTTTTCGACGAACTGAAAGCTGCGCAGCCACTTGCCACGATGATGCAATAACGTTCCTGACAACAATTGAACCATATTGTAGTCATTATGACAATGGTTTTCCTGATTTTCAAAAATGATCAACGTTGTGTTTGGCACTTTCCTTGGTCGAGATTCTAAATTTCACGTGACTCCCTTCCCACCCCAGCGTCCCAGTGGGCAGCAGGGCAATGTAACAGCGAATCAAGTTGAATATTAGCTTGATTCTGTATGGTTCATGTTTAGGATACAATTGCTCTTCCCTTGGAAATAACTGGATATTGATACGATCCATCCGTACTCGCATTCTTAGGTGCGAAGAAGCGCACTACTCTCGTCAGTCTTAATTCTATTATTTACAAACGAATCTCACTTACAAGCCACAGAGAAAGTACCATTCGCGGGACTTGGTAGCCAACTATAATCAATTCAGTCAGTGACCAAGACAAGAAATGACATCGAGATTCATGACTCACTTGTTAGTCCAATTCCGCGGAGGAGGCATATTCTCCGCTTGAATCAGAACCTGAAACTTCCCATCTTTCCTTGTTGCACTACTCCCATAGGCTTGCGTCCCATCTGGATATGTAATGTTACTCCTATCGCCGACCGAGTATTTGTTCAACGAATTCTCAACGAGATATCCCTGAGAATTATATAAAGTCAAACTCCAAAATCCATCACTTGCCACAGGAGGCTTGCCAGAGAATGTGAAAGTATACGCTTCACCGTTATTCAACAGCAAAGCTCGATTCTGGAGCATGGGATAGAGTGCTTGGTCTGGTGTTTGCTCCAGGTATGCAGTCATGCCGGTAAGTGCCCGATCTAGATATTGGTCCCCGAACGAGCCGGCTTGAACATTGTGCAGCCAGTTGTTGTTCAATGGCTCAAAGTAGTCAGAGTATGAAGCCGAGATGTTCGAAATAGCAGTTTCGTATGCTTCGGTGAGGTTCAGTCCTGGTGGTTCACGGTACGCGTGGTCGTAGACTCCTGCGGTCATGAGATTGGAGAGCAGGCTCTCTACCGAAGCGGCAGAGATGTCGAAAGGTGGGTTAGAATTGAAGAAGTTAGCGAGTAGTTGTAATGTTGCAAGTGCTGTATTGTTCGTGGATGTATACGGTGCCAAGTTGGCTTTCGTCAGTGAAGGTGTGGAAAAAGCATTCGTATTATTGTCGCAAGTCGTAATGTTCGCAATGAGGGTATCGTTGGTAAACATTGTGCTGTTCGTAATGATCGGAGTATTCGCAAGGAGTGTATTATTCGTATTTGTACAATTAGAGCTGGTCCCGGTCAGACGAGGAACCGGTTTCATTGTCGTTGCATTCGTGAGAGATTGGACGTAAGCGAGGTCTGAAGAGTTATTCTTGACGAGAATTCTCGCAAGAATTGTGCCATCAATGGTTGGTGAGTTGATCAGACCTTTATATGGATTCGAACCACTCTCTGGGGTGTATGGATGGAAGCCCCAAGCCGCATTAGGTACGTAGCTGAGGAGATATGTTCCGCCAGTGTTGTTATTGACACTGCCAGGTGTCGCATAGTTATTCCCAAAGCTAAAGATTGTTAGTCGGAAAGTTTAAGCCCTTGAATGGGAACTTACGGATCGTAAAAAGCGACGCTCCAATATCGGTCAGGCTCAATACTTGGTACGGTGATCTGGACATTGTTCTCTGACAAGTCGTACGCTGCTGAAGAGTATAGAGTGTCGACGTTCGGTAAAACTACTGTTGTACTTGCAGCTGTTGAAAGTTGTGTGTTATGGAGAAAAGTATTTGTCGCATTCTCATTCACGACCTGAAGTGCTACTCTAGCATAAGATAGCAGCGGAAGGCCATACTGAGCCAATGTCAGGTTTGCAGTAGTATCGGGTTAGAATGAACTTACTTGCAAAGCAAATACAGTGGCATTGAACACACTCATCCTGTCGCGAAAAGCAAAATAACGACTATAACTGTTGCTTCATGGAGACTTGGTTCTTCGTACGAGAGGAAAAAGTGAGAGCAACTCGAAAGATACACATATTATCGAGCTTGACAAAATGTCACTTAATATACTGTTTTCTTTCATTGTGGGCCGCGTGCTCGAGCTCGTCGGCTCTCAGCATCCTCCGATTTCTAGGGAAGAAAACCATGTCGCGGTTTCAATCAAGGCAACGCTACCGTTTATCATCAACTTATGATTGGTAGCTAGAATACGCCGACCAGTTAGAGTTCTGCAAAGTTTCTGAGATTGTCGATCATAGGTAGAGGAATTACTGCTTTCGGCTAAGTGAACTTGTGAGGTTGTGAAGTTATCGAAAAGTCGTCGGCATGTTAGGCTATCCACTCACGTGTAAGCCTAGTATCGGCAGATGTTCCCTCACTTGCATGAGCTAGGACTCTGATGTGATAGGTGACGCGCACCTCGCATGGCTTCCTGGATGGAGGAAGCTTGACGGGAGTCGGTGTGGTCGACGCTGAGGTGAGAAAGCACGTGGTCTACCTCTGATTTCCACCTCGTTGATGTCACAGGCAGATGCTTTAAGAAACCAAAAACGGATATACAAAACTGGTATTGGCTTCAATCTACATTTCTTGTGTGAAAGTAACATAAACTCATACCTCGTGGCGAGTTGCCTCTCGATATCTCTCGGAGATAAAATTTGACGAGAAAAATGCCGAGGCGACCGAAATGTGGAGGCGACCGAAATGTGGAGGCGACGGGCACTAAAAAGCTTGAGATGATGATATCGAAGCCACTGCAAAACTTTCAATGCATAAGGAGCATTATCAAAATGTTCACACATATTACCTAAAACTTCTGTCTCCTCTTCCTCTATATTCTTCTGTTTCCCCAAGACCAGAAACACATTTCGTAAACATTCCCCAAAGACTCAATCTTTCTGGAACATGCATCAGTCGGCGATCCTCCATTCCCGCCACTCGTGTATTTTCGCTGATCCTCGAGTTCAGATGACTAGGTCCATTGCTAAACGGAGAATTTTGAGATGAGTAGCTGTAATCAAATCCTCCAAATAATATTGGGAAGTCTTACAAGCACTTCGTCTGCTTCAGTATCCCGATTCTTTTAAGTACCATATTAACACCAGTAGTGCTGGTCAAGTTAATAGTGTACATGAAGTACCAGCGGCTGGGATACAGCCATAGATTAGGTGGGACAAATGAGGAGATTACTCACCTTAAAATAAGTTGTTGCTGCTTGACTTGCTGCTCGACTTGCCTGCAATTTTCTACACAAAGTGACGACGTTCAGATATGTCGGAATCAGAGATCATCATGAGAAGACATACCAGGTAGGGTTACGCCGAGATAATAAATCTGAACGGGACGACGATATGAAGCGAGAGCAGCAAAGTTGCACTTTATCCGGGTGCAGTCACAGGAGAGCATTGTTCATGAGTACTAGTCCTTTGGAGGAAACTTAGATGGGCAGCGGGCATTCCCGGAAGGGGGGGTTGGGGGTTGACGGATCTGAGGAGGACTCCGAACATGAAGTCCGTAGGATCTTGACATCACGTGAGTCGAGCATAAAAGAGCATAAAAGGGGAATACACACCCTTCAGAGGCATTGTTTGGCAGTATGGAGCAATGGTACGTCAAAGTTCGCTCTCACCGTTTGATTATAGATTCTGGAAAGAAGGAGCGGTCATTGTGAATTGAGCAGAGCTTAGTCACGGATCTCACTTTCCTAATCGTTCAAGTGCACAAGCTCTGTTAGCCCCACCACTGTCATAGCTTTCTTGCCTCCGTTCACAATTTCTTTGTCAAATTGTCCACTAATCCTTTTGAGTTCACAATAATATGAGACATTAGCTCGAGGGTGGAACCGGTGGGTGTGGCTGTTGCTTTAGACTACTGACCACAGTCGACAATTCCATCCCAAGCGCTGTCAGCCTTTTCATTTTCGTTTATGCGTCCAACACAATGCTTGCAGTCTTCCCAAAAACATCCCACATCGAACTCATCCTACTCGTGGCTTCGAATTCCTCCCTCGCATCCCGTCTTGCGTCACCCCGCTAACCCCGCCTCTCGCTTCCTTGATGTATCCATGTGAAGATCATTCTGGCTCGAGAGCACAGGTGCCGGAAGGTTTTCTTTTTCTTGCAAAAGAATGCCGTAGTCGGTATATCTATTGTACAATGCCGGAATATAGCGTAAGTTTCTCCATGCTATTCTTGTTCTCGAGTATCTCTAAGTTTTTGGTTTCGTTGCACTAGGAATTTTCGCGTATTACTCTACTGGAGTTTTACAATAGAAACAGGACGACAAACTTCTGCTAGAAGCGATGGAAACATGAACTGTGGTGTGTTTCATTATGAGATCGATATGTCCGATCGACCTTTGTCTTACGCAAAAGAATCTTTCTATAAGTGCGGATGACCAAGAGTCAAGCTTCTTATTTGTCGCCCGTTTCATCTGTCTAGACAGGGGGACAGGGGAAACCAGGTCAAGTTGATGCAGGTGTCCACTTACAAGGAAATTCTTTTGAAGGTTTAGTTACACCGTCGGTCGACTGATCCGACAGAAGTCCTTGCTAATTTCGAGACAAATCCTCCGAATACTCTCGAGTGGATGGATGAGCTCCAAGTGTGCTCGCCCATGTTCTTCTCTTCCAACGTACGACAAAAGAGTAACACTTCCGGCATGCTTTACCTTGTAAACGCTCTCGCTCTCTCCCCTGACCGAACTTCCGCTGACTAGTCTTCCAGATGTGAAGGTAGGTGTCGCCGTCGAGCCGACGGTCCTTACGAGCCTTCCGTGGATCTCAGTCCAAAGACTAAAGTAAACATGATTTTGATACCAGGTCACGTTTAATGATGGCAGGAAAGGCATATATAAATTAAATTGCTCGAAGGCAAGGGCTTTCCGTCACAGCAGGTTTCTCTTCTGATAATCTTTCACTGAGAAGCGATCATGTATTCGAAAATTGCTCTTGTTGCATTTCTCGCCCGTACTGCCAGGGCTCAACAGATTGGCACTCTGACCGCTGAGACCCATCCTTCTCTCACCTGGGAGACCTGCACCGCAGTCGGTTCCTGCACTACCACTACTGGCTCAGTGACCCTCGATTCCAACTGGCGATGGACGCATTCCACATCCAGCTCTACTAACTGCTATACGGGCAACACATGGGACGCAACACTTTGTCCAGATGACGTTACTTGCGCTGAGAACTGTGCCCTTGACGGTGCTGACTACTCAGGCACGTATGGAGTTACTACTAGCGGAAATTCCCTAAAGATCGATTTTGTCACCACTTCTTCTCAGAAGAACGTTGGAGCACGTCTCTATCTCATGGCTGACAACACGCACTACGAAACGTTTAACTTGCTCAACAAAGAGTTTACATTTGATGTTGACGTTTCTCACCTTCCTTGTGGACTCAATGGCGCACTCTACATGTCTGCCATGCCTGCCGACGGGGGAGTATCAACTCAGACTAACAACAAGGCTGGTGCTCAATATGGGACGGGATATTGTGACTCTCAATGCCCCCGAGATCTTAAATTCATCGGAGGCGAAGTAAGTCATTTGTTCTTACCAGCATTGAATATTCCTGACGATTGCAACTCCAGGGCAATGTCGAGGGTTGGGTACCTTCCACAAACAACGCCAATACTGGTGTTGGCAATCATGGCGCTTGCTGTGCTGAGATGGATATCTGGGAAGCCAACTCAATCTCCGCTGCGTACACTCCACATTCGTGTGACACGGCGACTTTGACTGTGTAAGTACTTCCGTTTACATTGACCTCGCATCAACTAATCTTTCAAAGCTGTGACGGAGACGCTTGTGGAGGAACATACTCTACCAATAGATATGCTGGGACATGTGATCCTGATGGTTGCGACTTCAACTCTTACCGTATGGGAAACACCAGTTTCTACGGCCCAGGCATGGATGTCAATACGAATAGTGTCTTTACTGTCATCACTCAGGTTTGTCTATCTCCTCCGGAAATATCATTTCCTTGTTGAACGCAGCTTTTCTCTTGACGGCTGTGGTATTAAAGCACAAAATCATATACCTTGAGAGCATTCCTCCTTCCAAACTAGCTAGAAAGAATACATACTAACACTACAATCAGTTCCTAACCACCAGCGGAACCTCCTCAGGAACCATGAACGAAATAAAACGCTTCTACGTCCAGAACGGTAAGGTGATCCCCAACTCCTACTCCACCATCTCCGGCATCACCGGCAACTCCATCACCGAGACCTACTGCGACGCAACCAAGACCGTTTTCGACAACACCAACTCCTGGGACACGCACGGCGGCTTTACGTCCATGACCTCAGCTATGAACGATGGCATGGTGCTCGTGATGAGTCTTTGGGACGATTATTATGCCAATATGTTGTGGCTTGATAGCGATTATCCGACGACGGATAGTGCGAGTACGCCGGGTGTAGCGAGGGGCACGTGTGCGACGAGTTCGGGGGTGCCGGCCACGGTTGAGTCGAGTGATGCGAGTGCGTATGTGATATATTCTAATATTAAGGTTGGGGCAATCAATAGTACGTTCAGCGCATAGTCCCAGCCGCAAGGACACCTTGACCTTGAGCGATGGTTTCACTCTTGGTGGGGCATTGAAATTCGGTGTACATATTCTTACCTTCTTGGACGGCGAAGAATTTGGCTTGAGGGAGAGCGGCACGGCTGTTGGCGGTGGTTGTTGATCATTTGAAGTCTCTCGTTTAGTTATCTCGGGATTCTAGATCCTTCGAATCTCTTTAAAAAAGCATGAATGAAATACCGTCTTTACTTAATTGTGCTTGACTGAAGCCAATGACACCTTTCAACTTTTGTATGGTGTGGAAACTTACCTTACATATCAAATGCTCATCTAATCTTTTCCCCAATCCGATCCTATATAACTATACAAATTGACAGCTCTTGAACGCAGACAGGGGCAAGAAAATAAATTCAGTGCTAAACAAACTTTCCTTCTCATGATCTGAAGAATCTTATGGCTAGAAGACGCAATGAAATTGCTCGGTTGGTAAAAAGATTCGTCAACAAGCATATGGAAATTTAGAGAACGACAAGAAAGAGAACAAGTGCAAGAAGAAAAATGATACAGAATTAAATAAAGATTCTAAAGATTGATGCAGACGGGTCAAGCTCTCATTATACGACGAGCAAGCAGTCTAGATAAGATATAGGAACGACAATCTTGAACTCCCCCTTCCTTCCATTCTCCTCTCCATAAAATCTGGAGACCTACTGCCCACCAATCTGTTTCTTTGGAATCGGTCTAATCCAGCTAATCGCCAAGTTAACACAGATGGAAATCGTCCCGATAATCCAGATAGTCTTCGCATAGTGCACGCCATTATATCTAAAGATAATCGCAAAGATGATACCCCCAAAATTTCCAGACGCGCCTACAATGCCACTCAAGATTCCATTAGCGAAAGGGTGTACGTGAGGCACAACGGAAAAGTTCGCGCCGTTGCAAGCATCCATGAAGATGGCGAGACCAGCGACCAGGCCGAACATGTGGGCTTCCTTGTGGGGGTCGGTGAGACCGATCGCGAGTTCGAAGCATCCCATAATGATGCCGACGGTCGTGATGTTCAGTTTCTTGGCCCAGACGGAGCCGGTGAGGCGGTAGAGGGTGTCTCCGATTATGCCACCGAGAGGGCGGAAGACAATGTTCATGAGGCCAAACATGGCGGCCCAGCGGCCGGAGCCGGTTTGGCCGAGCTTGGGGAAATTCTTCAAGTAGTAGGAGCCGATTATAGAGTTGATTGCTAGTTCGCTCCCTTTGGGTTTGTTAGTCTTGGGTCAATGAGGAAGGGAAGGGGCGGTACCGAATGAGCATGCGTATGGAGCTGCGAGGGCAAGGGTTTGGAGAGAAAAGAGGACTCCGAGAGCTTCTTGGAACGTGGGTGCTACGATGACTTCTCCTTCAGCTCTATCGATGGCGCTTGGTCCCTTGTCAGCAGCTTCAGCATCCTTCTCGGATTTCTCGCCTGCGGCCTCTTTCTCAGTGGACTCGACGGAGGTGGCGGCGATGTTGTCAAGGGGTTGATGGCGGTCAGCCCATTTTCCACTTGGGCAATCTTCAGTGGTGAAGAGGATACCACAAGCCACGGCGGTGATGATGATGAAAGGGACAATGAATGCAACTCTCCATGCTTTGTGAGCCGTCATGTGTTGAGTCTTAACCAATGAGTCGAAGATAGCAGGCATAACGAAGTACTAAGACTATCAGCAATTGCAAGGTGCTACAAACGAGGAGGAGTTACAGTAATTCCACCACCAGCGTTACCCCACCCACCACCAAAGGCATTTGCAGTACCGACAACATTCTTGTCAAAAAAACCAGTAAGCCAGACCTGGCAAGGCACGAAAGAAGCACCCAAAACACCGATGAAGAATCGAAGAACGATCAACCCAGTAGGCGTAGAAACGGTTCCTGCAAGAGCAGTTGGGATGGCACCAGCAAGCAGGCAGCCAACGAAAACATAACGAGGACCGAACTTGTCGCAAAGAGGACCGGCAATCAGACGGACAACGAGGGTACCAGTGAGAGACATGATGTTCGAGTTTGCGACTTGGTTTTGACTCATCTTGAGATCCTTCTTGATCGTAAGGGTCAAAAGTGGTGGGAACTTCTTTTGTCAGAATGTGAAGATTAAATTCAAGGGATCAAAGCCAGCTTACAGCGTACCAGGAAAGGAACGCGACCATGAACCCGATCCAACTGAAGAAGAAGGTTCTACCATATTTGTTGATCGGATTGAGGATTGGAATAGAGCGAGCTTTGCCATTGAGAGGATTAATCTCTGGCGCGGACCAGAGTTGGGCGACTGAGAGAGGCATGTTTGCTATTTATCTGGACGCGGTGCGACTCGATTCCCAGAAAGAAGCCCAAAGTCCCAATGTAGAAGGAGCGGATGAACTGCGGAGTTGAACGTGAGTATATTCTCAACACACCTTCCTCTCCTATATAGAAAGCGTGCCCCTCCTTAATTTACAGCACCAAGTTGAAGATCTCCTTGGAAGGTGCCAGATTTTCTTATCTCTGGGGTCTGGGCCGTGTTTTTTTTCCTTCTCCACGGGTCATGTTAATTATCGAAGTACATGGCGCAATGGTTCAGCCTCCCGAGATGAGAGAAGCGACTACCGCTCTCGGTAGATGCCGCACGAGACGAGGAGAATTGGGGAATATAAAGATGTGCTCATGCCCTCTCCTCCACGGAGATCTGAAAGCTGGGGTTCTACCTATCAAGACGACTCATCTCGAATTCTGTGTTCTTGTTTGTGAGCATGTCGTATTGAGTACTAACCCGATGGGAAGTGACATCTGGATCAGGGACGAAAAGAAAGGGACGAAATCTCGAAACGCCATGTGCCAATGTCTCAGTCCTACGCCACCAGATAAGAGAAGTCTTGGGGGCACAAACTCATTGACTTCCACATGTCAGGTCGCGAGAGATGTTGCAGAGGGCGTTGGTTCTCAGTGTCCTGAGGAGACCCGACCACACTTGGCGGGGCCTTGGGGGTACATATATGTCTTGGTGCGGAGACCCCGGAGATGCACAACACCCTCTGCGGGAAGATAAGACATGACTGCCGCGGAAGAGGTTGGAAGCCATCAGCTTTCAGATCAGAATGCCGACTGGAGGAGAGTAGGAAGGTAAATGTTGACTCCAACAACGAATTTGTAAGGCATCGCAAGGCCGCGGAGGAACCGGGTTATGTAGGGTTTCGAGGACCGTGCTTGCTTCTGCGATATATCTGAGACTTGTAATCGATGCTTCCTTCTGAGCATTGTTGCAGAAGGAAGAGAATGGGTTGTGTAGATGTTGAAAATGGAGTGTCGAAGTCTTTAACGCCGACGGACAATTTCTTGATCGCCGGAATTGGTTCACGTGATGGGTTTTAATCCTTTGAAGCGCTTAGGAGGATAAGAAATCTCCATTAGGAGTCGATTTCGATAGGAATTCATTTGGGTTAGTGCTATCAAGAGCGAGGATCTTGATCTGGGCTTTTAGGAATATAAGAGTCACGTGTATAGCGAGAATTCAGTTCCAAGATCGTTCTCTTCTTTTGCATATCGCAATCTATACGAGCTGTAATGGATAGAGGAGTCTCGCAAATTGACTTGAATTGCTTCTATAAATGTCTTCGCTAGTTTTATTGGTATAAATACCTAGGTATAATGCAACCCCCACAATCACGTGTAGCCCCTAGGCTTCCCGTCTCAAACGCCAACGCCAACGCTATGATTTTATTTACAAGCACTCCACAACACAATCTATTCTATGCTAAGTATACAATATCATATCGTCGTAAAGATCAAAGAAATTCTCCAATACGACATCCCCGGCGAGAGCCTTGTTGAAGAGTATCCAGTATTACGACCACAGTCCCCTCTGCGTTTCCCAAGGATGTCCCTCTTATGCCTTCGCGATTGGATTGCGGTTAAGTTTTAACCTCGCCGGAATCAAGACCACCATTCCAAGAATCAACGCAAGACCTGAAAAGAGCGCGACGCCAAGGTAGCCATGAGCGGCCAAAATTTGACCGTTGATGGGAGAGCCGATCAAGCCAGCGATGGAAACAACAGCCATCATAGCACCCATCGCGACACCATATTGAGATGGCTTTGCGATGGCTGCTGCGCATGCGCCTTGAAGACCAATGACAGCCTGGTAATGTTAGCACACATCGATCACAGTTGGGAAGGAAAACTTACACCTGAAGCAAAACCGTACGCCAGTGACAGAACAACAATAGTTCCGATTGACTTCGCAGATGTCCAAGTAACGCAAATGATACCGGATAGACCTGCAGATAAGATCATGACGTTGTAGGGACCCATTTTATCGGCCAGGACGCCAGGAATGATTCTGCCAAACAGCGAGGCAGCGTTGATGATGGAAACCATATAGAAACCCATGTTGACGTTAAGTCCGAGCGATATAGTCCATCCGGTGATATAAAAGAATGGGGAGAAGAGGCCTAAGTATACGAAGAAAAGTGAGCAAGCGAGGATGATTAATACGGGATTCTTGACGATGGATAAATCCGGTTTGCCATGACCTTGAGCTTTGTTCGTCTTGGGAAGTTTGATGGTGACGCAAGCAATGAGAAGGAGAGGCAGCATGATGAAGGCAGAAATTCGGACCGCCCAGCCAAATCCTACGCTGGGGTTGTACAACAGGCGACGGAGGACGATGGGCCAGATGACACCACCGAGAGAGGAGCCAGAGACGACGATACCCATTGCGAGACCACGACCTTTGACGAACCATCGTGGGACTGTAGCAAAGGCGGGCAAAATGGTGATGGCGCACCCGAGACCAAAGAGGAATCCTTGTGTGAGGAAAAGTGTAGCATAGGACTTAGAGATGGAAGCGAGGAAGAGCGCCAGTAAGGTAATGACTGAGCCGACCTTCATCAAAACCTGCAGAATTATCAGCGGTGTTGCATGAAGTTGCCGGGGTTTCAGAACGTACCTCAGGACCGAATTTATCGTTCAAGAATCCTACAGGAAGGGTTAATCCAAACATGATGAACAGATTGAAAGATCCCAGCCATGAAATGTCGGAGGCAGATTTACTTGGCAGATACACTGTGCCATAGTATTCTTCGAAGATACCGAAAGCGTTGATGAAACCAACTGAACAGAACATGACAAAGAAAGATCCGATCAATGTCATAATGGCTGGTAGACTGTTGAAGGTGTTAGCAGAAGATATGCGCCGATTCACCAATTACCTACGTGAATTCGCCCTTTGGCGATGATGGTACTGGCTTCCTAACGAGATCTTCCGTAGACTCGTATGGATTGTACTTCTTTTCTCGCAGACGAGGACGATTATCTTCTACATCAGCGAGGGAGTCTCTCGATTCAGCGTAGAATGCTGTGTCCAGCTGATTGTGGAAGTCCTCCACGACTTGAGCATAGTATTCTCGGTCGGACTGGCCATGGTACGCTCGTGGAGGAGGTCCATATAGATCTCGATCAAAGCCAAATACTGAGCTTCGATCAGTATCTCCATAGAAAGCTCCACTGAGCTGTTTATAGAAGTCCCGTGCGGGTCGAGCAAAGAACGATGGTTCTGGTGAAGCATAGAACTTCTGCACAAGTTGCGAGTAAAAGGCAGCATCTGAAAGAGCAGTGAATGCAGTATCTGTCTGCGTATGTGAAGTTTTGTACGGCATTATGGATTTTGGGTAAAGAAAGTGGTACAGAGAATAGGGAAACACTGGCGATTCTGGAAGGATACTGTACATATAAATGACCGAAACGTGATCAATTGATGGCTACTTAGCAGATTCTATTTTTACCCGCCGACTTAAGTCGCCTGAGGAATGCGCAGTTGTGATTCACGATGTTTTGAAACCGTACGGACAATAAATACTTGGTTGGGCTCGAGCGGAGCCTCCATGGATGGGGTTGTTGAAGGAAACGTTGTGGAGCGGAGGATTTTATGTAGCAGGTAGAGAAGGAAGCCAATGGCGGTGCGAAAATAAATGCCCAGGCACGGACCAGCTTGAGAACGGCACACGTGATTCTCGGCAGCTCAAAGGGGGTGAGCGTAGCTGTGGCGTGGTCGAGCAATAAACACACCCTGAATAAGCCGCACAAGCACTCAGTTTGAGGTCAACTCAAGCCATTTATCAGTACTGTCATTTTTCTGTTCAGAACGAGACTTTGGCTCTACTTCTGAGTACCTATGGACCTAAGATTTTGAATGCTCTTACTGTACCTAGGTAGACACGAGAAGATGGGGTACCCATATCAAGAGTTCTTAGGATCACACCTATGCGGCTCAGCTGAAAAGCGGGCCAAAATTCCGTGGACTCTCCGGCAACCGGTACTAAAGTCTTTCTCTCATATACAGCCATGGCATCGCATCGAAGGGTGATGTCGATAAACACAAAATGAAGCGCTCGTCGGAAGCATTCGAGCCAGAAAGTGGCCGTGAAAAGGTCCCTCGTCGCCAAGAGCCAGTGTCGTGTGTTTTCTGCCGCAAGAAGAAGCTGAAATGTGACCGTGGGGGGCCCTGTTCAAACTGTCGGGCACGGAAACTCGAATGCTCCTCAGCATCAAGTGGAGCAGGAGGTCAGTCCTCGTCGATCGCTCTTTGAAGCGATATTGACGTTGTTTAGAGTCGAGCCAAGGCCAGAAATCCTTCGAGAGCCCGCAACCAGCTGCATCAGGGTATTGTCGGGTCCGTGACCCTTGAATGATCGCTTACTAAAGAGACGCGCAGTCAGAATATCGATGAATTGAATAATCGCATCAAGAAGTTGGAATCACTTCTTATAGCTAAAACGACTGAGAGTCCGCCTCAGACCCTCAGTGTGAACAAGCGGACTGCTTCCGGTAACAACTTCTATGCTGTGGTACAGAGCTCGACTAACTCATTTTAGCGGCGTCGAAAGATGAGCCTCGAGGCGATCTTGAACTTTCGAAAACACTCTCTTTCATAGAGACAGATGCCTATGAACATGCCCCAACAACATCTGAAGTATGTCAAAATCCTGACATTGTGTTTTCTTATTAACAAACCAGGAACAACTCTCGTCAGATGCCAAGGTTGCGGAAAGCTTCGGGTCATTTATATTCGCTCTCACGAGACCGCGAAGTCCTCCAGCATTCACCCAACATCTTCCATCAATGCTGCCAACTCGCATTCAAGGCCAAATCCTTCTGGACTACTACATCGATCACGTCAATTGGATATATCAGATTATTCATGTGCCGACTGTGCAGAAAATCTTTGACATCGTATATACCCACGCCGAGCAGAACACAGTTCCCCAATACGGATATGTGGCCCTCATCGCTACCATCTTTGCTCTTAGTGCTTACTTCTCTTCTCCTCAATCAAACTTATACTTCCACCACAGTGAAGCGAAACGATTCTCCTATCGATGGGTTTCGCTTGCACAGGATGCTCTCGCCGCATCCAATTGTCTCTCGGTGCCAACCATAGAAGCACTGCAGAGTTTGATCCTTATATCTCAGCATCTCATGCCAAACATTGGTGCTATAGCCACCCTGAGAACCCTTGCTGCTACCTCTATGTACACAGCTCGTGCGATGGGACTGCACAAGATCGATTCGCCTGCGAACAAGGCTCGTCGACAGAATACAGAAGTCGATTGGGTCGATATTGAAGTGAAAAGGAGAATATGGTGGCACCTTGCTTCAACAGACTGGTACGAATTCAGTCCAAGAGCAGTGCAAGTGCACATCTAGTACTGACATTGACTAGGTTGCTGTCATTCATGAGTGGCGCCCAGTGTGGCACCTATATGATCCACCCCAAGCAGATGAATGTCGACCACCCCTCCAATGTTGACGATACTGAGATCAACGCTCGTGGTGACTATGCTAGACCCATGGAGTTTGCAACTGACATGACATATTTCATATTCAGAGTGAAATTCGCAACAGTATTTGGCGAAATGGTAGATGCAGCATGGGAGGCAGGGTCAGACATGGACGAGCTACCTTTCGAGCTCGTTTTAGAATTCGACAAGAAGCTCAACACTCTCCTTGCAGACTTCGATAGAAAATTCGAAGTCGTGAAACATAATTATCCTCCAGGTACAAACGACAGCTCAGCTGGACAGAAGCTTGCGCGCCTCAGCAAGCAACGTACCATGGCTCGAAACATGGCGCATTTTGGAATCCACACTCGAATATCCCGCCTGCATCGTCCATACCTCGTTCGCGGTGCCCAAGATCCACGTTACGCATACAGCAGAATGGTCTGCCTACGCTCAGCACGAACCGTCATCGAGCTAGGCAAGAAAATGACAACCCAAGTCCAAGATCTTGCATCCATCAAGATCTGGTCTGTCAACCACCACGTATTCGTCTCAACTGTCATCTTAGTAATGGATTATTGCTTCAATCGCGACGAACCCCGCGCAAAAGAACGAAAGGAAGAGATCCTAGAATGTTTCCGGATCCTCGAGAGTAGTCGAGAAGATAGCACGATCGCGACCCGAGGCCTGCAAAAGCTGCGCATCATGCTCCGAGAAAAAGCCAGCGGTGACGCCTCCTCAGGCGATGAATCCACAGGCTCGAAAGCATCATTTAGCAAACAACAACGAGATAGCCCAACTTCTTTTGCACCACCAAACCAATTCCAACAAGCTCCCTCGACGATGTACCAGAGTACACCAGTCTCGGGCAGCGAGATGAATCAGCTGCCCTCACAGTGGCAGTGGGATTTGGGGTCTCTGGATTTCGATGTTGATTATAGTCAGTTTGAAGCCCTGTTTCAGAATATTGATAATAGTCGAGAGATGTTTTAGCAATCACAGCCGGCTTCGGGAGCTGGTCCGAAGCCACATAGTCGGTCTGCGACTGGGAGTCCGAGGGTGCCGCCGAGGACTATTCCTTTGCCGATTGGGTTCTGCTTCTAAGTAGACTTCTGTTGCCATGATACAACTGAAGAACCATACGGAAAATGCTCTCAGACATCGGCTGAGGATGGGGATGGGGATCAAACACGTGATACTGCTATCGTAGGTGGGTAAATGACCTCGATATGGATGCAGTAACTATACCGCTAAAGAAAACATGAAGCTTACAAACTCGCTCTAACGTGATATTCTAACGTCGTTACTCCTTCGCTCTCTCGGGTGCTCACGTGTTTTCGCTTATCATCTACGTTTGTACTAAAGCCGTTTGCTGTTGTCCTTCGACTCTTCTTCAATACTCGATCCTCAACAACGTCCAAAAATATCCGCGTTCGAGATTCTGGAATCTTCGCGTGGATCTTTTCTGCAGCGCAGCTCGTCTTCGGTACACGACTTTCTTTGAGCAAACAAAGGTTGCAGACTTGCGCCTCGAACATCAAGTTTCGGGGTAATTAACAAAAGTAACCAGCGATCTGTCCCACGTCGTTCACCAATCCTCGTTCACTAGTATTGATTTGTTTCAAGCAGCATATCTTCTTCGAATCCACAGAAACGGCTCATCGTCATGTCACGTACTCAAAAGCCGCAAGACTTGAAGGTCACCTTGGCCGAGCAGATCGATTCTTCCTTTGCGTACGAGACCATCCGCGTCCTCCAAGGACCCCATAAGGTCCTTGATATCTCCCTTCGGCGCACCATTCGGGTTCCTGATAACGATCAAGCATACCTCCTTCCACCGGACTGTGGTGCCTTCCCTATCTATTCCGTCAATCGATTTAAGCACCAGCTTCCCAATGATATGGCGGAGAAGGGTGGGCTCTTTATCCCAATGTACGGTGAGTAAGCAAATCCTCTCCTGCTGCACTGTTATCTCTTTGAAATGTTCAGAGTCTATATTCGTTGCTTGGTAGAGCCGCTAGCTAACTCCTTCAATGATGAACAGAACGTGAGGCCATGTGGATCAACTTCGAATCCATCCAACCTTTCGCAGTCAAAATATCTGTTGGCGGCATCAACGCTGTGTCTGGAGACTCCGCAACCGACGCGCTGAGTGCGTCCAGACTCCGAGAACGTCAGCAGAAGGGTACGCTGCAAGATTATGTTGTGACCGGTCGTAACATGCAACAATGGCTTGACGGCATCGCAGCAGAGGAGGGCAAAGTCAAGCAGTTTATTGCTACACCAGTTGGCTCTGGATATTCGGTCGAGGCTCAGCTCACTGGTGCCGATAATGTTGCTGGTCTTCAATTCGAAGTGATGGCACTCAAGAAAATGGACGCCATCACGATCTATGTCAAGACATTGACCGGAAGAACCATTAGTCTCACAGTTGATCTGACGATGACAGTTGATGATGTCAAGTGTTTGATTCAGGACAAGGAGGGGATCCCGCCGGATCAGCAGCGTTTGATCTTTGAAGGCAGCCAACTTCAGGATGGTAAGTTATAGATGTAGAGTACTCGGATGATTTATTTCATGCTAACAGAGAAATAGAATGCGTACTTGCCTCGCTGGGTATCGAATCTGTAGGCGATGTTCGACTCGTCCTTCATAGCTCTAGCTAACCATATACCTCAGGATTGTGTTCTTCATCTAGTCCTCAGACTCAGAGGTGGCTTCATCTACGAACAGCTTTCCCTCGTAGAAAAGGCAAAATACGACCGGGATCAGCATGAGAAGCGCTCCGCAGCCGCCGAAGAAGAACGTAGGGTTTCTGAAATGACCATAGCCGCTGGCGGAACCATTCATCAAGCCATCGTGAAGGACAAAATCAGCGACAGTCATTGGGACAAACATAGTACCATTTCGTTCAACCTCCAAATCCTCAATGCTGCGAACTTCCACTCTCTCCTTGGAATCTCAGCTCCGAACACCCCAATTAGTGCTGCTACCTACGCCGAGTATGGCTATCCATTCTTCAAGCTGTATGAGGACAAGAGCGGCATCAAGGGAAACTTCGAGGGCGTCAAGAGTGTTGGACAGCTGCGCAAGGATGCTGGCACACACAATCCTGATGAAGACTTTTATTATGGATTTCCGATCGTGAGCCTCAATGCTCCTACATCCAAGAAGCCGTTCGTGATTCTCTCGGATCTGGAAGCTCGGCTGAGAGACATCATGAACGATGCGGTAATTTGGTTTTCGCATTGACTCAACTTCACTGTCCTCATCATGAGCAAATATTTTGGTTGGCGAGGGAAAAGTTACGGTGCATAAGTAATAACTTTTCGGAATTCATTGAGCGTGGCAGTGGCTTATGCTGAGCTTGACGCGCTTTGCAAAGAAGATAGTACCTAGGTATAGAAGAAAATCAAAGGATAGCATAACATCTACTGTTCATCCTTTATTGGAGGTTGAGAAAGCGTTTGATGCGATAAAAATACCCGGAAGATGATTTCTCCCAGTCATCACGTGCAATACCCCTCTCCTCGTGCTACTCCACAGCCTGACAGTTGGGCTCGAATTGGATCAGCCTTGCCAGAAAATTGCAAACACCTTCCAGCGGAGCTGTTTGCAATTAATTCTTATATGATTCCTATCTCCGACTGTTTAAATTGTACCACTGCCACATCATTCGTGCGACACTCTAGAGACAAACCTAGCAAGTTGGCAAAGTCTTCATAAGGCTGGCAAGTGCTCAGACAAATCTCCTACTTTCCCACTCAATGACTCTCACCCACCCTCCCCAACATGATAACCCAACTCTTCCAAAACATCATTACCTTCCTAACTTCCCTCTACAACCTCCTCTTCCCCCAAACCCCCACCTTCTACCACGAAACCGCTCCCTGCACCGCCCTCTTGCAAGAAACAACACTCACTAAACGCGCCCTCCCCAACCGCCGCCTCATAACCGCCTTCGGCATCGAAAACGCATTCACCACCATCTCGCCCCAAATCCACCAAAACTTCCTCAACAAAGTCTCCGCCCTTCTTGAAAAATCCAACAACGATATCAGCCGACGCTTCCTCGCCGCTGACGCTCTGAGAATTGGACAGGAATACATCGAGCGCTCGCCATCTCCTATTGTTAGTCTCTCAAAGCTAGTTCAGGTGGTAGTGTTCCGCACAGTCCTAACAATCTTCTTCCCGCACGTCGCGAAAGGGTTTACAGAAGATGGATTACTAAAAGATATCGACGTCAAAATCATATCAGCGCAGATCAATAAACTATGGTACGACTCCAAGGATCCGTGGAAGGTTTTCGCAGCGCAGTATGGGCCCAGGAGATGGAGTAGTATTATGCGGGAACGAGAGATTCTTTTGGAGAGGTTGGAATTGCAGTTCCCGTGGTATAGGACGTATTTACCGCAAAGGAACCCTTTGAATATTCTGGTGCCGGCACATCAGGGGTTGTGGGGCGTGGTGTTGAGGTGTCTGATTGAGGTGCGGTTTAGAAGTCAAGGGGAGAGGAGAAGGGAGTGGATGGAGTTGTTTAGATGGTTCCTGGGGGAGCCGACGGAGGCGTGGCATAGGGGGAATGAGAAGGGGTTGGAGGTACAGATGATTGTTGCAGAAACGTTGAGGTTGTATCCGCCGACCAAGAGGATGTATATCCAGCAGGAGGACGGGAGGTTAGATGCGGTTGATATTGAGAAGATGCATCGGGTTGGCGAGAGGTGGGGGGATGATCCGTTGGTGTTTAGGCCAGAGAGGTGGGTTGAGATAGGGTTGGATGTTGTGGGTACGGATTGTTACATGCCGTTTGGGAGGAAGGTGGGGGTCGAGGGAGATGGGAAAGCCGATACGGTTTCTCAGTGTCCATCGAGGTTGAGAGGTGGTCCGAAATTGATTGCGGTTATCGTTGGGGCGTTATTGGAGCTACTAGATGAGGAATGGGAATTAGAGGATGGATGGGATATGAAAGACGATATATTTGATGGGGAGCCACTTAGGAGTGGGAAAGATGCTTACGAGAGCTTAGGGTTGTGGAGGAGACA
The DNA here is from genome assembly GCF_001500285.1 of Mollisia scopiformis. Classification (NCBI taxonomy): domain Eukaryota; kingdom Fungi; phylum Ascomycota; class Leotiomycetes; order Helotiales; family Mollisiaceae; genus Mollisia; species Mollisia scopiformis. The sequence continues at coordinate 503,522 of NW_017263605.1, forward strand.
TATTCAGCCATTTGAGATATTAGATTGAGACATTGTGTACGCTCAGTGCTTAGATGCCCCATTAAATTCTTTGTCAGATTCTGCATTCCAGATTTCCAACGGCTCTGTTATCTTTGTGTTGGAAGCTCGCGAGAGTAATAACAAAAGGCTCGCTTAAAAGTTTAGGGGCAAGTTTCCGTGCTGTACATAATTCCCTCATATTTGAGTTTTGATATATCTAGCACTCTACTAAATGGATTACAGTGATACACCGAGAATTCATGTCAAATGCCTATGCGCTGTGCCATGTTGGAACTGAACTTTAGCCGGCGACGTAATGTTGGCTTCCGGTGATAGCACAAGCAAGCTACAGTACAGGGATGTGGATTCATTGGTAGACAATAGAATGCAGGCGGGATATGGTGGATGTACCTCCAACAATCACGGACAAGGTATCAGATTGTCATCACAAACAAAGCCTTTCAACACAAGCCGCTCCCTGTTCTATCCAGAGAGCTAGTTTTGGTCCTTTCAACTTCAATCTGCTGCAAACTGTTCTCAAAATGGCAGCTGATGATCCTAGCACGCTGACCGAAGCCGACAACACAAGTCCAACATCAGGGTTTCCGAGCAAGTCCTCGTCAACAATTCCCGAGACATCACAGCAGGAGAAAGTAAATACTGATATTGAAGGTAGCGCCAATGTTGACATCGACACCCAAGTTGCTACCCCAGAACATGACTATCTGACCGGAATCAAGCTTTATGGAGTGGCTGCTGCGTGCGTCTGCCTTTTTCCATTTAAGTCTGTGTCAAGGAGAGATCTAACATTGGCTTGAAGATTGTTCACGGGGTCTTTTCTGTCAATACTTGAAATTTCAATCGTCAGCACTGCCTTAATAAACATTACGGACGATTTGAAGAGCTTCGACGAAAGCAGCTGGATCATTACGGCGTATCTTCTTACATACACAGTTTTAAGAGGCTGGGTGCTACCATCGCAGATGCTGAGCTGATACTTGCGCAGGCTTTCTGATAATATGGGCGAAGTTCAGCGATACCCTTGGACGAAGAACATGTCTAGGTACAGCTCTGCTTATCTTCATCATAGGCTCTGGAGCTTGCGGGGCAGCGCAAACTATTGATCAGTTGCAAGTCTTTATCGTCTTTGTTAAAGATAAGTTATCTGACAGAAGGGCAACAGGATTATCTTCCGTGCCTTGCAAGGCATAGGCGCTTCTGGCATAGTCGCTTTGACTTTCGTGATCATTGCTGAGCTAGTTCCTGTCGACAAATACGCCTTGTACTCTGGAATTACGGCTATCATCTATGGGGTAGCATACTTGATGGGGCCGTTGGTTGGCGGTGCTATTTGTGAAAATACCACCTAGAGATGGTTATTCATCATCAAGTAAGGAGAATATCGCATATTTTGGAACAATGCTGACGTTCCGTCTCTACTAGTGTGCCGATTGGGATAATGCCTCTTGCCCTCCTATACATCTTCATGCCCGCGAATTTCCCTAACTGGCGCTCGACAAACACGAAGACTTCTCCAACAATACAAACAATTTTAAACATCGACTATGTGGGAGCTACATCCCTCTTTGGTTTTTGCGTGCTTTTGGTGGCTGCTTTCCAGGAAGCCAATACGCGATATCCATGGGACTCTGCTGTTGTCATTGTCTTATTCATATTCTCTGGGATCTTCCTTATAAGCTTTATTGGCTGGCAAAAATATCTGAGCATCATCACGACCTCGATCAAAGCCATATTCCCCTGGAGAATCATGGAACATCGTTTGTTCATGTGTACGGTACTGTAAGCTTCAAGCTGCGTCCTTTTTGTGATCACCTGTAACTTATTTCGCTTTAGTCTCACAATCCTTTAAGGTGCTCCGTTCACAGTCGCCGTGATTCAGATCCCACAGAGGGATCAAGCAGTTGGAGCTACTTCTCCAATCCGTGCCGGAGTTAACCTCTTGCCCTTCACCCTGATGTTGTCAGTTGGATCCATATTCGCAAGCATATCAACATCACGATCTCGTGCTCCGCCCATGTTCGTTTTCCTCGTGGGAGCTATCCTTCAGACCGTCGGTTGTGCTTTGATGTCGACTTTAGGGGTTCACGTAGGCTCTAAAGCCTATGGTTATGAAGTCATTCTTGCCCTCGGCCTAGGTCTGAATCTCGGGATGGGCATCATCCTCACGCCTCAATTGATTAGAGGCGAAGATCAATGTAGGATCAATCTATCTCTTTCGTAGTCCTGTAACTCACTTCAACTTCCAAGCTGTTGGCATGGGAGCAGTAATACAAGCTCGTCCGTTAGGAGGAGCCATAGGCTTAGCAGTCACAACTACTGCTCTGAACTCATACGTGAAATCCAAACTGTCGAGTATCCTCAACCCAGACGATCTGTCAGCTTTACTGCAATCAGTACAGGTCATTGAGGTACTACCAGCTGAGCTGCAGGCCATGACAAGGCCAATATTTTCCGAGGCGTATGATTTGCAGATGCATATCATGATTGGATTCAGTGCGGCTCAGGTATTGGTAGCTGCAGCTATGTGGGAAAGAAAGCTGACACGAGTGGCATAATCGTCAAACCATAAACTTGGCCTGGACAGATCGCCAACGCACTCCTCCTAAATGGCATTGCCAGTTGGGTCTGACGTTGGTACAGGGATTTATGCCATCCAACATAAGAGGCATTAGTATGATGATCCTTTCTTAATTAGCTCCGAGCGTTGGATCGTTAGCAACTATGAGAGACTTTTCAGCAAAGAAGGAATATTGCTCAAACAACGTTCATGACATTTGGAAAGGGATCCCGAGCATGCATCAGACGCTTACTCTCTTTCTAGCAATCCATGACTTTTATAGCTATTCTGCTATATCTGAGCTCCGTGTAACTGAAGGTGATGTTGGGAAACTGGATAAGCGTTAATTAGTGGCCGAATATGGTTGGATTGACAACTTGGGTAGCCACTGTATGACCAGATAATTGCCGTGCAGGAAGGAGCCATGCTTCAGTTCGGCAAGCGAGCTCACATCGAAGGGATGTAACGACCAATAGATACGCGTAATATCGCATGGTCTGTGAAACTCGGTTTGTCACGCCGCAATGTTCCCCAAAAGATTACTGAGCCTTTGAGCCCTGCCGAGTCATTTGGAATCATTTGTTGGACACTAAATGTTGGATGTCAAAGCCCCAACAAATGAGTGCAGAACACTCAATCAAGAGATAGAGATTAGAGTATGAGCGCCAAGCTGTAGCGAATCATCTATTATGCAGCTTACCTGCATGAACGCTACCTTGAAACCGTCAAGTGTGTGCGGTGCTGCAAATGCCAATGGTGATGTATGCATATTCCATATTGGACCCAACTGGACCCAACTGCTGAAATGTACAGTATTCGGACTTTCAGGGAAAACAGACAAAGTAGGCTTCTCCACGTTGCATCGTTACCCCAGAGGAAGAGTTGCAGTGCTCAAGTCCACGTTTGAGTTCTGAGTGTTGATCCCAAATCCACTCATAATAGATATATTGTATGAGATCTCGATTGCTTCCCACGCTCCTCTGATTTCCACGCGCAAAATCTTAAGCCAAGAGTTCTGTAAATCACGATGGATGAAGCTCTCTTACCCGCCCTTATCGACGAACGGGCTCGATTAGAGCCGGATAGGCTCTATTGTGCCTTCTTGAGAACGGTGAACATCAATGATGGAGTTGTCAAGCTCTCGTACAGCGATTTCGCCAACGCAGTTAACAGACTTGCCTGGTTTATAGAGGAAACCTTCGGCAAGAGTGATGATTTTACCACTCTGGCATATGTCGGCCTTACGGATATCAGATATGCATTGATCACTTTAGCAGCCGCCAAAACAGGCCACAAGGTAAGGACAGCTTCAAAATTCGAGACTTCTTCCGTGAGATACACGCGTTAACAAGAAACAACAAGGCATTCCTCATGTCCATGGTCAATCCTGTCCCAGCACAACTTCGACTTCTTGAAGCTGCCAAGTGCGATCACCTTCTTGTAGCAGCTGACTTTCCGGCATTCAAACCCGCTATTACTGCGATGGCCTCAAGACGGCCATTAAAAGTCGTTGAAATTGCCAGCGTTGATCACTGGATCGCCAAAGACAAGGCTAAAGAATATCCATTTAGAGCCACTTTGAGTGATAATCCTCGTCAACCATTTGTTTCAATCCACACATCTGGATCAACAGGCAAGTAGTTTCCAGACAGTCTATGCTGGTCAAAGCGAGCTAACGAATTTTAAGGTTTTCCTGACCTGGTTACCTATAATTTTACTGCTCTTACAGCCTACAGGTATTGGAACCATCCTAGGGATTTGGTGCCAGATGCTAAATTCGCCCGAGATTACAGAGTGGCGTTCAAAAGATTTGTTCTCCAAGCATCCCACAAAGGATCTGTGGAAGTACCAGGGTCGGGCGGATGACACATTCGTCATGGCTACTAGCCCTACGTGCAATCCGCTCGGAATGGAAGCTGTCATGGTAACTCATCCACGCATCATCACAGCTCTCTTAGCTGGTCATGGTTGCGAAAAGACAGCATGGCTGCTCGAAGTGCATGATCCTCCAGTTCATGAAGGAGAGAAGACGAAGTTGGTGGACGAGCTCTGGCCGTATGTGGAGAAAGCAAACGAGGTGGCTCAGTCACATATGAGAGTGGAGGATAAACAAGCGATTGTCTTCAATCAGAAGGGAAAATCATTTCCACGTGCTGGAAAAGGTTCTGTTCAAAGAAAACTTGCACTTGCTGCATACGAGAAGGAGCTTGATAGTGTCCACAGCTAGCAAAAAGCTGCTTTTGTGTGAAGGGAAAATACAGCTACAACTGAAACTGTTGTCGGAAAGTGAAACTTTGTGTTTTTCAGTGTTTCGAGGCAGCTCGAGGAAGATACGATCCAATAGAGCACGAAGTTGTTAACAAAGTCAATCTTGGCACCAAGTCTGGGATTCAGACTAACGTTGTGATCTCAAGCCTTTGTCCTGTATTATATTTCTCACTTCTTCCTCATCCACAAACATCCATCCAACCCGTCTCAACCTGGAATCTTTGCCTTCTGTTGAGACTACGCTCCTGAGTATCTCTCTTGAGCGCTTCAAATATGCAGTCAAACAGACTTAAAACATTCCTTTCAAAAGCGCAACGGAAAGCTGCGCTAAAAAGAGTCGTCCTGGAGGCTCCAGCGCTCTACAGCCCACTGGATCGCGAAACACGAGAGTTCCGGCTTCTTGGCCTCTCACCATCCGAGGACTTCACAGCTCCGATACGATGTAAAACATTTCATTCCTCGTTAGACAAATGTCCGCCATACGAAACGTTGTCATACGTTTGGGGAGATCCAAATGACACTCGCGATATCCTGATCCGCGACTAGCCTCGCGCTATCACCAAGAACCTGGAGCTTGCTCTGCGCCACATCAAGCTGTCAAGGAAGAAAAGAATACTTTGGGTTGATGCACTTTGTTTATATTTCGATCGATTCCGAACGAAATACCGCGGAATCTTGAGGTTTGGACCTCTGTTTTCTGAGGGGTTTCGTCTAACGCATTTGGGCCAGTGGTATCGGGAAAAATATGTGTTAAATTCTTAAAGACAGAGACATTATACTTAAGATTGCCAAGTTACTCCATTATTTAAGTACAGTTGATACTAAAAAAGTCTTTTTAAGCTTAAGAATATGACCACGGGCGCGGTGTTAGCAGCCACTACTTAGATTACCTAGGCAAAGCGAGTTAGTACGTTTCTTAGAATGGTTACCGTCATCCTCGCTTCGTGATAGCTTGTCCATAAATTGTGATTTATTTTTCCACTTCTTTGCTTCATCACAAGAACACCTTAAGCAAACAACATTCGCCATGTTCGCGCAACGCTTTCGCCAAATACTGCCGGGAGCCTCAGCAAATTCTTCTTCTCGTGTCAACCTACAAACTGTACGGTGCTATGCTAACAAGTCACGTGTCGACTTACTCAACTCAATCTACCGTCCAGCATTCGCAAATCTCAAGAAAGGATCACCAGAATATGTGGATTTAGCAGAATCTGGTAGAGTTTGGGAAAATTTCTTTCGGCCTGGAAACATCGAACCTTACCTGCAAACTCAATCAGACTTGAAGCAGACTCTCACTTCGATCGATGAGCTAAAAGAATGGTATCGAAAGAATGATAAGGCCAAGACAACTATTCTTCGAGATTTGGTTCCTGAATATGCTCAGCAAAGCACATCTCTTGAGCAGAACCCTCTTCATATCGGCGACGCAGCAGTCATCTTCGACGAACTCGAGAAACAACTGTTCGGCAATATCGATTCTCTGGATGTTATGTCAACTTCTGAAGTCTCAAAACTTGCTTTACCTACTCCAGAAAAACTTCTACCGGGAAAGAACGCGAACCAAGTCGCCGAGCTCCGAAATCACATTTTTGTTAGCCGTTACACTACCGAAGCTGCTCTCAACAATCCCGGCACAACTAGCATCTCTGTTGCCGATATACAACAACTTTCCATGATGATTCTTCGAGGAACTGATGCGAAGACTTTATATGCTTCCAATTGGGGCAAGCGTACACACATCGGAGAATACCGCTCAGCTCCTATTTCCGTTAAATCCAACCCAATGCGCATCTTCCCATATCATCAAGAAATTTCTGCCTGTATGCATCGCTATATTGAGTGGCGCGACCTTAACCATACCGACAAGATTCTTCATCCAATCATCTTAGCGACTCACTTGTCTACCTACTTTTTACATATCTATCCCTTCTTAGATGGAAACGGCAGACTTGGTAGAGTCTTGATGGCTGATTACCTGATTCGTCAAGGATATCTCCTAGTAGTGTTCGTCAACCTAGCCCGGGAAGATTATCTTAAGATGATTTCAGACGCGCAAGATGGAAAGCCAGACGATCTTTGTACTACAGTCACTCAGACGCAACTTGAGATGTTGTGGGAAATGACTATGCGACAATATATTGCCTAGGCGGGTGTGGTTTGTTGATTCCGTTCGTCGGGGTCGATAAAGTCTGTATCAACCAGAGCCATGTGCCTAAAAAGAATGACCAAGTAGCTCAGATGCGAGATATATATCTGAGTTCGGAACGTGTTTTAGTCTGGTTGGGAGAAGAAGGGACTGCGCAATCTGCGGTTGAATTTCGCAGGAAGCTAAAGCACAATGGTGGCTCGAGCTCCGGAATGTCGAAACATCAATTCCAGAAGAATCTCGATGCTTGTTATGACCTCTTTATCGAATGATCTTGGTGGAACAGGACATGGATTCTACAAGAGGTTCTACACGATACACCTGTCCAGGTCCATGTCGGGAAAATCGAAATTGCGCTCGACTCAATCTGTCGAACTTGTTGGCTTATTGATTCGGAGCTTCAAGGAACAGGGATGCCGGGGCAAGATGATCCTGGGTTCTCGGATATCATGCGTGGAGCTTTGTGGGATGAGATTGGGAAGACCTGCGAGTTAGAGAGGTTTTGGTTGAAATAAAAATGTGGCAGGATTAGAGAGCCATAGTATTCAAAACATCTTCGAACGCCATTCTGTTTGCTACGTCTTTTTTCTGATCCATTCTTTCTCGCTCTGTGGCTGCTTTCGCTCGGGTCTGAGAGAGACATGTCTTACCTAATGCCATCAAATCTGGTATCTTTCCCAGTTATAACAAATCCCTGAACGATGCTCATAACTGTGCGCTATCCTAAAAGCTTTGACTCCTATGCTGCAGCTGGCTTCTCCCTTGTGACGATCACCCGCCGGCAATAGTCCGTGCCAAATAAGCTGACAGCTGTCGTGAGACAGCTCTAGACCAACGCTTGAATGGTCAAAGTAGAGCGCACTTCCCGCATTGCGCGTACACGCGGCGTGCGCCGTGTCCGAGCGTGCAGACTTAGTAGCCTCACCAACTTCCAGTTCTCATGAACACCTGCAGAATTTACGAAGCTGGGTTCAGAATAGGATGAAGGATTGTCAAAGCGTCGGTTGTCACCGGGAACTGTCGGGGTGGTACACGGTACATTTACATGATCGAGGTACCTTTCTATGCTTGATTCCTTTGATGTCAAACAATGTTACTATACATGTACCTGAAGTACTTGCTAGCTCTGATACCCTTCATTGTTGCAATTCTCGCTCATGATGACTCGAACCTCATCGCCAAGACTCCGCCGTGCGCTGTAAGTATTATCCACTGATGTTTCTCGAAGGCACTTCTGACATCTAGCCAGCTCACATGTTCGATAAACCTCTTATCCTCGATCTGCGACCTTTCTCAGATCAGCAGCTGTCTCTGCGTTAACGAAACACTACAAGCAGAACTCTCAATATGTGTCCAGAAATCGTGTATCTGGTCTGATCAACTTGGTATTCATCCTCGCCCTCACACATTCTCCAAGTATTAACGTATTGGGAATCAGTTGCAGCGACAGTCGAAAATGAGCTTTGTGCGGGGTATCCGGAACAAGATAAAAGCGCACATGTCAGAGCTATATCGATCGCGTTCTTCTGTACCACGATACCATTTTTGGGGCTGAGGTTGTTTGCTAGGTGGAAGGTGGCGGGGGAGTTGTTTACTGATGATTGGGCGGTTATGGTTGCTTGTGTGAGTATCAATGTAATTGTTTTGGGGATGATTGAGGGGGCTGATGATTTTTTAGTTCTGGGTTGTTGTTGGAGCTGGGCTTGAGATTACAGGTTTGTGGTACTTCTCGTTGAGAAAGAGTGGATTGACTGACAGAAGCAGCTTCTGAGAAAGGGTTTGGTAAACATTATTGGAATGTGCCTGTTGAAAATGCTGAGCTCCTGCTAAAGGTAAACGATACACTAACTATACACTCATGTTTCGTTGATTTAATTGACACAAGCAGTTGTTCTACGCCTTGCAAATAGTATACATCATCATACAAGTCTCCGCGAAAGCCTCTCTTCTCTTACTCTACCACCGCATCTTTCCAGATGAACGCTTTAAGAGGATCGTCCAAGCTTGTATGGCCTTTGTTGGTCTGCATGGAGTTATTTTTATCATCGTCATACTATTTCAATGCTTGCCCCTAGCATCTATTTGGAATCATGCAATCGAAGGACATTGTGCGAATCTCCAAGCTATCGCCTATGCAGGTGCTGCGTTCAGCATCCTTGAGGACCTGGTCATATTGGTCCTTCCTTTGCCTCAACTGAATACTCTGAGTCTGCCATTAAATAAGAAGCTGGGGCTTATGTTGATGTTTAGTGTTGGTTCTTTGTAAGTTCATGCTATACCTCAAATGTCATTTGTCAAACTGACTTTCTCCCAAAGCGCCTGTGTAACCAGCATGGTGCGACTGAAATTCATCGCCCAAGTCAGCACAACTTATGATATATCATGCATGTACACCTTTCCCTCTCAACACACCACTTGTTAACATTTTACCCAGGGACAAATGTCAATATCTTAATATGGTCCGTAATGGAAGTCGACGTAACACTCATCTGTGCATGCCTGCCCGCTCTGCGACCCCTCATCCTCCAATACATACCGGGCCTCTACAAATCAGCGATATCGACTACGAAATCGACATGGAATGGGTCGTATAGGATGCGGAAATGGAGGTCGATGAATGAACTGAGGCCCAATCCGCAGCTTCCGAAGTCAAGTAGCGCAATCGGGGTCCAGGCAGAATATGTGTAACAGATATTGCAGGGCTTTATTGGGCGCTATGGCGCACCAGTAGCGTTAGAAACTTTAGATAATGAAATCAAGGTTGAAGAAGTGGTTGTGTCAAGTAATCGTTGAGCACGTTTTAGTGTAACTTACAACCTGGCATTGACACGTTCGGGAGCATATGCATGCAAAAGTGCGCAGGGTCCAATGGCATTTATCTTGGGTAGAAGAATTCTCTATCCATGCTTCTCGGTATCAAGATGGTGGAGAATCCGATCTACTTTATTTTTGATCTATCGTTTTGCTTTCGTCCCCGGATTTGCAACTTCGCTGTCGCTTGTTGCGCCTTTGGGTGGATCTTTCTACCTATACCAACTTTTATTCTCTTACTGACAAAACAGTCTTAGGGACTGCAAACTGCACGTTATTTCGGATTTTCCACGACCTTCTCGAGAAGATGGTGTTTCACAAGATGCGTGGCCATTTACCGGTATCGAGGGGAGCACAATGCAGGCGCTGTGTTCAGCAGACGCGCAGGGAGGTCAAGATCGACGTGAAATTTCAGTGGTACCATCACATACTGGTTTCAATTTTTCTTCAAGAAAACTTGCGCCAAAAGCCAGGGAAGTCGCCGTTAGTGAATGCATTGGCACATCGAAGTGAGTCAATCATCTCATATCGGGTATGCGGAGTATAAAAACCACACTTTCTTCCAAGAACTTCTTCTCCAAGCCTTCTACAAATTCTTAGACAGAATCGACTGCTAATCCGAACTTGAGACTGATTCCAAACATGTCTCTCATACTCTTGATCTCCATCGTCCTCCTAATCTGCTATTTCATCTCCCATCGTCTATCCCCTGAACCGGACCCTCGTGAGCCACCAGTCATCTCTCCACAGCCTCCTATTATAGGCCATCTTCTAGGTCTCCTCAAACACCAAGTTTTCTATTTCGAGAAACTCGCCGCTCGCTCGTCAACCCCGGTATTCAGCATTTGGATATTCAAATACAAAATTCACATCATCGCCGACCCAAACATGATCTCAGCAATGCATCGACACAGTAGTCCATCATTTGATCCTATAATTATAGCCATTGCCGAATCTATCGTTGGCGACAGTCCAAATGTCCTAAGGCTTATGCATGATCCGCCTCCTGGGGCCAAAGAGACAAACCACTATATGGTCGACACACATGCGAGCCTACATGAGAGTGTGGTACCTGGACCTGGACTATGGGAGATGAATAGGAGAGTCTTAAGGAAAGTGACCGACATTGTAAACGTTATTGGTAGCGAATTCGAGGAGAAAACACTCTGGTATTGGCTCTGGGACTCATTTACGAAAGCTACTTCCGAAGCTCTGTTTGGTTTTCATCACCCACTGGTAAAGGATTCGAGCTTGGTGCAAGCAGTCTGGTAAGTTTCATGCACATATGTACTCAAGACATTGCTAAAGCCGTGGCAGGGAGTTTGACGAATCCCAGACTACGACAATGCTCGTGTCGAGAGCCGTTCAATATTTTCTGCCCTCAGCTGGTCGCATGTTTGTAGCTCAGTCACGACTTCGAACTGCTTTCAAAGAGTTCTACTCCGATCCAGAAAAGTACAATCATCCCTCGGTCTCCGCGCTTGCTAAGAAAAGGATGGAAGCCAACCTCAAGCATGATGTTCCAATGAACGAGACCGGCAACGCAGCACACTCTCTCCTCTTTGTTGCCACAACCAACGCAGTTCCAACAATATTCTGGTTTCTGCTCCTTCTCTTCTCAAAGCCCGCTGTAGTCACTGAACTGCAAATTAATCTCGAAGAATCAGGAATCGTCTCGTTCATCGGCACTAAAGAAGGCAAAAGAAAAATGCGAATCGACCACACCAAATTCTACGAGAAATGCCCGCTCCTGATTTCGGCATACAATGAAGCGATGCGGCTCACCAATATCCAAAGCGGCACAAGAGTCATCCTCGAAGACTTCATGCTCGGCGCCGGGGCCGGAGAAGACCAAGATCAGAAACGACAAGGCTATCTTCTCAAGAAAGGAAGCCTTCTGACGACACCAGCAAGGATCACGCATCTGTCTCAGGAAGTGTGGGGCGATGATGTAGCGGAGTTTAAGCCTGAACGATGGCAAAATTTGACTAAGATGCAGAAGCGAGCGTTTATCCCATTTGGTGGTGGCAAGCATCTTTGTCCTGGGCGAGACTTTGCCTTTGCGGAGATAGTGGGGACAATGGCTGTCATGTTGTTAGGGTTTGATGTTGTGGGGATGGATGGGGAGGCTATCAAATTGCCGGAGGGGAATGAGATGAAGTTTGGGGTTGCGGGTCCGGATGAGGAGGGTAAGACGATGAAAGTGAAAATTAGAAGACGTGTCGGTTGGGAAGATGTGATTTGGGAGTTTGGTGCGATGGATTAAGCGGGTGTAGAAGTCACGAAGAAACTCCTAGGTCTAGGGCAGGGCATGGAAGTGGGTCGGGTCTGGACTAGGAACGCAGGCTGGGTATCTGAAGTGATGCGTCGTAGTTTTCATGCGGAAGCATTGACGTTTATAGACATGCAAGTGTTTTCCCAATGATATATGAGTAGTTACTCTTACACATGCATCATGCTCTTGGCGACCACACACCTTCACCACCGCACATTTCGAAGGAGAAATTCTCGGAAACAATCTCCATCAGGCACATGTGTGTGAAGTATACCTAGAACCGAACCAGTTTTCCTTAGGGATAAGCATCATATGACCTATAGCATGCCATTAGTTGAGCGACTGGTTTCCCCGATTCGCTAAGGTCACGTGTACACGGTTCTTGAAAGGGGGGGTATCGACCGGTCAGAAGAGAAAATATCAGCCAACCAGAAGCTCCAATTGAGAGATCCCTCCAATGAGCATTCTCGTAATCGTATGACAGCTCGTGGCCATGATGACGGTGCTGCTTCATAACCCAATAGTCCGGCACGCTAATCGGATACGCTTATGGAGACGGACACTATTCATCTGACGTTTTATATCCCCACAATAGATTTTGAGATGTGGAAAAGTTTCAAGACACTGATATCAACAATGCTGCTGATTAAGCCGGTTTTTCTTCATTTCAACTTCGGCGCAATAATTTAAAGATGAATTCTGAGCCGAATTACTCTGAAGCGAGGCTTTGGTCTTGAAATCGACCTCGATTTTGCTACGCAGCAAGCAGCACAATTGACTTTTTCGTGCCGGAGCTAACTTTAAGGCTTCTCGATCTATCCCATTTCGAACCCACCTTGACTAAATGCAGCCGGTCAAGAAGAGTATCACCGGACGCATGACCAGACTGATTTGGGACGAAATCAAGTGGTCATCTTCCGCATAAAATCTCACACATTCACTTTTCTTGCTTCCCTGAAAACTTTCATCAAAAAGACAGGTTCTCCTGCATCAAAAGCAAGGAAACATTCATTGCAACTGAAATTGAATCTTCGGCGACGAAGTCAACCGGATATTCCAAACAACGAGTCGAGACAAGACGATGGCGGATCCCAATTTGAACCCGAGTGTGCTCCCATTCCAAGATACAGCAATATTGTCCATGAAGAAGAGAGAGAAGGAAGGAGATACCCCCTCCACTCTCACTGCCAACGGTTCCGACGTCCAGACCACCGAAGCCATGGGAGAGATAGTCTCTGCTCCATCTGGAGAATTGGCAGTTCCAACAACCAAGATCGATCAGTTGGATGCTGAGGTCTTCTCCAACCTCAGTATTGAGGAGAAGACTGCAATCCAGTGTTCCGAAGAGTGGATGAGGAAGACTCCCAAAGAGCGACTTTCCATTGATGGCAGCGCCTACTTCTCAACTCTCCAAGACATGTACAATCACCAGCCATCAAGATGCTCTCCTGATTGCTGCGACTTTGTCGGTATGATTGAGAACATGGTGCGAATGCTCGACACCACTATCAAGCGGGCAGTAGAAGAAAACTGCATGCTACGAAATCAGCTGGCGCTGAACGACCCTGTTGCCGTCGCAAGCCTCCGTCAGATGATGGATGCCAAGTACAACGAATTGTACGCTCACATGGTTCAAGGGTGCCGCATGAACCAGGCATATGCAGATAAGATCGGAGAGCTTGAAGGAAGACTTGCAGTTGTGAAATTCCAACGCGATGACGCTATTCAACGACTACCGGAACTCTTTCAAAGCTCGAAGGAGCAGGACGCCACCATTACGCGCTTGATGGGAGAGAACAGAGACTTGACAGGAGACAGCCTATCCTGGAAGGAGAAGTTCATGCAGAAAGAGGAAGCCATGAAGAACTCTCAAAGAGATCTCAAGACGCAAAACAAATTGCTGCAAAAGGAGAGCCGCATGGTCAAAGAAGAAGCTGCTGCTAAGCTCGAGGCAAAGGACTCGGTCATCTGGGACCTCCAGGACACTCTCAATCAGAACGAGAAGCAAAACAAATCAAAGCAATTGATCAAGGACCTCGAGGCAAAGTGTGAGCGTCTTGAGCGAGAGCTGGATATGGCTCAGAGTCAAGTGCGCAAACTCAAAATCATGCATACTGTGCCACCCACGGCCCTGCCCAAGCCAAACGCCAAGAAGAACAAGAATTCGAAGGTCATGCAGCCCACCGTCGCCATCGCACCTGTCGAAAATACGGCCAGCGAGGAATCACAATCTTCTTCAGGAGAAGAGCCAGTCACTAGCCCCGTGGATGATGATCGAGAAGATGTAGAGCCCGAAGAACGTGCATCCACTGGGATATTTGCACAGTTCAAGAAAGCACTCAAGTCTACAGCGATTTTGCTCTCTGGTGTCTGGTAATCCGTTGATGAGGGAGAGTTTTTTTTTGTATACGTGAGAATGGAGTTATGCTGTCATAGTTAAAGGTTCGGCATATGCATAGCCTGTTCACAATCATAGAGAGATAAGTACATCATCTTGTTTGGAAGTAGCATTGCTTTTTACGGCGAACCGTGGTACAATGCACTTACTCGCTCCATACCTAGCTAGAGAGCATTTGAAAGAACAATTTTGCCTGCATCAAATCGTCTTGTCTCATCAAATTACCAGAGCCTGTGATCATCTGTGGTTCTCCCAAAACTCCAAGATTTCGATTCTCATCCAAGGTCTCTGCTCGAGGCAAGCCTAAAAAGTATAGTAAGATGAACGACCCACAAGTTCCGGCATATCATCATCTGAATCATCATCTTCATCCTCTAGAGCAGATGAGCTATCCTCATCATCAACTTCCCCGGTGTCAACCTGCTCGTCCTCGAGATCAGATGATACGCTCTCATCATCAGCTTCATCATTGCTGGAGGCGCTTCCGAGGTCATAAAGCACCAATTTGGGCCGCGGAGGCAAGAGTTCAGACAAAGGAGTCTCGAGCTCCGCCATGACCTTGAAATCTTCAATTTTATGAATATCGATAGCCTTGAAAACCTTAGGATCAATGCCATCCAAGCTCTTTGACACGCTCGCAAACTGCTGGTGACGAGGCATGGCCTTCAAGGCGTCAAGATCAATTGACTTCAAACGCTCCAGGGCATTCAAAGTTTGGTTGTGAAGAGATACAGTTACTTCGTACTCAGCGATATGCTCAACCTTCTTCGGACATGGATATGAAGCCTCGTCCGCAGTCGATGAGGATGCATGAGCGTTCACGATGGTCTTCTCGTTGTATTCATCGTAGAATGGGTACTTGTACTTGGCATACAAGGCGGCGTCGACCGGAGTGCGGGGAGCAGGAATGCCAAGAAGGCTTTCGAAGAGCGTAGCGTTCATGAGATGGAGGTGGAATGAAACACTGTTGCCAACGTCCCAATCTGAAGCAGCGACAGGATCCTTCACGACGGTATTATCGAAACAACAGTGTGGTCGAACTTGTACTCAGTAAGTTCGTAACCATGCCGACAAATATAGCAATCTAAATTGCTCCAAATCTTCTGGATCTCCGTACCAGTTTGAAGAACGATGAACAAGAGAGATCCCTTTGTCGAAGTTAGCTTGCAATTGAAAGACTGCGATGAAGGCAATTTACCTGGTGAATTCCCAACTCGCCGAGATTCTCGTCTGAGATGATGTTAGCATACTATTTCTCCGCGGATCTAGATCACATACTATTGATCAGTTCGCGGCCATCATAAACCAACTCTTGCCAGTCAATCGGATATGAGGTCATTCTCTTGAAAATTCCCTTCACTTGGTGAACAGACATACAAGCCTCGACCTCAAAGAAATAATCGCTTCTAGAAGCAACATCCTTGATGCGGATCTGGAATGGCTTTCGGACCGTGGACATGGTCTCGAAACGCAAATCGGCGACCTTGATATTGCCGGCGAGCTGAGC
The DNA here is from genome assembly GCF_001500285.1 of Mollisia scopiformis. NCBI lineage: Eukaryota > Fungi > Ascomycota > Leotiomycetes > Helotiales > Mollisiaceae > Mollisia > Mollisia scopiformis. Next base: position 519,505 of record NW_017263605.1, read on the forward strand.
GGAAACTGAATAGTCAACACCATTGGCATTTGCGATAAACTGCTTCGAGTATCCTTCCGAAGCAGGCGTGGGTCTCAGGCGGAACTGAACCGCAGATGACACATAATCTTGGATAGGGACATCGCGCTCAAGGCGTGCAGCTCGTCGAATGCTGGCGGTTATGTCGTCTGTGTTAGAGCCACCAGAGACAGTGTTGACTTGGCCAGTATGGATCTTGATGGCGAATGGACGTTGAGATTCAAAGTCGATGGATAACGACTCGCATTCTAATTTTTTAAGATTTCCTGTCAGCTTCCAATTGCTATTGTACCACACCAAGAGGATAATTTTGCACTTTTGGGTGCCACGTTTGGAACATTCGCGCAAATGGCTCCAGCCTCTAAGCGCAAAACCTTAAGAACGTGAACTTACCATAGATAGGAACCACTCCGCCACTCTTGGCTACCACGTCCTTTGGAAGCTTGTCCTTGTAGAGGTCGACAGGGTAGATAGGGAACGGACCACAATCCAGAGGAGTGTATGGCTTCTTGTCACCATCCTTGATCCGAAGATTGCGTCGGAGGCAGATGTCGAGAGCATCAGTCGTGCCGTAGTGGACGCGAATGATGCTCTTGCCAGTATTAGAGGTAGGGATGTGGTTGCGAAATACTCGATTCTCAAAGGTGACCTTTAGGTCCTTTGAAAGTGGAACGGCAGCCATGTTGATCGTGTTTGCGTTGGGTGTGTTGGTATGTTGGTATCTTGTGAAGTGGTTAAAGAAGGATAAAGTATCTGAAGAAGTCTCAAAAGAAAGCGTTTGGGGGAATGTTGTAAAAAGAAAGTGTCTACGGGTTGCAGAAGCGTATTATTTATATTTCACGAAGTAGGCTAGTAGAGCAGAGCAAACAGGACAATTCTTTTTTCCCCGTGACTTCCATACATAGATGGCAGCTAGCGCACAAAATGAACGCAAGATATACCAATTTTGGTGAATGAGGTTAGTAATAATTACCTTGGGGCTCAAAGCATGCCTGTACGGAGGCTTTATAGGGATTCTGAAGTGGCGCAAGTAGTAAATATTCAATCATGTTCGACGATTGTTTGGGTTTGATATTTTAGCAACGGAAGTATAACCCTTGAGCACAAACTTCAAAAAACTACAAGCTGCTTTCTTCACTCAGGGGATGTTGGGCAATTAAATATTTCTTACAGAATGGTGGCTTTATCACAACTTTCGGTCGTTGGGAATAGCTGCTGTGACGAACGTACACTCTATTTACTTTCTTAATTATTGAAATTGATTTGTGATATCACACCAATACTTGCATTTACATAATTATTCACAATCACGGAGTGAGGCAGTAGTATTGGTTTTGAAGTAGCATTTCTTTCTATCAGCGGACCATGGTGAAAGGTAGCTGGAACTGCAGCATATGCACATATCCTCCTCCCCAACATCGTCTAGAAGTGTATTCCAGAGTCTCAAACCAGGAACCACCAGTCAACACTGCAGTCCACGACATGAGCTTCCATAAGCAGAAAAAAGCATTCACCTCTATGCCAGGCCATTATGAGAACCAGGCAGTTCAGAGACCAGCCTCAGTATTACAGCTAGCAATCTGCTCTAACATCATTCAAACAGGCACAAAGCTTGTCCCCTTTCTCTCGATCATAATAGTTCAGACTTAAGGTCCACTCAGCTTAGCCATTCTTCAGTATGAAGGAGTAAGCTGATATGAGGCACGCGAGAATCGAAGATTGAAGAATTGTTATTATGGTAGGATACTAGAGCAAACCACGAGTCTCGAGTTACAAAGCCGTAACCAATAATCTCAACTCCTTTCCCCTCCTTAGCCTTGCTACCTCTAGCCACACTTCTGTAGAACTGCATCCTCGACCAAGAAACACACAATCTCATTACTCATTCATTGCACCCACATCTCACTACATCTCAAACCTCCTCGTCACCTAGCAGTTCTGCGGATAAACCCCAAAACACCAATTCCAATTCGGATCCCAGTCCGTGCCGAAGCTCTATTCACACATCAGCTATCTCCCCACCTCCAAACAAACAACAATGAACTCACCCCAACCTCCCCCTCCATAGCCCACTGTCCATTATCCCCCTTTCCAGTCTGACTATCGTGTACGAACGTCAAAAACGAATGCCCCAACCACCCCGCCGTCTGCGCCTGGTCCAGCACCACATCGTACGGGGTCTGATTACCCGCTTCGGTAGGCGTGTTCATCCAGTTCCAGACATCGGTCCATTGTGAGACGGGGTCGGACATAGTTTGCAGTTTGAGCCCGCCGGTGCCGACGTAGTCTGGCAGGGAGTTAGTGTGTTTTATTAAAGGGTGTAGGTGTTGCGAGGAGTGGCACGAGGGCTTGGTTTCTGAGAGACAAGGTAAACAGGAGGTAGAGGTCAACGTACTGAAGCCGTCAAAGCCAGATCTTTTAGCCAAAGAAGAGGCTGCGGGAGTGCTGTTGAAAGGCGTGATGTGGGTTAGGTACATATTCTGACCATCAGTAGCAGCGAAGAGGGGGATTTCTTTCGGAGCAGATGAGCGACGGGTAGAGTTTAGTTGATGGTGGATGATAAATGTTAATGGTAAGGAACCGTTGTAAAATACATTGAACTCTTCTGCGTTACGTTTTGCCCGACGTACTGGCATGGGCGACTTGTTGAGTTTGACATTGGAGATCGGGATATGGGCCGGGATGCGAGAGAGGATGGCGTCCGTGGATGTGGAGGTTGAGCGACGATTAGCACCATTGACGCCGCCCCAGTATGAGGCTTGTTGCCAGTACAGCTTTCCGTGTCATTAATCCTACGCCAAAAACAATGAGGAGAAGGAAGGACGTACAACAGAAAGTCCAAAAGCGGCGGCAGTATTCAAGATTGAGAAATGGCAATCATCCGGATTCACCAAGCCACCATTCGTAGTTTCGCACAGAGAAGTGATTTGCCAGATAGTATTGCTGGGCACTGGGGAGGCTACTATCTGGGAGGTGGCGCGGTCGCTGGCGCGGGCGCAGTAGAGTTTGCCGTTGAGGTTCGCGCTTGATACCCAACCTGGGGGAGAGAAGGTTTGGCCAAGGAGAAGAGGGGCGAAAAGTGATAATAGGAGAAGGTTGTACATCTTGAGGATAATTGTATTGGTTTGAGGATGGGAAGGGATCTGGGTGAGGACTTTATGAGATTTTAAGTTCGAGAATGAGGTTGGGCAAAGAAGGTGCTACGCAACGTCGTCGTGATAGCTACAGCAACACAAGGTTCAACGACATGTAACGTTGTCCTCGGATTTGAGGTCATTTGCGCCATCGAGATTTCAGATAGCAAACTTCGAGATGTCGGTCAGTATACAGATGAATGAAAGCACAGCAGAAATGCAGTGTATACATCGAGTCATAAATCTCGGTGAAGAAGGGATACAACCGGGACGACAACCTGCCGGCGAGAAGGGCCGAGATATATATGCAGAGACCTGAGAGAAATTCACGTTACTCCTCTTGAGAGAGAAAGACTGTTGCGGTGGGTACCTGGACTTCCAACGCTAGAAGCCGTATGGAAGTCATCAGAAAAGAGAGCGCAAGGGAATTCTCGAGGTGTGACGGTGTACAAAGAAAAACTCGATGTCGGGACTCAATGGGAATGGATAATGTCACAGTGCTGGAAACAAAGTGATTCTCTTCCAAAGCTCCACTCGGAACTCTAAATCCCGCTGGACAATGATGAGCACTATATTCCATCCCGCTCCGCTCCGCCTGCGATATGCAACACAAGACAGACCTAGCTTGAAAGTCTGATATTCCGCCAATAATTGGGAAGAAGCGGAGGTCATATACCCATGCCATGCTATGCATTGTACAATAAAGTGTACATGCCCTCTAATATCTGTACACATTCCTTCCGGCCATATCCTACAAATCATCATCCTCGTCATCCTCCTCCTTCTTTCTCCCCCTTGGAGTCCTCTTATCCACACTATCCTGTGCCAAGCCAAGATTCCTCTTATTCTTCCTCAACTCCGCTTCTCTCTTCCGATCCTCTTCCGTCTTTGGGTTTCCCAGTCGTGGAGGCGGCAACCAAGTCACCTTTCCAGTTTCGGCTGCTTTCAGACGTTTCTTCTGACCAGACTCGCCCGCGCGACCTAGGACGCCGGCTATGACTTGTATGCAGCGCAAACTATTTTCATTCCAATCAGCAAGATGTTCTTCATAGCACATAGGGAAACAAACCTGTCATCATTAGCAGGAATGGGATACGTAACCCAAGTCGGATCCGCATCCGTGTCAATAACTCCAATCGTCGGAATATTGTTCAGTCCACACTCATGCAGTAGGATATAGTTCTCCAGCGGATTCAAACACACAACCAAATCCGGCTTCAACGCGCTCCAGTCCGCAATCTTCTCTTCGTAGCCCTCTACTTCCTTATCATGCATATCTATCGCTTTGATGCCGCATTTAGCCAGGATTTGATCCCCGTTCGTGATTGAGCCCGGTATCCATTTCTCAAAGAGGTGGCAGCCCTGTGCGAGTTCAGCAGCCTTGACTACGCAAGATCCTTGGCCAGCGCGAGTGCCGACAAAGAGGATCAAGCCGCCATGGTATGCAACGCCCTCAACTACTTTTGCAGCTCGTCGTAGATGTGCGGCTGTCGTTTCGAGAGATATGATGTGTATGCCCTGTCTAACGCCAAAGATATATCGTTGGTTCATTGGGTTCCACAGACTGGTCGAATGGCCGAGATGGCTTTGGCTGGCCATTAATAGCTCTAATGTGACATCTTCGGGTTTCGGGGGGTCGATGATGAGTTGATGGGGTTGGTAGTAGGGGTCGATTTGGGAACCAAGCCTGTCTGTTGTTGCTTTGATTTGGTATTTTGAGTGAAAAGCTTCTTTGACTTCTTGAGAGGATGGCCCGTTCGTTCGTGGAGGGATGAAGGAGCTGGTGTGTGGTAGTTGATTGAAGTTGGCTTCGATGGAATGTGTTTCCTTGCTATGATTCATTAAGCTGTGTTCGATTGCTTCGGTTTCTTGCTGCAGAGTCTCGGTGGTGATGGTTCGGAGAAGGGACTTTTTGATGGGAGCAGCAAGCGCCTTACGGCCTAGACAAAGTCAATCAGTAATGGAGAGATTGATAGATACTTACGAATACATACCATGCCGTATGGCTACATTTCTGAGGATCATGGTTGAGTTGAGAGCTTGTTGTCGTCTGATCTCAATCGTAACTTTTTCGAAGGTTGGACTGATATGGCTAGCGCCAGTAGATATACGCTAATCCTCATTGAGCTGATCTGCTTAATTGATCTCATCACACTTCACTGGTTACGGCATTTAGGAACAACCTGAGTTCTTCAAGAGGAGTCTCATTAATGAATCTTACTCATCATGATGCTCGCATCATGGGTATACATATATGTACATATACAGAAACAAACGCTTAATGCAGTCTATCAAGTCCCACCTAACATTCCATTAACGACTCGTAGCTCTTGTCAATGCGAAAACTCCAACAATGACCACCGCCAGTGTGACGATTGCTCCCGGCAATAATAATTCATTTGGTACCCCCGCGATGACCTGTTCTTGCATCTGTGGTTGCGCAGCTTTTCGTGCTCGTCTCACCGGCATATCCTCCTCACTCTCTTCTTCGTCAGAGACTGGTTTCCGTCGCTCCCGAATAGTGGATGGCGGTGGAGTTGGTTGCTGAGCGGGAATAACTGGGTGAGGATCCAAGGTAGCGCTGATAGGAGGCTTTTCAGGATCGTGAACAAACAAGTCAACCTTATCGCGACGTCCTTGTCGAGCAATAACAATTGCCTCCAACAAATCGTGATCTGTGGTCAATGAGACAGTGTCTCCATCATCATCCAGGTAGCTAAGCGCGAATCCCGATGCACCAAGCTTCCCATCTTCGAAAGTAGCAACACCTCCAACATCATCAACCTCTGCTCCTAGTTTCGAAATAACAGCAGCAATCAGGTCCGTCATTCCATGTGCTCCAATAGCTTGTAAGCGATGAACGCGACCACTAGGAGCCTTGAATTTGAATGGGAATGGAATCTCCTCGGCCGGAGTCTCAGCAGGACCAGTAACAACCGAGTGAGCAGGCGAGTCAGCTCCAGTATGTGATGCCGAATCTCCTGGGGCAACGCTGTCGAGTATACGCTCGTTTCCGCGGGTCATATCCGGCGACATCAACGAACGAGTTCCATGAGTGTGGTGATGGCTCCCTTCACCGGACATGACTGATTCAGTATCATTCTCAAGTGACATCCAGAATTTATTCCAGGCTGGCCCTTCACTGTCACCAGTGGACATTGTATTAATTTGCTCCAAGGTAGCATAGGTAAGCTTGAGGACGTCCACCATACCGACAATCTCTCCTCCCTCATTCATAACGGGGAGATTCAGGTAATGGCCATCTTTGGTCAATCAGCAAACGTCCTCAACTTATAACAACAGACCACTCACCGTGCATTTTTCTCAAAGCAGCTTGTATGCTCATATCCATTGGGGCAAAATCTGGATGTGGGGTCATGACACGAACGACACTGCAATTTGCAGGGTCCAACCCTGGAGCGATGACACGCAGAACAACATCTTTGCTGGTGAAGATGCCAGTGATGGAACCTTGGTCTTGCACAAGAACAGCTGTCGTATGATTCTCTTTCATTAATGCTGCGGCTTCCTTAACTGATGTGCGTACTGAAACGGTGGTAGGGGGTCGGCCGTCGAGAACCGATTCCAAAGTGGGCCCAGACATTTTCGATCGCAGAGCCTCAACGTATTGGATGATTTGCTGAGGTTGACTTGAACCCAATTCTGATTGTACACCCTCTAAGGCATCGTAAAGCTTCCTTGAGGAGCTATATGCGCGCTCCAGCTTCTCCATAGCGTCGTAGAAACATTTCGTGATGTCAAGAATACCAGAAATGTCTTGGTTCTCGTCCATTACTGGCAGATGGCGGAAGCCCTTTTGTACCATAAGGTTCAACGCATCTGTAGCATTAGTATCCGTTCGTGCGCAGAGAGGGTTCTTGGTCATGATCTCGGCAATTGTGACACTGCTGGCCTTTATACCAGCTCCTACAACTCTGAAGGCAAGATCCTTCGCTGTGAATATGCCAGCAATCCTATCGTCGTCATCGGTAACCAAGACACAGTCTTCCCTCTTTGCGGCCATCAACTGAGCAGCTTCGGCGACAGTAGTATTCGGCTTGATCTGAAGAGCTTGACTTGGGCGGAGTGCGAGGACACTTCCTGGAGGAGCTTTTCGAGTTTGGCGGGCACGACTTGTTGTGTGCTTCTTCTTGCTGAGGTCCGTCTCAATTTTCCGTCGGATAGCCTGAGACATTTTTATCAGTTTTGTACAGCTTCAACGTGGAGCCTCTTTCCAACGCACCTCATCTCTGTTCGACTGTCTCTGTCTGCTAGCACTCATAGTTGATCCGCCAGCTTCACTCGATGATGCATGTGATTCAAAAGCTGGTCGAGGGATGTTTGAAGCAGGGCTATTGGTGAAGGCCGGTACGGTCCCTCTTCCTTGGCCACTCTGGCCACGATTGGGCGTACCTCTCATGGTACCGCTGGAGGCCATATTGTGGGTAAAGTTGTAATATGTCGGGCGTAAGGGTTGCCGCTGATGGAGGGTCGGATTGAAGGTTTACAAAGTATTGGCAGAGGAACAATCGAAAAATCGAAAGTTGTTGCTGGGCAAATGCGCGTGTTGATAGGGAAACAAATGTCCAGCTGAGAGCAAGAAAGCCGAGTGGAGCGAGAATGCACGGACCAGCGATTGAAGTCCGATAATCAGGTGACTGTGGCTTTGCAGTTGGTCCTCCTTTCGACAGACAATGGAAGTGTTAAAAACAATAGACTTTGAGCTCGAAGAATACCTCTGAAGGGATCCAACGGTCAAAAGCAAAACTCTATCCCGTCGATTGTTATCGCAACTGCATATGCAGTCTTCCTTCACATGTTATGCAGAACACACGGGCGGGACAAGGGCGGTTGCACGTTTGGGTGGTTGCTGGTAGCAACAGCTTGTGTCAGCCAGTGATCCGTGCTTTTGTTTTCTTACATCCCCATTTCACCCTCCTCACTCTTGACATCAGAACATCCACCTTGAATCTCAAACCCATAGCCCTCCAAAAAAGAACTCTACACACCCACAAAACCATCCAACTCCTCTGATCGCACACAACAAAACCACATAAGAACGTTTCTTCGAATCCAATTGGCCTACTGAAAGGCCAAACTATATCAACAAAGACTCCTACGAGTCCACCTCTGCTGAGCGGTTCTACGAATTCAATCTGCCCGGCCTAACGGCTTGCGCTGCGCGAGGTAAGAAGATTGGGATCTTTTTCAGATCTACAGGATTTTATTATACCAGAAATTTGGGCCATTGGAGTTAGCTAGCAGAGTTCCATGTTCAAACATGAACTCGAGAGAACATGCCAATGGTCTCGACATCATTTTCTCCTTCGGTTCTACATATACAGCCAAATCTAACAGTCCACAGTCTCGGAACCTATAGGTGTGCTTAGTTGCATTACTTTCAACAACGACTTTTCCGAACTCATCAAGCATTCATAATGCTGTCAAATCCAACAAACAACCTTCACAACCGACAACGACAACACCGACGACAAAATTCGACACCCAATGCATTCGAACCAGTGAAGGTCTCCAACCTGCCAAATATCCAGAGACATGGCGGACATCGCCGTGGAATGAGTCTGGATACTCGACGACGACAAACACCACCGCAGGAACATATGGTAAGTAATACTAACCCAGGATTTCAAACGACACAACAGCATATTTTGCGAGAAACGCAGCAGCAGAGACTGGTACGCCCGGGCCAGCAATTTCTCTCTTTCGACAATGACGAGAATTATCTCAATTCCCCAACCGTCACCCCCCACAGACAATCATTTGATGCCGGATGCATGAATCAATATGGGGATCGTGGTGGAGGCCAATCTCAATACTATTCCGGACCTATCAACACAATAATCCCCGTCAATTCCAACAGCTTCGATGGAAATGACTACAACCTCTTCCCTTCAGACGCTGCCTTGACTCCATCTGCATTCCTCGATTTTTCTGCCGGCTTTGATGACAGTCAGAACTCAAACAGTGGACAACATAGCAGACGGAGCTCTTCGGGGAGGAGAATAAGTGGTGGAATACTGGACCGAGTTGCACAGTTCGAGAACTTGGCTCTCCAGTCACCACAGAGACCCATGACTCCTCCAAATCAGAATGCTTCGTGTAAGAGACAAACTCCGAGGTTGAGGGCTTTCACTGACAAATACAGGTTATTTTCCACCCACGCCTGTGGACACTCCACACGATCGTATGATAAAACATGAGCAAATGAACCCTCGCTTTCTGGATACGTACGACACTTCCATGGAGGAGACAATCAAACCCAAGAGTAACCAACGAGCTCGAGGCGTCTTCGATGACATGAGAAAAGAAGCCGAGATGACTTATATGCCTAGTCCTCCTCGAAGTGGTCAAATGCCTACTACCAGCACTTTTGATTCTGCGCCTATGCCAACTGGAAACTATCTGAACTTGTCAAATGCCAATCTGGATTTCTTGAAGAACGAGCAACAAAACGATGGACTCCAATATTCTCCAGCTTCATCTAATATGTCCTCGAATCTGTCATATCACTCCTCACCCGATGTTCCCCAGTCAGCCATGTTTGATCCTTTCGTCAATCAACCCAAATTGGATACTGCACCAATGTCTTTTCCAGAACCTTCCGCTCACGGTCTTCCAATGTCTTTTTCTGAACCTTCTCCAATGCCTGAGTCGCCAGCTAGATCTCTTCATCGAAGATCGGAGTCTATTTGCAGCATCAATCTTGAAGAATCCATCACTGATACAGGAATAACCATTGACGATATTGCAACGTTTATCCAGGGTCCCGATCCAATCGATAACAAATGGTTATGCTTGTATCCAGAATGTAAGAAGCGATTCGGCCGGAAAGAAAACATCAAATCACATGTACAGACTCATTTGGGCGATCGACAATTTCAATGTCCTCACTGCAAGAAGTGCTTCGTCCGACAACATGATCTCAAACGCCATGCCAAGATTCACAGCGGAGTGAAGCCATACCCATGCCAATGTGGGAACAGTTTTGCTCGGCACGATGCTCTTACGAGACATAGACAACGAGGAATGTGCATTGGAGCATTTGAAGGGGTTGTAAAGAAGACTGTCAAACGTGGTCGACCTCGCAAGAACCGACCAGACAACGAAGATCGTCTTGCAAAGTCATCCCGCACGAGAAGCAAGAACAAGACGATGTCATCCTCTCCGTCAACAAGGAGCTGTTCCGAGAGTGGAGGTCAGTCACCTCGAAGCGAGGCTGATATTCTCGACGACAAACCTTTCGGCGACTACGACTTCACTCAATCATCTGCCAGTATGGATGGTGGAAGCTTTGAGTACTCCCAACCTCAACCTCAATCACCTGGGCCCACTCAAAGCGTCTCACCCCAAGCTATTCAGGCCCACTCACCATCCGCTTTCAGCACACACTCCCACGTTTCTTCGCACCATTCTCAACACCGCGGCTCAATTTCCGAAAGCATTCATCTCCCATCCCACCCAGCCTCTCCAGCAAAAAGCGTTCACAGCTATCACTCTCCGCCAGGCCTCTGCGAATCATCGTCCAGTCCCGCCGCTAGTCAGAACTACTACGACATCGAGACCTCATCGACGCACGGTGACCAAATGGCACTCAACTTGAGCAGCCTAGCCAACATCTCAGAGCACGACGATGAGATGTTCCTCGAAGCATTCGCTGCTGCAAATAATGGCGAGATGACGAGTCTGGAACGGGATCCTGACCTTTTGATGGGGAAATTCGATGATGCTTTTGTGAATACGAGCGGAGATGACTTGTTCAGAAATAACGAGGATATGTTTTTTGGGAGTCCGTGATGGTGCCTTTACTAGAAGGCTAGCCGGGAAGAAAATCTTGTACCTGTTTGGAGTCAGTCTTTTCGTGCCAAATTTTATGACAATGGGGATGAGGATGTAAGATATATGGTTTCCGTTTTGATGAAGGGATTGAGGGCAAGAATGGATGGATGATGGACGGCCTTCAATTTTCTGGCGTATATGACTTGATTTTATGATGATTTTTTGGGATATGGCTGCGAGCGAGGAAGGTTGGATAGGCTGGCAATAAGGCAATATAGGTAGCTAGAAGCTATATGGTTGTGTCAATGCAATATGATCGATTACGGTCCTTACCTAGGTATTTAGGTTCAATTTTGTGAGAGTTTGACTATTACAGACGACTGAGTTCCTGGTATTGAGGAATCCCCTTGTTATTGACATGTTGTTCTTCCTTTATTCTTCGTTCATGCATGTGGGGAAGACACATGATCGTCTGTTCTGATACACTTACCTATAAACATGAGATAGGTATTCAGTAGACCTGTGGTCTTGTTGGGCTCTCAGTGCTCTCAGCGCGAATTGCGCGAATTGCGCTGTGTGCGTCCCACACGCTTCCCTATTGTCTATCCCGTAGTAATTTGTTGCATGTCGAGGCGCTTGTTGCATATCGAGGGGGTCATTACATATAAATACTAGTTGCAAGTGTCTATGTCATTCGAGGTGCTACGTCAATGGGGGTTTTTTGTTGCATGTCTACAGTTGAATTTGTTTATGTCATTGCCAATCATTAATATAATAACGTCATGGGGGAGATTTTGCTGCATGTCTATGGTTGAATTTGTTTATGTCATTGCTGGATTCTTAGTGTGATGGGAGGGTTTTGTTGCACATCGATGCGCGTTTAACATCGGGCCGTAGCCGTACACGCGAGACTAGATCTTAAGATGGCGTATTTTTGTTGCTCTTCGACACGGGCATATTCTACTTTTCGAGACTATAGATCTGATGGGAATGTTTTGTTGCACGTCGATGCGCGTGTATCTCCGGGCCGTAGCCGTATCGCGCCACCAGATCGTAGATATGATTGAATACTTTTGTTGCTCTTCGATAGTGCGTGTGTAACAGTGCTAAGTCAACGGACTTTTAAGTTCGTGGGCAGTGTTGTTGATTAGGTAGTATGTGGGCTCGCTTAAATAGGGGCCCAGAAAATGGTAGGATGTTGTGCCGTAATGTTTCTCAATGAGTTTGCTGGTGAACGTTACATGTGTAGTGTATATATGCAGTTAGAGAAGTTCGCTAATACACGCATCACAATTCCTGAGAAGATTGAGGAGAATGGGGAAGGGAATATTTAGTCATGTAATTACAATTCGAAGTTAGTTGAGTATAACAAATTCATGTCGAAACAATAAATCGTAATTTGACTATAGGAACCTAAATCACGGTTGTATTATTTTTGCTTTCAACCAAAGACTCACGAAGAGACCCCACACTGATCACTTTGCTGAACTTTCACCACTACTCATGCCCCTAAAGCTTCCATCCCCATCATCTCTTCTCACACTTTCTCCACCACACCCACCCTCTATCGCCACATCATGCGTCGCATCATTTTGCAACTCACTGCCGTCACCATCTACTCTTACTTCCTCGTCCTGCTCCTCCCTGGGCATCTTCGGAAATCCATGCCGCCATTCAAAGAAAGCCCAAAAAAGAACCAGAACCACAATTATGGCAATGATCATAGGACCGGCCCATCTCGTGGTACTTGTATCTTTGTCTTCCACTAATTAACTCTATGCTACTATCCACATATTTTTTTTCAACTCGAGGTTAGGGAAGGAATTGCGAGTGAGGAGAGGAATTGTATTGGTGAGTTTTTTGGGAAAGAAAAGGATGAATGGTTGAACTGCTGGTTGGAGACCTGCGGAGGAGTGCTATACTCGGCTGGGCGCTGGGAAATTGTCAATGGGGCTTTATATGGAGACAGTAGAGATGACCTACAGAGAAGAGAGAGACGCGGATTGTGGCGAGTATTGGTGCCAGCGGGAGATTTTCAACTTTGAATATTTGTAAATAGACTTCAATCGAATGAGTGAGACGAACCTCGGGGATAGTGCAAAAAAGTCTGATTGTGAGCTCGCGAATTCGTGTATCTTGCGATCTAGAAGCTCTGGGGCCGGTTGTACATGTTATTCCACTTTGAGCCGAAATGTGAGTCTTAGTCTGCACCTAGACTACCGACCCCCACTGCGTCAGCGCACGAATATACACAGAACTTCAGTTCGAAGACCTCAGAATTTCGAAAAACCAGACTATAGTATCAGTTTGGTATCAATCTATATCAGAAAAAAGACTCAAAAAACTATACATTTCAAAAGCACCACCTCGGCATCTCCAGAAAGTTTACTTTCCCATCATTCTTTGAACCCAAGAACCCCTCCTAACCATAGTACTGTACCCCTTCGCTTGATTCTGACTCTCCAACTGCGCAAACACACGATCCTTCTTCCTCTTCGCCAAATAAATCTGCACCTTCTCAAACAGGATATATGACCCCACTAATGCCAAAATAACAGCAAGAACAACCAAGAACGGAGCTGCTCTCTTGAGATTCGCCGCCTCCCTATGTTCTTCCTCGAGCAATCCCCGACGCGGCAAATCGGTGACATTCTGGATAGGGCGAATAGTTCCTATCACCCGTCTAAATCCATCAGACAATGCCCGACGCGGAAGATCAGTGACGTTCTCCAAAGGCCGAATAGTCCCCGTGACTCGTCTCCAGCCATCCAGAGCTCTGCTGTGGATTACGATGTTCTGAACCAAAGTTCTGTTCTTCGAGTGATCAGAATCAAGAGTCCAGGTCGCCTCGCCGTTCTTGATGGTTTCGACGATGGCGTCCATGATGAGGGGCATCTTTTCTTGGAGATAGGCTTCGGCGGAGGGTTTGTCGGCTATCTTGATGTGGGGTGCCATTGTGAGGTTTGAGATTTGAGTTGGGTTGGTGTTTGTGGTTGTGGTTGTGGGCTTTGTGTGTGGCTGAAGTGAGGTTTGGAGTCGAAGCTTTGTTATATACGAGGTTTTATGAGTGTGAGGCATGAGGTCGAAATGAGAGTCGGTGAGGCGGGTATATATAGATCTTACAATTGTGATATAGACTGCTCTGGCTTTGAGTCAGAGGCTCAGGACAATGGGTCACCCAAAGCAGAATATTCTGATATAGACTGGACAAGAGAATTGGAATCTGGACTACACGAGCTCACACAAAATGGAAAGCAGAAGACCATGGCACTTCAATCTCACTACATCAAAAGACTGCCATATCTCTTTTCATTGATTGCACGCGCATTCTTCTCAAAAGTGTATTCAAGGATAAACCGACCAAAACGAACAACATGGAAAACAACCTGAGCATCCTCCTGGCTGGCAGATCCAAGCCCACCATAAACGCTCCAACCACCAATTCATGGTCCATCCCCCTCGACCACGTCCAAATACACCACATTCTTTCCATGATCTGCACAGCCATCATCATCCTCATCCTACTCATTCTCATCTATTTCAAGCTCCACAGCCCCATTCATCAACCACTAGCAACCGAATCCGAGTGGGCCTTACTCAAAGAACCCTACCCCACACCAAGGGACGAATGTTTCGTCTTGAGCAAAGAAAACTCTTTCCTGATGACGGAAAACGAAATCTTGCGCAGGGAAAATGATCGTCTGAGAAATAGGTTGAATAACCTGGAAGAAAAGTATGAGGATAATTTCAGGAAGTTGGAGAGCGCTATTGCGATTTTGCAGACGGTTGTGCAGGGAGAAATTTATGGTGGTGGGGAGAGAGGGAGGAGAGTACAGGAGGGTTCTGGGTCGGTTTGGTGTGTGGATTGATGGTGGGATGAGGTTTTGGAGTTGAGGATATTGGTGATTTGCTGCAGTTTTTGGAATTGTATGTAGAATTTTGAATACTTGCTCAACAATAGAGGATATCTGTTTGAATACTTTCCGTCCTCATTCTAGTTCAAATATATTGTCCAACTGAGCCTCCACTCCAGGATCTGTGAAGCTTCGCTTCATGCTCTGTCCTTGCTTTGTGAGGGGAAACTCGCGCTTTGATGGGAACAATCGGTCTCCTTGAGTGGGTTGCGCATCCGAGTCTTCGACTGCTACTTCGTTCTCGAGATCACCTAAAATGTCGCCATCCCGTTCTGGGTCACTTGTACCATCAGACTCTCCGACGGCCTGATCCGTATTCTGCTCGTACTCAGGTTCGCCGCTGCCTCTCCTGCGACTTTGGTCGGATCGTTCCCATCGTTCCCAAGCATCTTCCGCGTTGATCCTCAATCTGAGAGTCTCTTTGTCGGCCTCACTCTCAATCGTCTCGCTCACGTCTGAATCCCCGTTAAGACCGCCAAAATCAATGCCCAACCCCTCCAACATCTGGTCCGATCCGCCATCATACACCTCAGACTCTCTCACTCCAGCAAGGTCTTTCATCCCCCGAATCAGACAAAGCTTCTCTTCCATATCCACGCTCCTCTCCAGTTCTATCTCTTCATGTAACATGTCCACGTACTCCCTAAACTCTCGCTTCAACCCTCGAACCTCCTCTCTCGACGTCCCAATCGCCTTCATCAGTGCCACCTCCCTTCTCAGTCTTTCGCTCTTCAGCTCCGTGATTTCCTTGTCCATCGCTGATAACGCCTCTGTCAGCGCATGGTTCCGCGATTCGAGAGACTGGAGATGGCGCCGCGTATGTGAGTCTAGCTGAAGGACAAGAACGACGAAGAACAGGATTAGCCCCAGTGAGGTGAACATGCATCTCCCGTCCATCAAGCTCGCAAAATGTTGCATGACCCCAGCTTTAGATAGAGTGCTCGTCTTGGATAAAGATATAATGGTACTATTGAGCGAGCGAATCATTTGCGTGAACGAGTGCTTGCGCTTGAAGTGAATGTAGTTGCGCTTGGTGGGAAGAAGTGGGTATATTGCTTTGCTATGCGTGAAGCCAAAAAGAAGAAAAAACGAGAGTTCAGAATCAGAATTTGCGCGTGAATGATGTATGAAAAGGAAATGGTTCCCGCGACCCGGTCCCAGAGTTGAATGTGTCCAGATGAGGAAAGCGCCCCCAATACCCAAAACCTAGCACGTGATGCTCCCTTTTCTCCCCCGCCTACCCAAGTTCATGCATTGTTATTTCCTGTCCCAAATAAGGAAACCCGAATGAGAAATATAAAAGCGAGAGGTGACGTCTTGGTAAGAAAAAGAAATCGTTGAAATGTTCCTAAGCCCAGCATTTATCAAGTGTGGCTGCGATCTCTGCGCAGAACTTGGACAGTTCTCGCATTTCTGGTTCTGTGCGGTCGCGCGTACTGATTGAAAGACATTTTCGTACGACGTCGCCGTAGACAGATCCTGCAGTTCTATTCTATATCAGCTTCACGTCTTGTCATACTAGGAGGAAAGACACACCCATCAAGATCCATGGTCAAACTTTGAAACCCCCGCTTCACTCTCTCAAAATCCTCGTCTTCAACCTCGACTAGTTTATGTAAAGGTTGCCATAATCCGATCTCAAGAAGAACGCAACCTAAGCTGTAAATATCATGACTTCTTGAGTAGCGGATAGTGGGGTTCCACCTCTTGTCCGGGTGTTGGTAGTAATCGAGGTTGATGTCATTTTGACGTTTTGTCACTTGGAGATGTTTGATACGTTGCCCCCGTTCATCGACATATACCAAATCATCTTCTTCTTCATAGTATGATTTGTGGTCGTTGACAACATCGTCCACACGAGCATTACCGAGACCCACGAAGACAGGCTCGGAGTAGCCTAGTGGTTGCGGGAAGCCTGATGCTGGACCAGCTGGACCGCGAGATGGCATGTTTGCGGCTGGGAAGAAGAGAATGGAGTTCGAGCGGATGTTTCTGGGTGCAGTTGTTAGTCGTGGACAGCCGACGAAGAGTTTACATACTTGTGAACCCAACCAACACAGTGCATCATGTACACAGCTTGTATCAACTTCTTAGCGAGTCTGAAGCGAATCCCGAGGTCGAGGACTCCGGGACAGGAAGGATGCTTTCTTTCGATCAGTTCGCGAAGAGATACTGGCATGCGCTTTTGCGAGATTGCTCCAGCTGGCAGAATTGGAGGCAAGTTTGACCGAATATGATCTGGTGGGGCAAGGACGAGACCAAATCTTCTACCAACGGGATCTTCTACCATGCCGTAGCATTTTGGGAGAAGAAGTTGTTCTGGTTTTGGAGTCGCGAGCATCAGTACCTTTGTCCTGGTGTCTCTTTCTTGCTCACGATCAAGATCTTCAATCCACTCAATCAAGACGACTCGATTTTCTTTGCGTACAGGGTAGTCAAAGAGCAGTGCCATCGTCGAGGCACCAGCAGAAGATGAAACGGCGTATGAAGGATCAAGTCTGAAGTCTCGCATCGTGAACTTGTATGCAGTGTGTTGTCTCTCAAACTTGACTACAGCACTGAATTGTGCTGCCAAGGAGTAAGTGAGAAAGTGTGCCTTTTCTTCACTGTCCAGTGGAGAATGCTGTGCTTCGTATGTAGCTGCTTCCGCTCGACGCCGTAATTGCTCCAGCTGCAAGTTCCGCAGAACTTCAAATTCTGCTTTGAACATCTTCTCCAATTCAAACCTCGGTCCGTAGGTAGCGAGGTTCTCGTTGTACTCTTTGATGAGATCGATGAGATTGTTCCAGATGGCTTCTTTTCGACGAAAGACGAACTTGCATCGCTTGATGAAAGACATGTTCTGCTTGCAAAGTTTGAGGAACGTGCCTTGTGTTTCTAAGGTGAGGTTATCTCCCTCTCGCAGTCTGAATCTCGATAAGTCTTGTGATTCCTGTAGAATATTAGTAGATACACCGAGGGACTTCGCGGCATACCCACGATCCGGTCTGGCCATCGATCAGGCTTGATGCCGTACTGATCTTCCAAGGCATGAACGTCAAACATCGCCTGTGTCATCAAAGCGAGTTGTCGCTGTACTCTCTTCGCCGCGGCTGGATCTGCCTTAGCATACGCTTCAAACTTGATATCATATTCTCCATCATCACTTCTCCAGATGTCTCTCCATTCATCAAAACGCTAATCACGTGAAAGTCAGCCGACCCTGCCTTGCAGGTTTGTATTACAACTTACATCTCGTTGCAATTCAAGTCTTCCAACAGCTAAACCCAGTGTTCCAGCTGCGTCAAAAACATCCTGAATCATTCCGAGACCATCTGCCATTGTTGGTTAGCAAGGCACACGATCATGACTCAGAGCGAGCGGAGGGAAGGCCGAAGACGTTGAACATTTAAAACTTACCACGACACAATGGGAGCAGCCCGAGCACACCAGTGACAATCCCGAAGACCTCCGCCATGTCAGCATATCCGAGTCGCAGAACTTATCTCTTCTCCTCCGAGAACGATTTCTGAAATGCTCGCGGCAATTTTTTTCCAAGGTAAGACCACGGCTGAGGGCACAGGCAGCAGGGTCATCCATCACGTGCACCAATCATCTGCATTGTGATTCTGCACGACATTGCAGACCTATAGCGAGATGGTTGCAGACTTGCGACTGTCTATTAGCATCTTCATGTGAGAAGGACATATATGCTGAAGTCGCATCCAATGCAACCTTGTATATCTATCAGTGCATTCAGATAAGTATGCATATAGAGTAGCATACGCATGAACTGCAGTGGGTCGTTGCCGTGTTCGTGTTGAGTTGAGATTGGTGGATTGCTACGAATTGAAGTGCATAAGCAGCTTGCTCGGGAAATACTCCCAGTGGATCAACAATAACCCTATCGACCCAGAAAAGAACCTGATTGTAGAATAGCACGAGGCTGGTTTGTCCTTGATTCGAGGGCTGGGGAATATATTCTGGGACAAACGAGGCTCTCGATGCAGGAGAGTCAACGCAGCATAGTTACCTACCGACGTATCGAGCCTCACTTTGCTTCCATTGTCTACTAAATACTTCCAACAAAAGCTCATTGAGCTTTGTACTCCAATGAAGTGCACACGTGTGCGGTATTCCATGGGAGAACGAATGACGTGATAGTAGTATTTATGTTCCAAGTTCCAAAGGAGTTTGCCAATCCACTCTGGTTTGAACACGGCGTGACGAGTCATCCTCATCGCTCATATCTCCTTCTAAAGTCGTCAAGGGGACAACGGTGCCTGCAGTCATCAAGGAGCTCCGAGATCGGCACACCTGTATATGCCGTGTTTAAGTGTTCCCAAGCGCCACAGCTGAGGAAGAAAAGACAAGCAAAAGATTGGACGAAATAAGAAGATAATGGCAACGTGGATGTCTAGGCCAGGACAAGCATATGTCTTGACTCGTCGACTTTCTTGCTTGGAGATGGAATCGATATCCAGAAGCTCGACACGAGGGAGCAAACCAAATATGGCTTATCTCGAACAGATGTCGAAAGGTAGCAGGCTTTGCACGATATAGTGATGTCTCTGGCAGCGTTCTGGAGAGACAGAGCCGATCTCTCGATCACGTCAGCTAGCCCGGACTAGCACACTTCTTCGAGACAATCAGCACTGGACGGGGCATTGAAGAAGTCTTGCCACTTGACCCATTCTTTCAGAGAACGCCGATCTCTAGGTACTTCAATATGGCTCCTTAGACCCGTCCCCCATCGCCATGGGACTTTGACTGGTAGAAAATCATTACTAAACAAACTTTAAAAGCTCCAGCGTTCGATAAGATAGGAACAATGATGAGATCAACGTAGCATCGCACCCTCAATGTGGGTCTTCGTTTTGCACGCCGCCAGCACGACCACTTGCACTCGTAACCAGTATCATCGACGCGAAACTTTTCGCCCAATAATTGCACGTAACTGCAACATCTCAGCAGATATGATAAGTTCGGAGATAATGGCGCATAAAGCACAGTTTGATGAACTTGATCGAAAAGTGTTGTTGAAGATAAGAAGAGATGAGGCAGAATCTGATACAAAATTTGGTGAGAGCGTCTAACCGCTTTGGGACGTGACTTCGGCGTGACTCAATGTCAGACCTCGACACTTGATATTTGAAATAATCCTTTGTAGGGAATAATACAATTACACAATTCCAGGCTCAGACGGCTCCGTTGTAAAGATGGAAATCGATGATCTTGTGAAATATCATGTGACTACCGCCAAGCTCAAATGCTTTCAGCTCGTCAGATTCGGACGAATGCTTTCCCATTGATCAGCCATTAGGAGTCGAGAGCGTCAGCCAGGCACTTCGCGATGATGGGCTTGCTATTTCTCGGACTTAGGGAGACTCCTGTCGATATGGAAGTAGGCAAACCTGGCCACCTGCGATGGAACAACAACTCCGCTTGGAGCCAGGCTCGCTCCACGACGTTGTGTCTACGCCATCTCAATACACCCCAGACTCCTGTTATCACGTGGAACAGACAGATACAGCAAAAGTAAGTTCAGCCTCAATGATACCAGCAATCAGGCCTCGAAAGGGACACAAGAAATCCCGTGCGGGGTGCTTCAATTGCAAGACTCGGAAGATTAAGGTAAATCTTTTTCTGCAAATAGCCACTTGATACTGAATCTGTCAGTGTCAGGAAAATCGCCCATCTTGTCATAATTGCATCCGAAGAATTGAAAAATGTGTCTATCCAAATGCAAAGACATCCTCAGCTTTGGCTGCTGCTAGAACGCATTCTCCGGACCTGGTTCCGCGAATGAGCATGCAATCTACACCAACGCTGTTCACCATGACTGACCTGCGACTGTTCCAGCACTATCTGCAAGAGGCATATCCCCATTTGCCAGTGAGTAACGATAAAACCTGGCTATCACAAGTGCCTTTAATCGCTCATCAAGTTCGACTCCAGTTCTCTAGGGTAATTCTATACTTACATATCTTAGCATGAGTATCTTATGCATGCCATCCTCGGAATGGCAGCGTCTCACCTTGGGATCTTGACTGGGGAAAATCTCCAGTCAGCTGCGATTCACCACCGCTTGCTAGCTATACAAGGATTCAACAACGCAATATCAAAGAAAATTCAAACTGCCAGTGCAGGTGATGCAGCTCTCGGATGCGCTTATCTTCTAACATTCCAGTCGACATATATGAACGATGGCGTCTCGGAGTTCTTTCAATTTGTTCGGGGTTGTCATCTGCTGAGTGACCAGATCCTAGCGGAAAAGCTCTCTACTGCATTTTTGGTTGGAGGGAGAGATCATTTTGTGGAGATGGAATCAAGATTGATGGACCTTCCTGGCATTAATATCGACATTCTTGCAGGAGCGGCAATGTCCTTGGAAGAAATTCGTCAAGTTCTCGACCAGCCATGTCACTTTGCTTTTCACGGGTTGCTTGTACACTGTATCGATGAAGCTAAAGTTTCTTCGTTGAAGGGTATGTAATTCTTAACACGTTCAGATGAAAAGTTCTGACGTGTCAGGCTATTTTGCCTTTATCGCCATTTATCAGAAAGCTCCCAAAATGGACGCCAACCAATTCAGAGACCTCCTCGATACCTCAAATCATATCTGCAGAGTCTTGATTGCCCATTTCTTTACAATCCAGACTATATTACTGCCTATATTGACTCGAGAGTGGTCTAATCGCAAAAGAAGCACACCGGCACAGATAAATCTCAACTGGATTTTCTCTATATCCGATTCTCTCCCAAAAGATCTCCAGAAATATTGTGTCTGGCCAAGAGCGATTGCAGAAGCTGTGCAGGAAGAACTTTCCCATACGCAGCCACCAGTACCAAAGGTCTCTATCTTACGGAAACGAGAAGGTCATAGCCAAGATATCATACTTGGTAGATTGGACCAACCCCACGGCAATTCTCGAATTGTTATACCATGAGAATCGAACCAGATAAAAGAAAAGCACCCAAACAACGATCAAAAGTGTTCCCTTCCTCCACGCAAAGGTATCCAATCTTATAAGACCCCCGAAGCAATGCACCATCATCCGTCCAAAACCGCTGTTTTGTTTCCTCACACCACCGGCGAAGTCCTGCCATCCATCTGTATCTCCCCTCCGTCTCTGAAACCACGCTTCTTACCAGGCCCAAAATACGCGCCAGGATGCCAAACACAAAAAACCCCCACCGCGCCCAACATCGGCACTGACTCAAACACACAAAACGTCCAATCATGCGTAAACGGGTACCCACGAATACCCAAAGCGAACTCGATCAATCGATAAGTTGAGCGTATCTATCTCCGTCAACCCCCACCACCCCTTCTTGTGCACTACTTGGGTATACTCACAATAATCAACCCCGACGACCCATAAACCGCCCACAACACCCTCTTCCACCCCATCCCCCCCTCCCCCTCCTTCCCCTTTGCCAGAGAGTGAACCCTCACCACAATCCCCACAAAAAACACAAAAGTCACCAACTGACTCGCCAACCCCACAATCAAAACATCCTTCCCCACCATCGTGATCCTGCCCTCCCAATTCCCGCTCGCGGCAATCCCGGAACCGGAAGCTTGAATTAGGAACAAGACTACGTCGCAGGATACGAATATCCTCGTCAGGTTCCGGATCGGGATGCGGAAAATGCGCGGTAGGGATGGGGGACAGAGACGGGTTATTAAGAGGTAGTTGCCTGCGGCGAAGAAGATGGGTGCTATTATTATGAGGGAAGATTGTGTTGCGTAGGGTGGCTATTGTTCTTTTATCAGCAATGATTGGTGGTGAGGGAGGGGATGGAGTACGATTTCAGAGGGGTGATGGATGGAAACACAGCGTGCGACGTAGCCGCCGAGCTCGAGACAGCAGCCGATGGAAACGACGAGGAAGTAGTGGGCTTTGTATTTGACAGTCGTCTGGTAGAGTTGGATGGTTGTTGGGATGGTGTAGAGGACGGTGAAGAGGATGGAGAGGGCGAGGGAGGGGTTGTAGAGCCAGATTGAATCTGCCATTCTGTTCATGTTGTTGTTGTTTGAAGCTTTGCTTCTCTGAGTCTTGAGGCTATGGAGGTATATATATTCTTTTTCTTGCTAATTTTCACGCCTAGCAATAACACATTCGCATCGAGTTCTCGCTGCCTACTAGCTTCGTCAACAGACTGCTTTCTTCATTTGAGAATTTCGCATTATATCCCGCATCAGACCTTCAAATTCCGAATCACATCCAGGAACGTCGGTATGAATGCGAACCTCCATTCACATCTCGAGCTACAGACAGGGATCCTCGGATCCGGATTCGAGGTAGCGTTCATTGGTCGAAGGATGGGCTGAGTTCTTGGCACACAGTATGTAAGCCGGAGAAACTTCTTGATGACCTTCGGGATTGGGTTTCTGAGAGTGGTTAAGTAAGGTGTAGACGAAAAGGAGTCAAGAAACGAATAGGAATGGGAGGGCAAGATTACCTGAGACGCAGTAAGGAGCCTCGGAGCGTTATGATACCCTTATAGTGATTATTTCACATATCTGAAGTGATTTGCCCCTCTCTCCCATCTCACAAAGTCCACCCGTCATATTCCCCCAGAAGAGCCTGAACCACCTCGCTCTCTACCACAAATAGGAATACCCTTCATCATGAATCAGCACATTAATAGTCCGGAATTTGTTGTTTCGCTTTTTGGTTGGATGAGGTGAAGTCGTGTATAATACTTTGGAGGTTAGGAGAGGAAGCTGTATTCTGAAGTTACTTGTTAGGTAAGGTTAGCCTGCTGAGATTTCGGGCTGTTATTTCAAGCTTGAGAGATGTAGACATAGAGTTAATGATTTTTAGTCTCGGGCCGCCAGCATTTACAATGTCAAGTACTCATATGTGTCAGTTGCATGCGTTGTTTGACTAATACCTACACTTATTTTACCATTCCCCTTACGCCCGTCTCCTGCCGGTTGATTATGAGAGCATCTAGCTTTGCTTAAGCTCCCTCACTGGAAACATCTAACTTACTTCCGCTCCGCTCCGCAGCGGAGTTACCAGATAGTTACACGTGATGAGTTTAAGCGTCTTACTCCTCTCTTTGTCAGCATCCTACATATCGCAAATTCTTCACAATGGTTACAACAATATCCTTTTCGAGACCCTTCCTATGGTCCCCTCAATTCAGTTTTGACTCCACGTGACAAGCCCACAGGCATTCCCCACCAAAATGCCGAGGATGATGTCATGTTTCCATCAACATCGTGGGACACGAGACAACGAACATCAAACAGAGACACCTTGATGGCTACAGAACAACAACGAAATGTCCATCAAAATGTATATACAAATGTATATACACACCAAGTTGTACGTATGTATCTCCCCAACAAGGTAACTCATATCTCCGTTTCACAGCGGATCGGAACGGGGATTTATGTCGATTCAGTCTCGATCATCAACCCGTTTGCCCCTCTCCATCCCCACCACGCTATGCACCTCTTGCGCTGCAGCAAGGTTACTTAATCATACACACACTTCTCCTCCCAACTCACCACCACCACCACCACCAAACAGACTTCAACGGTTGTCCCTAGATCCCAAATCTCGCCGGGGCAGGTCCGTTTGCATCTGCATGATTGATTGGATGTTGGCTGCAAAGAAATTCGGGGCTCGCAGCAACGTCATACCACTCAAAACTCTGCTGCCCCTCCACCCCACCATGAGCTCACCAGATACTTAATAAGTGCTTCTTCTCTCTCTCTCCTCTCGTTCTCCATCTTTGATCTTTTCTTCTTCACACAAACCACACCACATCCCACCTCAATCCCACACATCCCA
This sequence comes from Mollisia scopiformis, assembly GCF_001500285.1. NCBI lineage: Eukaryota > Fungi > Ascomycota > Leotiomycetes > Helotiales > Mollisiaceae > Mollisia > Mollisia scopiformis. The sequence goes on from NW_017263605.1 coordinate 544,162, forward strand.
CCAACAACCACAATGCCCATCCCCGTCCCCAAAGCCGACTCCCTCAAGGAACTCCTCTCCTTGAAGGGCAAAGTCGTCATCGTAACCGGCGCCTCCGGCCCCAAAGGCATGGGCATCGAAGCCGCACGCGGCTGCGCCGAAATGGGCGCCGACGTAGCAATCACCTACTCCTCTCGCCCAGACGGCGGTGAGAAGAACGCCAAAGAGCTCTCCTCGGCCTACGGCATCAAATGCAAAGCCTACAAATGCGACGTGGGCAACTACGACAGTGTCGCCGGCCTCGTCGCCGAGGTCATCAAGGAGTTCGGCAAGATCGACGCCTTTGTCGCGAACGCGGGCCGCACGGCTGACTCGGGGATCTTGGATGGATCCGTCGAGAAGTGGAATGAAGTCATTCAGACGGATCTCAATGGCACGTTTCACTGCGCCAAAGCCGTGGGTCATCACTTCAAGGAGAGAGGTACCGGGAGTTTTGTCATCACGGCGTCGATGTCGGGCCATATTGCGAATTTTCCCCAGGAGCAGACGTCGTATAATGTGGCCAAGGCCGGGTGCATCCATATGGCGCGCTCGCTGGCGAATGAGTGGCGGGACTTTGCGCGCGTGAATAGCATCTCGCCGGGGTATATCGATACGGGGTTGTCGGACTTTGTGGATAAGAAGACGCAGGATTTGTGGAAGAGTATGATTCCCATGGGTAGAGATGGCGAGGCGAAGGAGTTGAAGGGCGCGTATGTGTATTTGGTTTCGGATGCTAGTACCTATACGACTGGTACAGATATCATCATTGATGGAGGTTATTGTGTGCGATAAATGCACTGGTTTGTTTTGATGGTCGAAAGACTTAGGAATCAAAAGCATCAGTTTGATCAATTGTTCATCTCCGTCTTGAATTTCATTTCTGTGGAAACCCCGTTCCATAAACATACCTACTAGTTAAACCAAGTAAGATAAAAAGCACTCCACCACAGCATCCTCACTTTAAACTTTCGCTCCGCTCTTCGGTTTTCGCCCCTTGTAATATCCCCATAATCACACTTCCCATCTTCAATCTTGGCAATTGATATCTACATAAACTAAGAGAAAGAATAAGCAATAGCCCACCTCCGCCCCATTTCGCCGTCCCTTTATGTTCATTTCCCACAAGTTTGGTACCCACGTTCTTATGTTGAGTTCGAGGTTAGCCTAGGCATGGAGCTAGTTACGAGTGAGGAGAAGACTACTTTTTGTGAGAGTTTTGGGTTAGGGAAAGAGACGGGGGGATGAATACGTGAATTGTATGCTCGGACTAGTGTCATACTTGGCTGTGCAGTTTCCGGGGACATGGTAAGTGAGGCCGTGTGTGGAGGGGATACGGGGAAACGAGACAGAGGGAATTCGGTCGCATTGGTATGTGTATTTTCCGGCTGAACATAGGTATTCTACGGTACTACCAGGTTATTAGATGGGAAGATGATTGGAAGGAATTTCGCAAAAGTGCAGTACTTACTAGCTAAAATTGAGAGAGGCGAGAAGAATATGATGTCGAAACTTGGTGCAACAGGTGATATTGAAACTTTGCGGCAGGTGGTCTACTTATCTTGAGATGAAGTGTAGGGTTAGGTGGGCTCGCTTAAATAGAGGCCTGGAGAATAATATCTCTCATATGTAAGTTTGCTGGTGAAAATTATGTGTGGTGATTACCAATGGTGTGTATTTACAATCCTAGACGTTCGCCGATAGTTGTATGACTAGTTTTAATAGAAGTGATTGAAGGAAATATGTAGTTAGAGTTTTAGGGGCCGGTAGAGTGATGGGATGTTATGGCGTAATGGTTCTCGATAAGTATGTTGGTGTAGATTTTGGTAATAACAAATAGTGCATATCTACAATTAAAGATGTTCACTGATATTTGTGTCGCTATATTTATCGCTAATAGGAGTAGCTAGAATGAGATAGGAAGTATTTGGTTCGAAGAAGTTAACGAGACCAGATTAACATCGAAGAAATCCATATCGAAACAACAACGTGTGTGTCGAGAGTCCAACCTATATCACGGTTTCATTACTGCTTTTATTTGCAACCAAAACTAAGCCCGAGTCACCAAGTGCTTTCAAGTTTCAAAAGCAATTTGACGAACAAAGCTTGGAATTCACAAATATTCCATATCCTAAGCAACTAGTTGTTGAAACCGATCCTCAATATCACCTCCCATCCTATTCTCCGCCCTCTTTTCTCTTCACACTTACAGCCTCCCGATCCCCAACCTATACAAACCTCCCCCCTCCTCAATCTCCCTTGTCCTCTCCAACAACTCCCCCAAATCCTCCTCCACGTTCCAATACCTCCCACTCAAAACCCCCACCCTCTCATCCCCATCCTTCCCCGCCAACACAGCCAACGCAACCATACTCCACGCCGCTAATTCCGGCTCATCATTCAACAGTGGCTCAAATCCTTTCGTCACCTCCCTCATCTCGCTTCCCACGACCCCTTTCTCCCCCGCCCCTCTGCCGAGTGACATATCAGTCTTCACCTGTCCCGGATGGATATAAAAGCTCTTCACCCCCTTCTCCCTCAATTCGAGGTCCAACAGTTCCGTAACTCTCAACAACGCCGCTTTGGACGCCGCATACGACGCAACATTCGGGAACGAAGTTTCGGCTGCTACTAAACTGCCAACATTTATCACAATCCCGTGCTTCTTCTCGACAAAAGAGGGCAGACAGGCGTGCATTAGCGCAATCGGCGCTTTGACGTTGACTTCGAATATGTGCCACCATTGATCGATGTCGGAAGCTGTCTGTTCTTCGAGGAATGGTCGCATGCGGTATGTTCCTGCGTTGTTGATCAGGATATCTACTTTGCCCAGCTTTGCCTCGATTTCGGCGATGATGGTAAAGGGTGAGGATGACAGCACATCGGCTGTTATTGAGAGGGTTGGTGTTTGCGGGTACAGCGAGGTGATTTCTTGGACGAGGGAAGAGAGGGTGGAGGCGGTGCGGGAGAGGAGGGCGAGGGAGGCGCCGGTGGAGGCGAATGCTAGGGCTGCTGGTGGGGTGTTAGTGGATAGAGAGGGGGAAGGAAAGGGGTAGGGGAAGGGGATATGGAGGTAGTACTGGCGCGACCGATGCCGCGGGAGGCACCGGTGATGAGGATTACTTTTCCGGTGAGCTTGTTGGTGAATTTTGATGGGGAGATGAAGGGGTAGGGGGTATGATGGATGGCTATCCCTGTCGAGGAAGGGAAGGTGAAGGACATCGTTGGTTGTGTCTTGATGTTGTTGTTGTTCTTCTTTCTCTATGAATGCGAATGGAAGGAAGTTGATGCTCTTTCCATAGAGGAGTCGAGTAGCTTTATATTCGTATCGCTTTCTCTATCTCCCTCATGATGTTCATGTCTTCTGACAAATATCGCGGCCGACTTTGCATCATTTCGCCTCAATATGAGTATTCAGAGAAACATTATATCGTACCTCCGCCGCTTCGTCGCTTCAACATCTTTATAAATATGGTGTGCTTATGAAAGATCAATCTCACTATGTATTTCTGTTTATGAGAGAAATATAGGACATCAGTACAGCAAATGCAGTGCTTATGAAAGCTCATGCCCATTTCGTCTTTCGAGCCGTGAGGAACACGGTACTCCGGTACAGCGATTGATGATGGAACAACGAGAATTTGAAGTAGCGGCCGCACAGGAGAAAGAGTGTTTGGTGTCTGGGACATGAAAATTGGTGGGCCGTAGAATGATTTGTGATAGTGTTGATTTGGTTGATATATATGAGCTCAATGCTAGGTAGGGTCATTAGTTGTTGTTTGCAAAATATCATTGTGTGAGATTGAGGAAGAGCCTTGTTGGCTTCAACTCAGATTTTGATCAATTGCGATGGATGGAGTAATGCATCGATAAACATAATCAAAGCAATATGAGAAGAAAGAAAGATACAGTAAAAAACACTCAGAGAACATAGATCTACTCCATAAGACCCGGTCTTTAAAGTAGAAGAAAGGCGCGAAGTATGTGACCGTCCCCTCTTCTCCAAACTCCATCGTGTGTTGGCGTTTGTGATACATAGCGAGGAGGTTAAGGCTAGTTTGGAGGAGCGGCGGGCTTTGTGAGATAGAGGGTGAGGCTACGAGAACTGCTTTAGATATGTGAAATAGTCATTATGAGGAGAAAGGGAATGATAATACTTTGAGACTCGTTGTTGCGTCTCCAGCGACTGGAAGCTATCGTTGTATTCCCATTCGCCTGCAATGCTCCTTTTCGTCTACATTTGGCTTTACGCTTCTTATCTTCATGATCGATCGAAATATAAGTTCATTTATATTTACCTCAATCTAACCCTCACCATCCCAAACCAGCGGTCCAGGGAATTGATAATCCTAGACTCATTAGCAAGTCCTCACTCTCAAATCATCCCTCAACTCACCGTAGTATTATACTCCTCTAACAACTCCCCATCCGAAATCTCATTCCCCGCAATCCGGAGCCCAGGATCTATTCCAAACAAGCGTCAGCGCACCATTCAATTCCTCACTCACTCACCCACCCACAGCACCAAACTCACCACTCGACTTATACGCCCCCGGAAAAGCAACCGAAAACCTCTCTCCCGGAACTTTCCCCCCTTCCCCTCCTTCCACAAAAACTTGCGCACACGACACATAAAACTGCGCCCCATCCGCCCGATTACTCTGTAAATTCACCACCTCATGCCGCACCAAATACGCTCCCGTCTTCAATGCCCCCGGGACCCGAACCTCCACCCCTGGACTGCTCGTCCCCATCAACAAAACCCCCTGCATCCACGGCCCTCTCAAATTCTTCGCTCCGGGCACGAGTCCAAATTCCGCGATCTTAAACCAGACCTCCCCCTCACCGTTCCAGCCCGCGCACGACAGCCCCGGACAGCGCGCCATGTAGATGAGCAGGGGGCCGTATTGGTGGTACCATTGATCCCTCTCCACCGCTGTTAAGTTAAAATTAGCAACGTTGTAAGAAGCAGTGATTGTCTCGCCGGCGCGGACGGGCGCGTGCAGCGAGGGCGTGGTGGGGGAGAAGGAGCCGTCGAAGTTGCAGGTCATGTTGGGGGAAGAGAGGTTGTAGAGCGGCCAGAAGTACCAGCGCCGTTGGATGGAGGGGGTGCCGGCGGGGATACCGGAGGCGTTGCCTGAACCGTAGAAGGGGCCGTAGTCGTGGATGTGCCAGGGGTTGCTGTGTGGGGTGGGTTTGTTAGGTGGGAGAGGGAATGGGGGAGGGGAGGGGAGAGGGGATGATGTACCCTTGGTAGATGACGGAGGAGATGTTGTAGGTGTAGATTCCGCCGTGGGCGGCTGCATTTAGAGCCCAAGTCAGGAGGAAGGTGAGAATCAGGAGCTTCATGATGGTGGAGAGATGCGGGACCGAGTGGTTTGAGCATAGTTGAGATGCGTTTATAAGTAGCGATGAGGTAAAGTTTCGATTTGCCGGACCTAGTTAGGATGTTTAGCCGTTGTGTAGATTGGAATTGGCACAGGCTGTCTGCGTAGCGAGTCTCCTATATAGGCGAGAGGTTGAGGGTTGCGCACGTGATAGTATAGGGTTTTGATGCGGGAAGTTTAGCTTGCATAGGAAACTACCAATTATCCTCTCTGATCTGAAATGGTGAGTATATTTTGAAGGGAAAAGTCTAGATTAATTTTGGTTTCTCGGACCGTTGTAAAGTTTTGTGTACTTGATTGCAATCACGTGCTGCTACCATTTTGTCACAACCCTTTCGTCCGTCTTGAAACTTCTTGGAGTTTACTCCTACATCCAACAGGAAGAATAAAACACTGACTGCTATTTTAATAAGACAAAAAATACCAGATCTCACACTAATGCCCCTCTTCTGACGGCTGCACTAGCAGCAGCTTGAGCGTAAAACACACCACAAAAAAACAGCAAGAACAGATTCGCAGCTTCAGGTTGCAAAGCAGAAAACTTGACTCAAGGTCGGTCCGACTGGGCGGTGCCTAGCTACCGCAGCGGGAGATTCCTTGTCCAACTTGGAAGAATGCTTGAGCACGAGTCGTGCAGGTAAATGAATGTCCATAGCTAAGAGCACGATGCAGAGCTTTGTTATGTTGCAGGTATTCGTTTTTACCCAAGTTCGAAGCTTGATTACTTCATGCTTTTTTTGGTCGGTGCAGTTAGATGACTTGCCGCATGCAAGAAAAGCTCTTCTCATAATATGATGGGCCCTGCTTAAGCCTGGTGCCGCAATATCAAACGTCAATTGCTTCTTTCCTCAAAGTTGAAATTGGTCTTTGAGAAATAAGTTTTTAGAGCCAAGGACTAGCTTACTTGCATATGCAACGAAATCGTTCTTAGTGATATGATTGGCTTGGTTCTTAACTTGAACTTGAAGGTCAACTTTTCAAAATAAGTTTCAACAGAGAATTAAGAGTGCACGACTAGTTTACTTGCGACATGCAACAAAACCCCTTCGCAATACGATCAACTTCAAACTTCAAATTGAACGTTGGGAGGACACACATTGGGGGACATAGAAGTCCACTCCCACTTGGGATATTCCCATACCAAACAAATCGCACTCAATATCGGAAAGTATCAATCCACTCATCAAAGGCCGTAGCCAGCATTTCTTCATTTCGCATCCCTAATCTACCAACTGTCATCTCGTCATGCAATCCCCAGAGAGGAAATCTCCCCTTGCTCGTTCACCGGTTGCGCGTTCACCTTATACGACACCTTCCATCGTAATTTCACTGCGCCTGCATTTCCTTCCTCCGCTCCGTGTAAATGTATCACTTGCTTTACTCCAGCTTGTTCGTGAGGCTGGAGTCTTCTTCCTGTTTGTGGCTGAAGCTTCAGAGTATAGCCCTGTGGTTGTTAGTGCGGCTGCTTTGAATTTGGAGAAGAGAACAAGATCTACCTTTGTCACAGCTGCTTTGAATTCGAGTTCTGATATAGGTTGGTCGGTTTGGTTCGAGAAACTTAATGACATCGTGATGACAGACGTGTTGGCAGCGTCACGAGTCACGTGTATTGAAATGTTCAGGCTGGTGTCACTGACTGTGATATTATTCGAAGGAGGACCTTCAGGCAGTGCAGATGAGAATGCCCAGTCATCATCATCAGCAGCTGGTACTGTTGCTGCTGGAGCTGGTGCTGGGGGTTGATGGTTACCAAAGTCGAAGATGGACTTTTGAGGAGTTGCGGCTCGAACAGGAGATGCTAATGCTGCAAAAGGATCCATGGCCGGTTGTGGTGGGGGAGCCGCTGCCTGCCGTGATTGTTGTTGCTGAAATAAAGTAGGTTGCGGGGCAGCTTGGGGAATAGAAGGTGATGCACCATATGTTGAGAAAGCAGAGTAATTAGGCTGACCAGAAGTGCTCGGTGGGGCAGGAGATCGTGTTGGAGTTGGCCCTCTGGCTGTGCTGTGCTCGCTTGTTGATGACAATAGGGCAGGTCCAGGAAGATCTACTGAATCAGTAGTTGGCTGGTTTTGGTGAATGGTAACTTACTTGTATTGTTGCCAAAACCCAAAGAAATGCCACCTCCTTGACCATAACTGTCTCCCATTGAAAGTCCAAGTAAATCATCTTCTAACCCACCACCCTGACTGCCACTAGGTGCAGCAGCGGAGCCGCTCCCATTGGTATTCGTCTCTGTTTCCGGCTCGAAATCGATCAGAGAGAGCTCATTATCGGCATTCTTCCCGACTCCAGTACTTGTACCAAGAGTGCCTTTCGCAATCTTGGCTGCAGCATCGACATCACCCTTCTTCATGAGTTTATATCTTTCCACCGTCCTGTGTATACTGTCGTTAATCTCCAGCAATTTCGCAACAGCTTCGTGATCATCCGACTCCTCCTCGCACATCCTTTGAATCTTTGGATGTGCACTTTGCAAGGCAGAAGCCAACTCCTCGTATACATCGCCCTCGACCATAACATCTCCCGGCTTGAATTCTTCGAGTCGTTCCTCGAGCAAGCGTGCTTTTTGTTGTACCTTTCCTACCTCCTCTGCTGCCTTGGCGCGGTAATCTGTCTTTTGTCTTGTGTCGTATCCTGCCATAACCTTCATCAATCGATTTGCTTCTTGTAAGTCTTCTGGTCCGCCACGTCTAATGAGTTCTTGCAGCTTGGCAGATTGGGCTGCTTTCTCTTCTTCCTCCATTTCCTCGGCCGATTTAAGGTTCTAAGTCGATGTCAGTATATCATATTTCTCCACAAGAAGTCCCCACTCACATCGCTAGGATTCAATACCGCAGCATCTTCTCTTCTGACCTCTGGGAACACATAGCCCTTGTAACTCAACAACCTGTGCATATCTCGGATGAAGCCTAAATCCTCCTTGTACCGAGAAGTCTGGCAGATAGTACCCCGCCATTCTTCAATTGCTTCCAATATCTTTTGTTGCACTCTAGTCGGTCTGATCGGCGGTCGTTCAGGGAACCTTCTAACAAGCTCATTGAGAAATTCTTTGGTACTGATCTGTAGATGAAAAGGGTATCCGCAGTTCTTGACGCAGATGTCAAGCAAGACAAGAGCTAACAAAGACACGTTCGGGTTCCGGTGATTGATGTAATTGACGATAGCTACCGCAGCTTCTCTTGGCGCATTCCCCTTCTTCGAATTTATAAGATCTGAAATCTCCAGATTCATGGCAAGATTTGGCTCGAAGTTCTCGGGACTGCAAGCTTGTTGGATGAAGCGTTGGAGCTGTGAAGGTCCCGGATCTCCCATGGCGCCAAAGCGGTCTCTGGCCGCCATCCTCGCAGACGCTGCCTCCATTTGGAGGGCTGTAAGAAGGTATCACCACCGTCGAGGGAGAGCGAGACTTGACAGGTTGCGTGTTGCGCAAGGCAAGCAGTTGAGCCTGTTGCGGCACAGGTGGTGGGGGGTTTCGATACGATTTCCTTTGCTTAGCGGAATGATGCACATCTCCGCCAAGCGAGGAACTTTGTGGCCTTAAAGTTTCTCGAAATATATTTCTTCTTTCCGCACCCTTCTTCACTTTCACCACTACAACAACAATAACTGCAAGCTGCCAACATGGTCCGACACAAGAAGGATGGATTCTCTTCACGAGGAGGCAAGAAATACAGCAATGCGCCTCGACCTCGAGGTCCACGAAACGGCGACGAAGACCGCGAACACCCCGCATCTCGCCCCTCCTTCAAAGCAGCATGCTGGGATTTGGGACATTGCGATCCAAAACGATGCTCTGGGAAGAAGCTGATGAAGAATGGACTTATGCGCGAGCTTCATATTGGACAGAAACACTCCGGGGTCATCATCAGCCCGAATGCGAAGCAAACGATATCGCCTGCCGATCGAGAGCTTATGGAACAATACGGAGCTGCGGTAGTAGAGTGTTCTTGGGCGAGAGTCAAGGAAGTACCGTGGCCGAAGATTGGGGGCAAATGCGAGAGATTGCTACCATACCTGGTGGCTGCCAATAGTGTCAACTATGGCAAGCCGTGGAGGCTCAATTGTGTCGAGGCACTGGGAGCGGCTTTCTACATCTGCGGACATCCTGAATGGGCTGAGGAGGTTCTGTCACATTTCTCATACGGAGAAACTTTCTTGGAAATCAATTCCTCCATTTTGAAGAGGTATGCTGCTTGCAAGGACGAGGCAGGTATCAAGCAGACCGAAGAAGCTTGGATGGCACGACTGGAGAAGGAATACGCAGACAGCAGAGCAGAAGGAGATAATGGACCTGAAGATATGTGGAAGGGTGGAAATTCGAATCATCGTATGCCTGTGAGCTCTGAAGACGAGGACGAGGACGATGAGGCCGAAGAAGGAAGTGGTGACGAGGTGGAAGGAATATATCTTGGCAAGAATCCACCAAAGCCAGTCGAAGAGGAGCCAGAAGAGGAGAAAGATCCATTCGATATCTCAGAAGATGAAGACGACGAAGAAGAAATGGCAGAACTTCGACGACGTGTCCTTGCATCGAAACCTTTCTCGAATCCATCAGATACCGGGCAAAAGAAACAACCAGACAAGATTTCGCGACCTGTTCCACTGAAAGAGGATTCTGATGTCGAGCCTGATTCGGACAATGGGGATGATGATGAATTTGACAACATCATCAATGCTACGCCATTGACAGACAGAACCGGTATACAGGCAAAGCAGAGAGAGAAGACTGGAGAACCTCTTGCGAGTGCAGTCTTTTCGAGGACGATTGTTGGCGCACCAAAGAAATGGTAACAAATAAAACAAAAGCAACCAACAGAGCATTGGATAAGCAATCATCTAACATATTTGCCTCTGATCACCAGCTATTCGCAGCCAATACTCGAGTCTGAGCATACGCGAGTGCGAGATCAAAGCTTATTGGAGTCACATAACATATTCAACGAGCAAAGCTTTTTCCAATTTACCCACACCTTCTTGCAAGTATCAGGCGCTTCGATGTCGCTAATGTGCACGAACATAAATAGATCTATCATCTTTCTTGCAGGATGTTAGCTGCAGGTCGCTGCTGTGGTCGGTTATCCCTGACATGGGCGCTTACAGTTAAAGCGTGATGATACACCTGTCTATCACATACAGCAATCTCGCAGTCGCTCTTTTAATCTATAGACGTTGAGCGAAATGGCTTTCTCGGTATTCTCTGATGAGATCGTCCTTCTTGTACTATCATATCCCGATGTTCTTACCACTGAAGATATATACAATGTAATGTTGACTTGCAAACGATTGTATCGAGTCGGAATCCCTTTATTGTATCGCACCACCCAATTCAATTCGCCAAATATAGCACGTCCACCACATCTGAGTAATCTATTGAGAATGATCGATCTCGAGCCGAGACGAGGGTCATGGGTTCAGCTTGCGAGCGTCGGATGGCCGGGTAATCACGAAAAGATGTGGTCTAAGACTTTTGAGCTTGTCTCTATATTCCACTCCCCGCAGTCTATAGAATTCCATGTTATGTCCTGGCGAGAAGATAAAGATCTCAACTTTGCGCGGTTTCTTGGAGAATGCACGAATACTTCCTTGCGAACCGTCACTGTTGAAGACCACAACCTCAGAATCAAGGATATAGTTGCATTCTATGCTCTACCCAACCTCATACATTTTAGGGTCATCAATTTCTGTGCGGATGAGTCTGACTCAATCGTCTACAATTCGCAATCGACGTTCGTCTTGACGAAACTCCAGAAGCTCGAATTCTTGAATTCTTCGTTTCCGATCACACCTCAAGCATCCCTTTTGTCACAACATCCAGTTCTCACTGAATTCGCGTGGATAATCAACCCAAACGGGTGGTGGTCCAACGCATGGGATGAAGACATACTCTCGGCTCTGACAACTCCATTCGCTTCGTTGTATAAGTCCGCCTTCAAGCACCATATTTTGGGCGTGCCCAAACGCTGCCACCAGCGAGAACCATGAATTATACTCAATTTTCGAGACTGCAATGACTCGAGCTAGATGATCGAGCCGCTTTTGCACATGATCGATTTCAGCGAGAAAATTTGGCGTCTAGACTACCTCCTACATTGAGAACCTTGAAGGCAAGTGAATCGTTGACTTTGAAGATCCTCAGACCCGGTCAGAAGGTAAGGCAACATTTGACTAATTAGCCATAGATCTTGTTTGCTGCCCCTGCCTTGATATTGCGGACCTTAGACGCTGCTCAAGACGATTATGGATGGATTCTTGAGCTCGCACAAGCGAAGCGGAATCATCTTTTCCAGCTTTCTAAAGTTATTCTCTACGAGGCAGATCAAGTAGACGAACGAGCTCGACCAGGTATTAGAGTAGACTGCTTCTTCTTGAATGATCATTGTTCAGGTTCGGAGTGGGAATACCCACCAGAGGTCAAAGACACGTTCGAAGAAGCTCGCATTTATCTACATGTGCTGCTTCGAGGAAAGCAGGATTTGCGCCATTTGGCTCTTAATCCGCATTTGGAATCACATTTGATGAATCTGAGATACTCTCCGTTTCGACGGAGATAATGTCATGAAGCACAATTCGTTAGAGGTTATGCAAATCCTTCCTGGTCAAACGTAATACATTTGTTCTACGTCCTCCAGTTGCAGTCTTTCAGCTAGCCCTCGCGGAAAAGCTGCAAACAATTACCTTGCCATTGTAAGGACAACTGCTACATTTACACAGACCATGTTCACAATATATGTGCATCTGTCCAAACGTACGCAATTAAGGGTAGTTCAATCAACGCCGGTGGCGGAGTGTCGTGCACGCTGGGCGCATTCCCAAGCAATTTCTGGACCGCAATGTGCTGGAACTTGAATTCCTGCAGAGCGAATGATTGGTTTGCCAGAGTGCAGGGAGGAACATCAGCTGCGGATGATTATCTTAATGGTCCTGATGTGGAGAAAGATTGCCAGGACGGACTCAATGCTGCTCTTTCTGGACGCGAGTTCATCGTTAGCAACCGTGTCTACCAAATTGCTACTTGTTGTTCTCAGGTGAAGGAAGTTCGGACAATAGTCATGGCTCTCGCATCTCTTACAAGTGTATGGAGTTTTTGATGTTTGATTCTTCAGCTGCAAATCTTGTATTGCCATGCGCCAATACAGCGTGGTGAATGGTACTCTCATTGATTAAAAGGTCTGATATGCTTCGTTTTCGAACTGTCATTACCTTCATAATACATTCTGTACTCTAGGATTACAGATATGAATTAAGTTGCGTTCGTTGTTGATCGGGTGTGGCTGATGAAAATGAGTCTATCCAAATTGCGTCCTTGCAAGTTTCTCTGAAAGTCTTAGCGATTCAGATGTGGGGTGGCATAAGCATAAACTATTCAGCCGATGAGTCAGTCGGTATACAGAGTGAGGTTCTCATCGCTTGTGGCTGACGGCACGGCTTTAGTGCTGACAGATGCCGCACTCGCTCCGTGTACTCGAGATATATGACAGAGTAATGCAGCTCTTCATGAGAGAGGAAAGACAACTTTCCAGCTTTCCAACTTCCATCACAATGACGACTATAACAACAACTAGCAAGCCTAATGATCTGGTCGCAACTTCGAGACCGACAGACTTGCATTGCTCCTTCAATTACTACTCGGCTCCTACCCGACCGAAACTTGATGACTTGACCATCATAGCTGGTGCTTCAGCAGATCTATCTTCCTATACTCTCCCAGTGACCGATTTACGCAGTCTATCCGCACCCATTTCAGGTTATAACCATGAAGCAAATGGGTTCCAGGTCCTCCACCAGGAGCTCCCGATCGACAGCTCACATGAATCGGTTCACGACAACAAAGTCATGACCACGCAATACTACCCAGCAATTAAATCTTTGCTGAAGAAAGAACTCGGCCTTCGATCAGTAGCCGTGATCAACAAGACACTACGGGACGTCGCATCTATTGACATGTCTACTCTAGACCTGAAGAATCCACGTCAACTGACGAGCACCCCGCCGTTCTTCATTTCCCACTCAGATTACACTGCTGCTGGCGCGAGAGCCCATTTCCGTGCAATCACTTCTGACTGGTCAGAAGAAAACCAGACCGAGGAAGAAAGAGCAGAGTTTTTGCGCCTTCGAGACGAAATCATTGCCGCCGAGGACGTCGCTATAGCAAAAGCAGGTCTCGGCGCCGGAAATGGTGACATGGTGGCTGGTAAAGGAGGACACTGGGACTGGGATGGAACGGGATACGATGGTCCTCGCTATGGGATCTTTAGTGTCTGGAGGCCGTGGGAGACTGTAAAGCGTGATCCGCTGGCTCTCATGGGTGCAGCAGAATCTGATCTTGACTACGCTGTTCTGCCGCGGAGTTATAAGAATCGACCCGGGCATGTCAAAAGCTATTACAGCGAAAACCCGATCGTGCGCCATCCAGGTGCACGGGAAGAGGCAAAGCACAAGTGGTGCTATCTGAGTGAGCAGAAGCCTGAGGAGGTGTATGCCATCAAGCTCTATGATAGTGAGGCTTTGAGAAGGAAGGATGAGAGTGTGCGGCTCATGTGTCCCCACAGTGCCTTCCGTATAGATGGTACAGAGGATGCTCCGCCACGTAGAAGTTGTGAATTGCGTGTGTGGTGCATTTGGTGATTGGAGGGGCATGTTCTGTCTGTTGCTCTCACAATCTGTGTCCTGTCATTTTCGCGAGTTACATTCTTTGAAATAAAAGGACAAATTAAGAATTGCACGCAACTTCCCTTACTGGCGTGGAGCACTGCTTGCTCTGATTCCTTCTCCTTGCGTCTGCTCAGCTTTCACTTCGGATCCTGCGCATTCGAGTACAATCCCCACTCTTTGAATGACATTGTCTCGGCAGAGGCTGTCAGCCTACCCCTCTTCTGTCAAACTGGCCTTAAAGAATCTTGAGAAGATTGACCTTTAGGAATTCCCCTAGACTGAGGACTAGTTTCCCCTTCCGCTGGTTCTGTTTTAATCTCCAGACGTGAGCAACTGCTGCTTTAACCTGAGCCGAGGTGAGCATGGTGGAGCAGAGCATGAGCAGCGCCTGGGCATCCTGGGCATCCTGAGCACCATAACCTTACGGATGCTTGTCGTATATGCGATTAATCCGTTTGTAACACTTTTATGCAAAACTTCTTGAATCGATGCGCGAGGCGAGAGCAACAATGGGTTTGTCTTGACGTAAAGAAAATAAAACTCGCCGAACTCGCTATGACTTCAAAAGAGATATGGCAAATGGGCCTCGTCGATTTTGACGGCGGCGGGGTGTTGATTGATGAATATCTCAAGCGCTCCTGTCTCTTAGGATGTCATTGTGAAAGAATGTTGCAGCGATCTAAAGCAATTGGAAAACTGTTCAAAAGAAAGGGAATTTCGTTGTCCAATTGCTGGAAAGAACTCGTCATCGAGGAGCAAAGTTGAAGGGAGTTGCCAGACTTGCTTTAGACAATGTAATTTTTCAGATTTTCAATTCAACATCCACAGAGCAATTGTGCTAATCCAAAATCCTGTTGCTGGAAATTGAGTTGACTCTTTTAGGCTATGAAAATGGTTTTGCGGTCGAGAAGATGACATTCGCATCAGTTTTGAGGAAACTGGCCCATCAAAGGTTTCAGTACAATTGCTGCTGCTTGCACATTGCATATATGAACTTGAAAGCCAGGCAAGCGAAATTGTATCCCCCTTCTAAGCCACATCAGATACCTGGGTGGTTTACACTCCTCCGAGACGGCGCAATCCAAGCTTTTGGCCTTTGTGTAACATCAATCTCACATAATCAAAGTCCGGGCACATTCTTCTCAGTGACCATTCGTTTTGGCAATCATTCATGTGTCGAGTTGCCTTTTTCAGGAGAAAGATCTTCATGTTCAAGCCCCATGAGCACCGGATATGGAAATGGCCCGAATTACAAGAGGCACAGCGAAAGCAATGTCCAACCGCGAAACAAATTTCCAACGCGAACAGGGATGCAAGACAAGGTTTCTTCAGCCTCTCTTCTCTGTGACTGGTGGAACCGTATCGCATACAAGCATACCATGGAGGGTAACATCAGAGCTCTGGAAGTCAGAGGCTCAGTAGGTACATAATGGGGTTGTTTTGTGGTACGGAATTTGACAGCTTGTCAGTTCTGGAACCCTTTTGTTCTTGACATTAATTTCGACAGCCATAAAGTTACGTGGATGGCTCATGATATTTTACTTGTACAAAATTATCTCTGCAAAACATCATAAACAAGATCGACTGAATCTGAAATAGGTCTTACCAAATTCTTCAATCCATCTGCACGCGATGGCTAGCCACGCAACTCGAACCAATTCCCTTGTCCTCTCATCCAAACTTCACGCCTGACACAGATGTCTCCATCATCATTCCTCTCGTTGGACTTCCCTCCGCCACCTTCCTCGAAGCAATCGAAACCTGGATCACCAACAGTCCACTAGAAATAATAGTTGTGACCCCAGAATCCAATTATCACTCTCTCCAGTCAGCAGTCAAACACATTCCTCACCAGAACACACATCTAGCAATCACCACTGTCCCCAAAGCCAGCAAAAGACAACAACTATCTCGCGGCATCACTAAAGCTCGAGGAAGCATCCTAGTCTTAGCCGACAGCGACGTCCTCTGGCAACCCACCCTCCTCGTCCACCTCCTCGCCGCTTTCGAAGACCCCACCATCGGCGGCGTGGGTCCCTTCACAAAAATCGTCCGCAAACACAACTCGATCCCCGAGTTCATCATGCACCGCCGTTTCGTGCAACGCTACCGCCACATCGCGGCCACATTCATCGTAGATGGACACCTGATCTGTCTCTCTGGCCGGACTGCTGCGTACCGAGCGCAGATACTGAAAGACGAGACGTTTTTGAGGGAGTTTACGAATGATTATTGGAAGGGGAATTTGTTGGATTCAGGGGATGATGCGTTTATCACGAGGTGGATACAGGAGAGGGGGTGGAGGGCTGTGTTGCAGGTTGCGAGCCAGGCGGAGGTTTTTACCTGGGCGAGTGACGGTTGGAGGATTGTTGGGCAGTGGATAAGGTGGACGAGGAATTCGAAGAGGAGTTTTTGGAGGTATTTGAGTTGTTGGGATGTGTTTTCGAGGTATTGATGTCGAGGATCTTGGCTAGGACTTGCTGACAGAGATGAGTAGACAGTCGTATTTTGCGCTGAATATGGTTGAGTCGTTGTTGCGGCCGTTTCTTTCGATTTGGTTCGTGATGGGATTCTGCTCTAGAACTTTGAGCGAAAAGACACGGTATTGCTCTTTATTAACATCCCCTCTGGATATATAACTCGAAGAGTTGTACTGACATTGACCAGTTTCAGAATATGTTCTATCTGGATCTGTTTTGGACTTCTTCAGTGCCTCGCAGACTTCGAAGACTGGCCACTATCCGTCTCTGGAATTGCTATCTCGCTGCTAATGGATATTTACATTGTAGTGTTCGATGTTTGGGGAATTTTGAGTCTTTCTAACGTAACCAATTCCGATTCTGTAGAGTGAACGAACTTGCTGACGCCTAACATAGACAGCTCGGTAGACATATGGGAGATAAACAAGCTCAAGTAGATAGAAAGCTGGTACGAATAATAGAACTGCAGGATACAACAAGATCGAATTCGGATTCATCTAAAGCATTAACAAGAAAGGAGAAAATATAGCCACTGGATTTGTCAACTAATCACTAAGTCAGTCACTTCTCTTTTTCTTCTAACCCTTCGACACAATTTTAGTACCGATCCTGCCTGTCGCGAAAATAGCTCATGGCTTATGTTAATGGGAAGGATTGCAACTGCTCCCTTCGACGAGTCGATGAGAGCTTCGGGAAGGTTTCCCTCACGTGAACA
The DNA here is from genome assembly GCF_001500285.1 of Mollisia scopiformis. NCBI lineage: Eukaryota > Fungi > Ascomycota > Leotiomycetes > Helotiales > Mollisiaceae > Mollisia > Mollisia scopiformis. The sequence continues at coordinate 561,414 of NW_017263605.1, forward strand.
GACACGTGATAGTCAATGATTCGACTCGAATGCTCCCCGAACCGTAGGTAGAAGTGTTACATAAAAGTTGACACACATGTAAACATATTCAGTGTCATCTTGGACCGATTGCTTTGTGCCATCATTGCAAGTACCGAGCCAAAACCGTTTACGTATCACGTGAACTGAGACTAAATGAGACAATTTCGCTTATGGATGCCAGTTTTCTCTCCAACGCGCAAAGATAACAATGTTCTCAATCTCAAGATTTATTGTATATACATATCTTCAGTAAGCTTCGCCACTTGGCTGTTCCACGAGACCTTGCTTTGCAAATGCCGACAGGAGTCTAGGATTGCGGTCCATGTTTGAGTTTAGCCATGGCGGCTGTCAAGCAATGCTTTGACCTTCCTCATCCACGGTCCGTCCCATCTCTGCATGTTGTCACATCAAATGCAGCTTGCCGAGATGTGATGCGTTTGCGAGATCCATAAATACCACGACATCCATCAATTCCTGTCTACTGTTCTTTTGACATTCCTTCTTCACTCCATCACGACGAGTGCCGTGAGAAAAATATGGTATATTTTGGAACTTCGCGGTGCGAAAGGTTCTAAGCGAATGCAGGTCAGAATGTCCGATATCGTTCTCTTTCTTTGGTGGTACATTTGTGGTGGGAATGATTGGGATGCAAAGGTCGTCGTTGCGCATGCATTTTTGAAGTGGAAAGCCTTGCGGAAGCAGTCTTCCTTTATGAAGTCATGAGAACAGAGATATTTCTCTTGAAGAAGACGGCAAGAATGCGACCCGCGTATTTAGAGCTCACCACAATACCTATGACAGTGCCTTTGGTCTTGAAATAGTTTCCTTTTGAGAACGAAGGATTGCATTTTGCAACCCAAGAATATCCCATCACCTCACCGCTGTCCCAAAAAGCAATCCTTTCCGTGTTATCCACCCCGCGCTTAACCCCTCCAAGCCAAGACCGAGAAAAGGTTCCTCCGATTCGTCAGCCTCGACCAGTATCCCACTTTGCCCACCACTTGCTCTCCGATATCGAGTTTCGCACGCGACAATGCCGCTCAAGAAGAGGGGCATCGCAAATCCTGCGAACTGGGTCAAAGCCGATGAATATCCAAGACAGCAGCAAAGCAGAAGGACCAAGGCGGCAGCAGCAGCAACTCAGGCTGCAGATTGAGCAAGGCGAATCCGATGGAGACCGACTTGCGGTGCTTGATCAGGATGAAGTGGCGGCGGAGGGAGGCGCTGAGAGAGAACCGCATGAGGTAGAGAACGAGAAAGAGGAGAAAGTTACTTGGATGTCGTTACCGCATAAGAAGCAACTGATCGTATTGACGCTGGCTCGCCTTTCTGAGCCCTTAGTGCAGACATCTTTGCAGGTAAGGTACCTTCAGTTGGCAGATTGTGTTGTTGCTAAAAGATTTACTTTGCAGTCTTATATGTTCTACCAACTCAAGTCTTTCGATGAATCTCTTCCGGACTCTACAATTGCTACCCAAGCAGGAATGATGGCAAGTAGCTTTACTGGTGCACAATTCTTGACGGCTATGATGTGGGGACGAATATCTGATTCCGAGCGAGGAGGGAGAAAGATGGTTTTGTTGATCGGACTTTTTGGGACTTGTGAGCGCTACGTCTAGTCTGCGAAGTTCGTTCTAGGAGCTGACATTAAGTTACAGGCCTTTCCTGCCTCGGATTTGGGTTCTCGAAAACTTTCTGGCAGGCGCTATTTTTTCGAACACTTGGTGGAGCACTCAATGGAAATATCGGGGTCATGAGAACTATGGTCAGCGAGATTGTGCAAGAGAAGAAGTAGGGTCTTTGTTCTAGACACGAACATTGATGCTAACAGCAGGACAGATATCAATCGAGAGCGTTTTTGTTATTTCCTATGTGTTTCAATATCGGAGTTATCATTGGACCCATATTAGGCGGGCTACTTGCCGATCCAGCTCACAGCTATCCTAGCTTGTTCGGAAACGTTGCCTTCTTTAAGAGGTTTCCATATGCGCCACCGAACATTCTGAGCGCTGTGTTCTTACTTTCAGCTACGCTTGGCATATTCTTCGGGCTATCTGAGGTATGTTCTTGGCATCTTGATTGGTTCTGGCCTTTCGCTGACCCTGTTAGACACTCGAATCACTTCGACACAAGGAAGATTTTGGCACGAAGTGTGGTCGAAAGATAGCTGAGATCTTTCGAGGAGGCAATTCCCAAGATCCTACTCATGCATACACGGCCCTGTCGGGCGACGAATCATTCCCAGAGCCAGATGTGGAAATGACCCTAGTTACACCAACAACTCCACGCAAGAAGGCGGTCCCGAGGTGGAAGCAAAAGTTGCCTTTCCGCAGAATGTTCACTTACAATGTTGTCTGCACACTAATCGCCCACTCTCTAATGGCGACTCACCTCGGCACTTTCAACAGTCTCTGGTTCGTCTTCCTCTCCACACCCGTCGCAGCCAAAGACTTCCATCGTCGTCTCCCATTCCACTTCACCGGCGGCCTAGGCATGCCACCTCGCGACGTAGGTTTCGCCATGGCTGTGCTGGGTTTCCTCGGAATCTCCATGCAACTATTCATCTACCCTTACATCAATGCCAAGCTCGGCACCGTCAAAAGCTGGCGCATCTTCCTTTACTTCTTCCCCATCGCTTACATCCTCGTCCCGTTCCTGGCCATCGTACCATCCAAGACGCCACCCCCCGCAGAAAAAGACGGGATACTGGTCTGGACCGCGTTGTGCCTTGTTCTGTTCCTCCAAGTCACGGGGAGAACGTTCGCTTTACCTGCTACTACGATACTGGTCAATAATGCGTCGCCACATCCGAGTATCTTGGGCACCATGCACGGTGTAGCGCAGAGCTTGTCGAGTGCGGGTAGGACGGTTGGTCCTGCGCTTGGTGGGACTATGTATGGACTTGGCTTAAGACGTGGGGTTGTGGGAGGTATCTTCTGGGGCTTGAGTGCGTTGGCTCTTATTAATTGTTTGGCTAGTAATTGGGTTAAAGAGGGAAATGGGCATGAACTCATCTTGGAGGGCGATGAAGAAGCGGAAGCGGAATTTCAGGCGGAGTTTAGGAGGAGTGAGGGGTGATGTCTTTCGGGCGTTTTGCATTCATGATCAGGGTGATGGGATGATTTTACGGCGATTCAGATGGTATGATTTACGAAGTGGACGATCTGGATATCAATTGGAGAAATGGCAAACGGAACGTGGAGTTTGAAAGGCACTGAATACACGAAGTAACCAGACAGATGGAGTTTGGTAGAACCACCACCTTTGGAATATGCCGATGTTAAATACGCACATCGATGAACAAGATATAGAACAAGAAGGGTACTACCTCCCTGTTGCCCGAAACCTTGTCAAGAATTACTTTGATACTTTTGATTGCTTTCTAGATTGAGAGTTTAAACAATGACTTTGTGTCTGTCACGTGCCGTTGATTTGGTTGGGAAAAAAAGAACTGTGCTGAAGTAGCGGTCCCTTCGTAGGGGACACTTCGGGCACATGGACAACGATTGGTCCCAGAATCTGAAAGGCTGATATCTCGTTTCTGGCTTTCCTCTTAAGGTCTATTGCTCACCAAGTTGTCTAAGTAGCTCAAAGCAAAGTCTTGTAGTACGAATATTTAGAAAAGCCCAGAATAGGATAGACTTTAAGTTCTCAAGCGGCACAGCGTTCGAAAACAAAGCACCTCGATCATGTTCCCAGCAATCTTTTTTTACATAACGCAAATCATATTTTTGGGATGTGGAGAAGGAGGAAAGCTCGAAATAGGGCAACTTTCATGGAGCTAAGACGCGCCCCTGGTGAGTACATCTAGATGTACAAGGTCACATATCCTGGGGTATCTAGAAGTACCTGGGTAAGTCCAGGCTCAATGAACTCCCAAGAATAGAAACCGCAGCACGTGATAGTGCAGGGGCAAGAGTCACGTGTGAGACTAGCTCCAAAATCCCAAACATTTTTGACCATCAGCATCGTCACTGGAACAGCATCTGCATCATCTCCATCTCAACTCTCGACTGTCAATGTGTTACTCAACCATCTTTCTCTCTCATGGATCAACAGTGATAGCAGTTGATCCGTCGCAATGTACCAAGATCCAGCGTCGGGCAGGCAGGGTTGTTGTGCAGTAGCACTGCACTGTCTGCACGCGAATATGAAGACACCAATTGAAACGAATCACGGGCGCGCCGACTTCGCGGAGACGATATTCTTACGAACCTCTCGAGAGAAAGCCCGCACCTCCACCATCACATCATCACCAATCGACGTCTATTTCGAGTTTGTAGGTCGTAGCACCGGTTGAGATCTCACTCTGGTCAACTCCACTCCCGGCGTCTTGCATCATGTTTACAGCGTGGCAAGTGGTAACGGCCTTTGCACAACCCAATCATGCCGTCCGATTCGAATATGCAACCCTGCGGCAGTGTTTTCGCAGACAGATGTCAACCTCGGGTGCGGGTCTGAATCTCTTCCAAGTATCGTCTCGAGTGTTGCAGTGCAGCAGGATTTTCAGCGCCATCACCACCCAGCAGCACCTGTTGCAGCGGCTGAGCCGTCTCTTGCCAGGCTTTCGGGGCGTCTTTGCGGGTGAACTTTCATGTATTAATGTACATGTACATGTACTAAAGCGGGTCATTTCTGTTCTGAGGAGCGGGCCGTTCCAAAGTTTGCCAACAGATACCTGGCCCATGGACCGACTTGTTCCCACGTCGAGCGAACGACTAGGGGTCATTACACAAACGGAAATCCAAACACCGCAAGCGGACATCTGCACATGCTGCAGAACCTCGATGCCTCGACCAGTGTCCGACGACCACGTTACATGTCTCTCTCTATCTTGACGTAGCCGCCATATAATAAGTATTGGTGACGAGCTACTAAACCATGTACAGTACAGTACAGAATGCTTCCGAGCTAATCTTGGCTCCAAAATTCACCTGCACAGTATCGACCGTACTGAAGGACCCAGAAATCGAACGTCTACAGCGGGTATTTCTATTCTTTGTGCTATCTCTGCTCCGCCTTGTGGAAGTCCCACTGCTCATGACCGTCTATCTTCGTCCGAAGAAGTGGGGCAAGAGCTTCTTGAACAGCTCATGGAACCACCGAGGCTTTTGTACTGATCTTTCTTTGCACCTTCTTCTCGTTTCATGATTTGCTCCTTGTCGTCTCCAGGGGATCTACTTCACTCGATGGCATCTGCCGTTTCTTGCTCTCTCAGCCATGAATCCTGCACAAGCTAAAGCTTGTCCGTCTCAGCGGACGTTCTCCTTCATCGGCTAAACCTTATGGCCAAGCTCGACGAATAGCTAGAACTGGTCTACGGTGGAGTATACGTGGACATAAGCCCATTCCCTGATGTCGTCGGTTGGGGGATGTTGACCCTGTGCCCCGCGCTCCAGCTGGAGGGGGCAGATGTTTTTGAGTTTCTGGTGATAAGGGCCTTTTCCTCTCGTTGTTTCCAAGAACATCTTATATTTGCGCTTCAGACGTCATTTTGATATATAAGGAGCCAGAGTGAATGCGAGTTCTCACGCCATATGCTTGACTACTGGACCTCCCGGCTTTGAATTAGACTATTTTTCTTCTCCATCTATTCAGCTAGCTATACTACAAGCACTTCCTAGTTCTATAACCGGCTTCAACCTTATCCTATCAAATGAGTCCGCGAAACGAACCTATTGCTATCGTTGGTACAGGCTGCAGATTCCCCGGCAAGTCGAACACACCAACAAAGCTATGGGAACTCTTACAGAAACCACGTGACCTGTCAACAGAGATTCCGCAGAGCAGATTTAACTCCAGCGGCTTCTACCATCCAGATAGCGCTCATCATGGCACCTCAAACGTCCAAAAGTCATATTTCCTGGATGAAGATGTCCGGCAATTTGACTCAAAGTTTTTCAATATTTCGACAGCTGAAGCCGAGTCTATGGATCCTCAACAACGCATGTTACTCGAAGTTGTCTATGAAGCCATCGAATCCGCAAATCTCTCAATGGATGAGCTGAAAGGCACGCCAACAGCCGTCTACGTTGGACTCATGTGTGATGACTATTCGGGCCTCATTTTTTCAGATATGGAGTCTGTACCCACCTACGGCGCAACAGGAGCAGCGCGAAGTATTCTCTCGAATCGGATATCTTATTTCTTCGACTGGACTGGCCCGTCTTATACGATTGATAGTGCGTGTTCGTCTAGTCTTGTTGCTGTACACCAAGGTGTTCAGGCTTTGAGGAATGGAGATTGCTCGGTTGCGCTGGCTGCTGGCGCTAATCTTATTTTGAGTCCGAGGATGTTCATTGCCGAGAGTAAGCTCAAGATGCTTTCTCCAAATGGGAAATGTCGGATGTGGGTGAGTCGGGCTCTTTCTTTCTGTGCTAGATGGAATCACGAGCTTCATTGTTACTTCACATTTTCCCCATCTCCCAAGTTTCATATAAATGCTCACTCTTCTCCCCACCACTTGTAAGATATTGACTAACCTCAATCTCAAATCTAGGATGCAGATGGAGATGGTTATGCTAGGGGCGAAGGTCTGGCGGCGGTCGTTCTCAAACGTCTAAGCGATGCAATAGCAGATGGCGATCCCATCTCCTGCGTCATCCGAGAAACTCACGTCAACCAAGGCGGTCGCTCTACCGGTCTTACGGTCCCCAATCCAGTCGCTCAAGTAAATCTTATTCGACAGACATACGCAAAAGCAGGCCTCGACTTATCTCGGGCTGAAGATCGTCCACAGTATTTTCAAGCTCATGGTACCGGAACCAAGGTCGGAGATCTGAATGAAGCCACTGCCATTCATAACACGTTTTTTAATCACCCAGAAGAGAGTCAAGATCAAGAGAAATTATATATAGGCAGTATCAAGACTGTCATAGGGCATTCTGAAGGCGCAGCAGGTATTGCCGGGTTGCTTGAAGCGAGTCTTGCTGTTCAGCATAGCGTTATTCCCCCAAATCTCCATTTCGAGAAACTTAATCCAAAATTAAAACCGTTCTACGATGGGTTGGAAGTCCCAACGGTGGGAAGAGAATGGCCAAAAACTAAGAACGGCGTAAGGAGAGCGAGTTGTAATAGTTTTGGTTTTGGTGGGACGAATGCGCATGTGATTCTGGGTGCGTTCACTTGCAAGTTTTGGAACGCGACTGCTAATGAGTTGGATAGAGAGTTATACTGCTGTAAATTTGCCTATTCTTGTTGGTGAGTCATTCTTCCAGACAATCTATCCACATCCAACCGTCTTTCAAGTCACGGATGTCAATCCCCTCCACAAAACATAGAAAAAGGTACACTGACTAAGAGAATGCACGATACAGAAGGCGGCTCAGATGCCGTCCATCTTCCATTCGCATTCTCTGCCGCTTCAGAGCGGTCACTAGCTTCGCTCCTTTCGAATTATTCTCAATACCTTGACGTCAATCCTGACACAGATCTGCATGCTCTGGCATTAATCTTGTTGACTCGACGATCAGCATTCACCCACAAGATAGCTTTCACTGCTCAGACAGCCTCTGGGCTTCGTTCCAAACTCATTACCGAGCTGGAGCGCAAGTCAGCTGGCGCATTCGGAACTGTTGCTTCAAGACCAAGTACAAAGGCGAAACGAATGCTTCTGGTCTTTACAGGTCAAGGTGCTCAGTGGGCAACTATGGGCTCCGAACTCATTTCCACCTCGTCGCTCGCAAGAGAAATATTGAGCCAGCTAGACAGATGCTTAGCTCAACTTCCTGAGGCGTACAGACCGAACTGGTCCCTTGCCTCCGAGCTGGCTGCACCAGCAGCAACTTCTCGGATTAGCGAAGCTGCTATCTCGCAACCGCTCTGTACAGCTATTCAGATCATTCTCGTTGATCACCTGAGAGCGGCAAACATCAATTTCTCAGCTGTAGTAGGTCACTCATCCGGCGAGATCGCCGCAGCGTTCGCAGCTGGTTTCATCTCTGCCCAGTCAGCCATCAAGGTCGCGTACCTCAGAGGCCTATTTGCCAAACTCGCAGGTGCTGGTAAAGCAGGAGCTATGATGGCTGTTGGTATATCGATGTGCGAAGCTCAAGAATTCTGCCAGCTTGAAGCTTCCAAAGGCAGAATTGTTGTTGCTGCTAGCAATTCTTCAAACAGTGTCACATTATCGGGAGACTCGGATGCTATTGATGAAGCGATTGGCTATTTTCATGCGAAGGAGGTGTTTGCTAGGAAGTTGAAGGTTAATACGGCGTATCATTCTCACCATATGATTCCATGCTCGGAACCTTATTCAAAGGCTTTGAAAGACTGCAATATCCAGCTTGAGGCAACAAGAGAAGATACTTGCACGTGGTACTCGAGCGTTCTCCATGGCCAGGTCGTGCAAACCTGCGATGCTTTGACGGGCCAGTACTGGGTAGACAACATGCTACATCCAGTCTTGTTCTCACAAGCTTTGACGACTGCCATGGAAGCTGGCTTCTATGACTTCGTCATCGAAGTTGGTCCCCATCCCGCGCTCAAAGGTCCAGCTTCACAAACTTTGCAAGAAGTCTCGGGGTCAAAGAAAAGCATTCCCTACACAGGCCTTCTCGCTAGAGGAAGCAACGCCATTCAGACTTTCTCCGCCGCTCTCGGTCTCCTCTGGATGCACTTCGGAATCAAGTCTTTCTCTGCAACTTCTTATTCCCAACTTTTCAACCCAGCCACAAATCACAAACCATTAACAAACCTCCCAACCTACCCATGGGATCACGACCGTCCTCTTTGGTACGAATCTCGCATTTCCAGATTGACACGTTCTCGCTCCTCATCCCCGCACCCCCTGCTGGGAATACCAAGCACAGACCAAGCAGAAGGCGAACATAAATGGCGGAATTACTTACGTCTGAACGAACTTCCTTGGCTTAGCGGGCATAAAATTCAAGGCCAGATTATTTTCCCTGCTGCAGGGTATGTGGTCATGGCTCTCGAGGCTGCGAACATTATTGCTTCTGAGGCGGGAGAGAGTTCCGGTCTGGAGATGGTTGAGATTAAGGATCTCACCATCGGGAAGGCGGTTGCGGTTGAAGATGACGGGAGTGGAGTGGAGATCATGTTTTCTGTGAAGACGACGATTGCTGGGAACCTAGAGTTTAGCTGTCATGCTTGCTTGAGCAGGGACACTGGTTCTTTGGTCCTTGCTGCTTCTGGAAGACTGGTCCTTCGCTACGGAGAGGCTTCAGCGACTAGCTTGCCAAGGAGAGAGGAGAGGGTCATCAATGATCTAAGGAGCGTGGATATTGATGCGTTTTACGAATCTCTTGCCGAGATGGGATATGGATACACTGGCCCATTCCGAAGTATCACTTCTTTGCAACAAAAGTTGGAATTTTCTACTGGGATTATCAGCAACGAAAACCTTGAGCAACAAGAAGATCAAATGATGATGCATCCGGGTACGATTGATACTGCGATCCAGACGCTGTTTGCTTGTATGGGAACTCCTGGTGACGGAAGTCTCTGGTCCATGCACGTTCCTGTTCTCATCAGGAACATTCGAATCAATCCTCCACTCTGCGAAAGCAAGGATCTACTGTTCGACGCTGCGCTGGCCGATAGCCAGAACAGTAATCTCTGCGGAGACGTCACGCTTTATGACCGTGAGAGCAAGAACACTCTGATGCAAATCGAAGGAGTTGAAGTCAAGCCTTTGATGGCTGCTACTCCAGCTGATGACCGACATCTATTCCATGAGCTCGTTTGGGGAACCGCTGAACCTGATGCGTCGTTGGTTTATAGAAAGACTCCATTCTCACCTGCTGAGATTAGGAAAACGGAAGTGTTGGAGATGATGTGTCTTTTCTATCTGAAGCAACTGGACGAGGCCATCGGAGGTGAAGAGCGGGAAAACTGCAGTTGGCATGCAAAGAGAATCCTGGATTTTGCATCACATGTCCTGAGCGAAACAAAAGAAGGGAGACACAAGTCCTGTATGGTCGAATGGCTGGAACATACATGGAACGACATCGCCGCTGTTGGTGATAAATACGCAGCCGATGTTGATTGCAGACTGATTCACGTCGTCGGCACGAAACTCATCCCTTTCGTCAGGGGCGAAACCTCAATATTGGACCACATGATGGAAGATGGCCTCCTCAATAGCTACTATCAAAATTCCGAGCTTCTGGAGTACAACGAATACGCAGGACTAATCGCAGCTCAAATTGCGTTCCGCTATCCTCTCGTCAAAGTTTTGGAAATTGGCGGCGGCACTGGAGGCGCGACAAGAGCGATTTTGAAGCATCTGGACAATAAATACTCGTCGTATACGTTCACAGATATCTCCATTTCGTTCTTTGAGCAAGCTCAGGAGACATTTAGAGACAATGGTCGAATTTTGTATGAGTCGCTAGATATCGAGCAGGATCCTACTACGCAGGGCTTCAGGGAGCATTCCTATGATCTCGTCATTGCATCCAACGTCTTACATGCAACCAAAGTCCTCGACCAGACAATGACCAATGTCCGTAAGCTGCTAAAACTAGGAGGAAAGCTACTTGTTCTTGAAGCTATTGACAATGGAGCAATACGAGTTGGGTTCAGCTTCTGCGGAGTCCCAGGATGGTGGGCAGGTACTGATGATGGAAGGAGTCTCTCTCCTTTGATCACACCTACTCAATGGAACGAGCTGCTTCTTCGAAACGGGTTTTCGGGATTGGATACCATTACTCCCGGAACAGACTCTCAGCATCAGCCTGTTGCTGTATTTGTCTCGTCTGCCGTCGATGAGCATATCTCTCTGCTTCAGAAACCACTCGCTCTTTCATTGCCAATCCCAAAACCACAGCTCGAAATTGTATTCTTGATCGGTGGCAAGACGGAATTCACCAAGAAACTAATTCAGGCACTGAAGACTATCCTCGAAGAATGGAGCACTGATATCCAGATCTTCTCTTGCATCGAAGATCTCCTGGCCCTTGAACCAACTTCACTAGTCCACGTCCTGAATCTCTCCGAACTCGACAATCCAATCTTCCAAAATCTCACCTCTCCTCGTCTTGAAGCCTTCAAATCCCTCCTCAACACCTCCAAATCCTTCCTTTGGATTACAAGCGGTGCTCGATCCTCATCTCCTTACTCAAGCATGGCACTTGGTATTGGACGAACCCTCGTGCACGAAATGCCACATCTTCGCTTACAAGTCCTCGATGCTTCCGAACCAGAAAAATTGAGCGCAAAGTTGGTAGCTGAGGCATTCTTGAGGATTGTGCTTGTGGATAGTTGGGAGAATGATATTTATGCGCCGAAGAGGTTGTGGTCGAATGAGCCAGAGCTTTGGATTGAGGGAGGCAAGACGCTGGTTACGAGGGTCGTGGCAGAGAAGGGCGCAAACAGGAGACTTATGGCCGAACGAAGAGTTGTTGAGGAGGAAGTCGATCTTGATCAGGTGGCCGTGGATGTTGTTGCTGGCGGTGAGGGGTATGAGTTGGTGAAGAGAGTGGATAATGATATGCCAGAGTTGAGCCCGGACTTGGTTGAGATCAAAGTCACGCATTCTACATCACTGGCTGTCAAGGTTGCAGGTGCAGGATATCTCTATTTGATCATTGGTGAGGCCAGCACATTTGGTGGGAGAGTCGTCGCTGTGTCAAAGGCTCTGGGGTCCACGGTCGTGACTCCCATTTCCTGGACGATACCTTGGAATATTCAGCTTGGAGAAGAAGCAACTTTGCTTTCAGCCATTGCTTCAGATATTCTTGCTCAAAGCCTAATGGAAACTCTTCCAGCCAAAGGCACCTTGCTACTTCTTGAGCCGGAGGACTTCCTCGCTACTGCGATCTCAAAACGAGCAAGATTCATGGAAGTGAAATCTTGCTTCATCACCGCAAAGGAGCAGCCCTGCTCCAAGAATTGGATTTATGCGCATCCTTTCTCTACTGACAGAGAGCTTGCATCCAAGTTGCCAAAAGATACATCTGCTTTCTTTGACTTCTCGATGAAGGATCATGAGTTTGCTCATCGCATCAAGTCAATGCTCCCAAATCATTGCGTTAAGGCAGATTCCACGATGCTGTTCAGTAAAGTCCCTTACTTTGCTCAAAATGCAACCTCTAGACAAGTCGCAGATACCTTGAGTATTGCTCTTACTAGCTCACTCTCTGAACTTCATTGCTCGAGGGGTCAAATCTTGTCAAAGGTTCTATCTGCTCGAGAGATCTCCCGTCTGTCGACTCAAGATGAAGGTATCAGAACCATCGACTGGACTGCTTGTCCAATGCTTCCAGTTCGTATCCAATCTGCACGATCATCGATGACATTCAGATCCGATAGGACTTACCTCCTTGTCGGTCTGTCTGGCAATCTCGGCAGATCATTGTGCGAATGGATGATTATTCATGGAGCAAAGCATATCGTCTTGACTAGTCGCAAACCACAGATCGAGCAGAACTGGCTCGACGAGATGCAAGAACTTGGCGGGAACGTCAAGATAATGGCTATGGATGTTTCTGACCGCGACTCTCTCCTCGCTACCTACAAAGAGATCGGCAGCACACTCCCACCCATAGCCGGAGTTGCCAACGCTGCCATGGTCCTGAACGACACCCTTCTTACCAACATGACGTTCTCTGACATGGAATATGTTCTCAAGCCCAAAGTCGACGGGTCACGTTTCCTAGATGAGCTCTTCCCAAACAACGATCTTGATTTCTTCATCCTGTTCGGCTCGTCGGTCGATGTGATGGGTAATTCGGGACAAGCGGCATACTGCGCAGCCAATATGTTCATGAACAGTCTCGTTGCCTCTCGTCGCAAGCGCGGCCTTGCAGGCTCTCTCATTGGTCTAGGAGAAGTGAAGGGAGTCGGATACGCGGCTAGATTAAATCGCAAACTGAACGACATTATCGGAGCTACGTTACCTCTTTCTGAGAAAGAGGTCCATCATATCTTCGCTGAAGGAGTGTTGAGTGGTCGACCTGATAGTGGGAGGAACACGGCTTTGTACGCAGGCATGAATTCCAAGGATCCGAAGCAGGATCCTGATATTCTTTGGTATCCGCATCCGAAGTTTTGGCATTATATTGAGAGTGGAGATGGAGCTGCGGTTTTGGATACCGATGATGCGGTTGTGAATTTGAAGACGAGACTCGCAGAGGCGAAGAAGGTGGAGGATGTCTTAAGCATTGTTACTGGTATGTTCCTCTTTCCACTCCCCGGAATATCTACTTACTGACTTGACAACAGATGGCTTCACAATGAAGCTCAAGCACAAACTACAGATGTCATCTGAGACAACTGTGTCCCCTGACACCGTACTCCAGGAACTAGGCATCGATTCCTTAGTCGCGGTTGACCTGCGAGCTTGGTTTGTTACGGAATTGGGCATCGATATGCCGATTCTCAAGCTCCTCGGAGGATCAACGATCATTGATCTGGTTACCAATGCCGTTGGTCGTCTTCCTGCAGCTTTGCTCCCGTCGGTTCCCGCAGAGGTAGCAAGCGACCTTGCGTCCAAGGAGAACGTTTTAGTTCCGAATGGACTCGGCGGTCTTGATCTCATTGCTTCTGCTCCAGTTCCCGCTCCTGCACCTGCGCCTGCCACTTCTCCCGCTCCCATCGTAGAATCGCCACCGGAGCCCATAGTCGAAGAAAAACCATTCACGAGGAGCCATTCCAGGAACATATCAGATGCGTCCTCGACTGCCGAATCACAAAACCCCGGACTACACTTCTCATCAATTTACTCTCGCGACTCATCATACGCCTCTCTCGTAGATCACAACGATATGGCCGAGAAACTCAAACACCGTCTTGAGACCACAAATTCAGACTTTGAAAACTCGAGCAGTGAAGGCGATGGCAGTCCTGTTTCCCCATCCGGTGACAGCTCGGATGAGATGGAGAAGGTTGGTACGCCTGAATCCGATGAATTTCTGGACATCTGTCAAGATGGAGCAGAGGAGGAGATCGATTTGAAGATGCTGAACCAAGGATGCGGTTTTCTTTGAGCCTTCTACAAACTTGTTCGAAATTGAGTTGTTACTAGTGTACTGGGAAATCAGCATAGCTTTCTCTATTTCTGATCTCGTATGTTCGTCATGGATTGTACTTGGTCATAGAGCCGGATGCTTCAGTGCTTTTATGGGTGGTATGCCTGGCGTTTTGCTTTTGTGATGCTGGTTATTCTAGGTTTTGCATTTTCGGGATAGGGTCTGCGTTTACAATTGGATCTTAATGAATAATGAACTATGCCAATGAATAAAAGGATGACTCGCTCTCGCATACAGAAATGTTAGACGTGCCGCTGTCGAACTAGATGCTGACACCCCGTCAGCTTGCTATTAGCCTATAATAGCTGTCTGCAAGAAAGATGGCTGCCCATCATCTTGGGTCGGTCTGATTAGTGGCACAGACCTTGTTGATTAATCACATTATTCTTCCCAGTCAAAGTATTTAAATATCTTCCATCCTTCCATCCCCGCTCTTCAATAAAATGGCAGCCAAAAGCACGCATGTTTTCAAAACAATCGGAACTCTCTCCCTACACCTTGACATCTATACCCGCACATTACCTCCAGCAAACGACGTATTCACACCAGAAACACCAGTGATCCTCTTCTTCCACGGAGGAGGCGTCGTATCACATGATCGTCGACTCCTACTCCCACATATCGTTCAATCCTCTCTCCTTCGAGGCTGGCCACTAGTGAGCGCAGATTACAGACTTCTGCCTCAGACCAAAGGTATCGATATCCTGGAAGATATCAAAGATGCGTATACTTTCGTTAGAACGAAACTCTTCAGCATTCTCCATGGGTCTTCAGACAGCAACGAAAATGTAATCAAGAACGTGATTGTCGCTGGATGTAGTGCCGGTAATTGCTTGGCCTCTTTAATCATAAAAACATAGATCTAATGATGGAGAATAGGAGCATATGCGACTTACCAAGCAGGCCACCATTTCCAACCACGTCCCATTGCACTGCTCGCCTATTATGGCAACGCTACAGTCGATGATCCTTGGTTTCGTAGCAATAAAGTGCTCACAGAGAAACCTCTACTACAATCACAAATCCAACATTTCCTCGATGAGCCAGAGAATTGCGGCTACACGACGCCAGCTCACCAATTCGATCGTTCTTGCCTCTTGCAGGATTTAAATCCCAGTCCTGATTGGAAGAAACCAGAAGAGGCCGTGGAAGATAAAGAGAGGCTGCCAAGAGATACGCTTTATTTCTGGCTCTTGCAGAATAATCTTTATCCGGAATTGATGAAAGGATTTGATAAAAGCTTGAGTGATGAGGAAGCGTGGAAGGGGTATACGAGGACGGTTATTGTGCATGGTGATGAGGATGATATGGTGCCTTATCAGGCCAGTGTTGATGTCGCGAGTGTTATTGGTGAGCTGAAATTTGAATTTGAAGAAATTGAGAGCTGATGAAAGTAGGTCCTGTGACTGTGAAGCTGTTTACGGTGAAGGGGAAGAAACATGCTTTTGATAGTGGGTTGTATTTGGGGGATCCTGACCTTGAGCTTGTGGAGGAGGCTTGGAGAGCTTTAGATGAGATCGTTCGCGAGTTGAGGTAGGTGGTTGTTTCAAGAATACCGAGTGGTATGATGTGCGACTCATGCATAGCGTCTACACTGAAGGTTAGGAAATATTGAAAGCAGACAGCTGCGCAGTACTTCTGATTTGACCACTTGATCACACCTAAGGAGCTACCGCGTGAACCGTATCGCTCTGAAGCTAAACCAAATTTACCTAGCATGGACTATATTCTGAATATTTCTCAAAGTACTCGCCCGTCACTTCAACCCAACCGCACCACAAACAAAACTAGGCAATCAACAGGCTAGCGATTATTTCATGTATAAGCGCATGTATTTCAGTCCTTGTCTGCAAGATCTTCATCCGCGCCATAACTGATTAGCAGAGTGGCCAGCTTAGGCCATTTTCCCCGTAATGCCCCGTGCAAGGCTGTACGACCTGTACTATCTGCTTTGTTGATAGAGGCTTTGTGTTCCATAAGGATTGGAATAATTCCCAGGCACGTGGCATGATGAAGCGGCGTCTGGCCAAGGCTATCTCTGCTATCAACCTCGCCGCCGTGCTTTAGGAGTAAGCTACATATAGCTAGATAGCCTTCTTCCGCTGCTTCATGTATGGGTAGTCGATTCAAAAAGCCAGACCTCACGTTCTGAGACGCGCCTCTCACTAGCAGTGTTGCCAAAGCCTGGGGCTGGTTTTCGGATACTGCCTTTAATAACGGCGTTTTACCGGATTTCCCTTCTTGTATTTCGATGTCCGCACCAGCATCTAGTAATGCCTCGATCAGTTCCACATTCCCTTCTGCAACAGCGTAATGTAGTGGAGCCCAGCCGTATTCATTGATGTCATCGATTCCATCTGTTGCGCCAGACTTCAGCAACTTGAGGAGAATTGGCGTATGCTTCTGGTTGAGAGCATGTTGTAGAGGAGTGCGGCCAGCTTTACTGTCTGCTTTTAAGTTTGCGCCACGTTGGATTAAGATAAGAACACATGGTAAATGTCCTCCTGAACAAGCAAGCGAAAGTGGTGTGCTGGACACGTAAATTGGGCTATCTACGGGAGCTCCTCCCTCGAGTAAAGCATGAAGAACATCTTTGCTTCCATGCCGGGCTGCTGTTTGGATCGGTGTCTCCTCAAGAGACGTGGTCCTATAGTTTGGGTCCGCGCCTAACCTCAAGAGGGTCTCGGCACTGGACAGAGAATTGGACATTGCAGTATACTGTAATGCTGTCCAGCCACGGTCCCCAAATGATGGTAGGCGATCCAGAGACGAAGCATTCAAATCGGCTCCGTTCTCGGCAAGAAGTTCAATCAGGTCAGGTTGGTCAATACGGGCTGCGATTAGGACTAGAGGATCTTCTGAAGAATCTAGGATACGAATATTAGCACCGTGCTTGAGGAGTACTTTTACTACCAAGACATGACTAGCATACATTGCTTCGTGTAGAGGTGTTCGTTGGTTGGAAGTATTCTGCAGATTGACAATTGCGCCCTGCTTGATGATCTCATCGACCGCGGCATGGTCTCCATTCCTGGCAGCCCAATGCAATGCAGAGTTTCCTTCGTCATCAGTAAGCTTGATGTCGGTTCCATGATTGATCAACCGTAGCATAATGGCTATATGGCCATTCGCCGCTGCATACATGAAGGGTGATCGACCCCTTTTATCTGCATGGTTTGCCATAGCACCGTGAGCTAGTAGCAGCCTCGCCATGAGGTCGTGACCTGCTATCGAGGCATGAATCAAGGCAGTCATCCCGTTGTATTGATGATTAACGTCTTGTGAACTGGCAGCCCAATTCGCACCCGATTTAAGGAGGATTGCTGCAATATCCTGGTCGCCTGTCGCTGCTGCGTATGCAAGAGGCGTCAGATACCCGGAATTGGCCCAGAACCCATTGTAAACACAATTGAGATCAATTCCGAAGGAGTTGAATCCAGGTAGAGCATCACACACGGCTTTGACATCTCTCTTGATAATCGCGTGATATAGCATCTTGGAGAGAGCTCCTTGCAGTTTTTCTTTTACCCTGTTGACATCTTCCTTTTCTCTGTTAGCAACTCGAAGGGCCTCGCGTAGCTTTTCATCATTAGCGTTGCTATTCTGTGTTGTTTCTGCTAACGGGCTAATCCTTCGACGTCGCGCACTGCCTCGCAGCTCGGAAGGCAAAGCAAGTTGACTTGAAGATGCTATAGATTCATGTCCACCGGCATTATTGGCCCTCTTGTCAGTCAAAACAGTGACTATGGACTGTGAGGATGAAATAATATGCGAGCCATCACTAGCAATTGCTAACGGCGTCTTCCGTACGGAGGGGTCTCTTTCGTCGGGCTGCGTCGATGCGTGTTCAGATATGCCATCAAACCGAATACTCGCTGACACGTGTGTGACATTTTCTTCAATCAGGAGCGACGCTTTGATCTTCTGATACGGCCTCGAAGACGAGAGTTCAATCTGAAATGGCGCGTCTGGTGTTGCCAAGCTGAAGATTGATTCAAGATCATCGCCCCGGCTTTTATCTTGAAGTTGACCTCGCAAAGCTCTCGCACCTGATGCGTGGCGTCGAAGCTCGGAGAGATCCTGTGCGCGTTCTTGCATTTGTAGCTCTAGATTATCAACGTTCTCCCTGTCAAATGTCAGCGCTGTACTACAAGTTTGGAAATTAGCTATGTAAGGAGACAGCCAAGCTTACGATTGTAGGATGTCAATAAGATGATGAATTGAGGAACACTGATCGCGAATCTGTTGTCCTAGTTGACTTGACAGCGCCTCATCCCACAGGTACTTTGCCTCGTTGAGAAGGCCATTGACACTCTCACGAGCACTCAACTCCCCATCCAGAATTGAAAGCGTAGAGGCAACACCGAGTATAGCCGTTTCAAACGAAGCCGTAAGCTCCTCGCTTGAACTTGCAACTGATGACAAAAGGTCTAGGCGGCTGGGCAGTATATTTTGTAGAGAGGACAGGGCTAATGACGTGGTGATACATTCTGTAGACAAGGCTATGATAGAGCGATTGGCTATTTCGTCGCGAGCATGTAAATTATTGAGTCCTTGGGCAAGTCTTAAACAAGTTGAGAGTAGAGACCCGACGCGCGTTAGGATCGATTGTGGTTCACTCATTCTGAACTTGGATGCAGGTGGCTATCGAGGTTGAGGAGGTTACAACAGTGGTTTTATGCTGGTGAGACATGTGAGGCTAATGTCGGCCCATCCAATAAGCCCTCTTTACGCCACGCGGTGGCGCGCACGTCAACTTTAGCGAGCAGCAACCATGTGAAAGTTTTATAGAAGTTGCGTATCCTCTTGTCTTACTCATCTTTGCTATTCGATCAGCTTCTGCATATTTAAAAGCTTTATCGCAATTAAAAAGCTAAATTTCCAAACAGAATTCTACGAACCATGAACGGTATCTGAAGTGAAGGTCAGAAGAGCTTGAACGGATATCAAACGCTCGGTATATTCGACTTCACCGTTTGCTTGGAATTTAACCAAACAATCCCGGCATACAATGTTACATTAAGAGCAGAAAAGTCGCTCTGCGTCATTATACCATACACAGTATCGAATGCCTTGTCCGACCTCTCAGGATTGGGGCAGTAGAAGACGCTGATCATGCAAGGCTAGGTAATCAACAAGCTTGCGGTTACCTCGTATAGCAGCGATTTCCAATGGCGTATTTCCATTCTTGTCTACACACTTTACATCCACCCCATGACCAATTAGTAAAGTAGCCAGCTCTGATCTGTCTTCCCATAATGCCCATTGCAAAGCCGTGCGACGCGTCAGGCCATAATTGCCATAATTTCTGTAGTAATTGAGATCCCCTCTGCAAGCTGTACCATAACGTAACAACGCGAGAACAATATGTTCGTGTTTTTCATTTGACGCCAGATGCAAGGGCTTGAAGCCAGATTTGTTTTCTGCATTCATGTCTGCCCCTCGCCCGATCAGCGTCGTCGCACAGCTCAGATGGCCTCTGGAGCAAGCAATGGATAATGGGGTATTGCCGTCTTTGTCTCTGACGTCGACGGATATCCCATGTTCAAGTAGGAGTTCGAGGACACCTCTATTTCCATACCAGGCAGCTGTGTGCAGTGGGCTTATTTCGAGGGCTGTGGGACTAACTCTTGCCCCCAATTTCAAGAGCGTCTGAGCACTCCTCTTGCAATCACACATTGCTGCATAATTCAGAGGCCTCCACAACGGCGGATCGTTTGTATAATTATTCAAGTCGGCTCCATTTTTATCAAGAAGCTCGATGAGCTCCCACTGATCTGTTTGAGCAGCGATGGCCATAGGATCTTTCTTCGATGAGTCCAAGAGATTAATTCTCGCATCACGATCTAACAGTGTTTTAGCCACTGGGAGGTTACGTGCATATACTGCTTCGTGCAAAGGCGTACGGTGCGATGTGTTCTGTAGGTCAATATCTGCACCGGCATCAAGAATCACATCTACGATCGCACTCTCACAACCATTGATTATGACACAATGTAGTGCAGAGTCACCTTGAGCATATGTGGCGTTAACATCAGCTCCATGGCTGACCAACATCTCAACGACGTCAAGATGACTGGAGCCCACGCTGATACGATCCCACTCATGCTTCGACTTGGAGTAATTCACGAGGGCATCCCGAACGGATGCTAAATCGCCTCTCACAATAGCCCTATGTAACACAATCGCCCTTCTTTCTGCGACTTGCTTTTCCTTCGGAGCGACGGCATCATGCTCAGTTTCGGTCGAGGCTGCGACCTTCCCAGTAGCAATGACATGTCTTAACGCCACGTTGCGACTTTTGTTTGCGGCGCTAGGCATTTGTGGCAAGCTAGAACTTCCATTCGAAGGGGTGTAGGCATCTCGATTGTAGTCGTCGTAGTTGTTAGAAGGAGCACCGGGAGTTCCATATTCCTTGCCCATGCCAATAGTCTTCAACGAGAATGAGGCTGGAAGTAAAGAAAATCTTCTTGGTTTATCTTGAAAGGATCCAGCCAGCCTATCCTTTCGTTCTGACGGTGCAGCCTGAGAGCTTGAGGCTATGGAGTGTGACATTATGTCGTTGGGGTTTGACTTGAGTCTTAACTCTGAAGATGCTTTTGAAGCATGTTGCGCTTCGGCATTTGTGCTGTTCAAGGACGGAGATACCGGAGGCATGCTTCGCTGAATACCTTCTTCTTCTTTAACCACTGCAAGATCTTTGATCCTTTGGTAAGGCCCGGCAGTCATAAGTTCAACTTGGAACGGGACTTCAGCGGACTCAAGACTGAAGATTGATTCTAAGTCGTCATCTCTGCTCTCGGCTTGTAATTTCTGTTGAATCCTCCATTTTCGCAATCGCTGAGCCTCAGATGCGTGCCGACGGAGACTGGATAAAACGGCGGACTGTTCTTGTATTTGAAGCTGCAAATTAGAAGTTTTTTCCCTACTAAAGTAAGTTACAGAATTTGGACAGTATATCTCTTCAAAATCCTTCAGCAGACTAAATCAGATCGCTTGAGATATCTTGAGCAGTGATGAAACAGTGGTATATCAAGCGAAAAAGAACTCATAGCTGCAAAAGCTCAACAAGAGCACTGATCGACGACCTCTGGTCGCGAATTTGCTGGGCAAGTTCTTTGACCAAAGCTTCGTCCCACACGTACTTAGCTCTGTTCAAGAACGTGAATCTAGTACTTGTACCAACGGCTCCGCACTTTTCTAATTCGCTCTCAAGTATGGACAATGTTGAAGCAATTCCCACGACGGCCGTCCCAAAGCAAGTCACAAGCTCGCGTCTTGAATTTGCAGCCGAGGAGAACACGTCTATTCGATTGTGCAGCATTGCTTGCAATGACGATAGCATAGTATAGGTAGCGATGCATTCTGTAGACAAGGCTGTAATTTTAAGGCTAGCGATCTTGTAGCGCCCATGCAAGTCATTCAGATCTCGAGAGAGCCTTAAGCAGACTGAGAGTAGCTTGGCGACGCCGGTTATTATGGTCAATGGCTCACACATGGTGAAAATTGCAAGATTCGGGTAGTTATTGAGTTTGAGGAGTTTGCGCGTCGTCGAGATGACGAGACATTCATCCGAGACGTTGCCATCCCGATATGAAGCGAGGCCAATATTGGCACGTTCAGCAAGCCTCATTGACGCCACTCGATGACGAGGCGCATATCAACTTTAGCGAGCAGCAACGATGTACAAAGTTGAACTGATTTTTAAAAGAGAATTGGCAATCCCCCTAGACTAACCCCTAGCCGTCTAACCCTACTAAAGTACTTTAAAATTACTTTAAGAATACTTATAAGTCGGGTAAATAATTTAGCGACACTGACCCACGTAAGATCTTACCACTGAGCTCGGGGGGATGTCCGCCCGAGCTGCCTCCCGATTGGCAATTGAGGGACTTGACAAGACCCCTTCTTTGTTTTATAATGTGTAACCATGTTCATTTGCATTGAAACAATACCTTCACCTTGCAGCACTTCTTTATCATTGCCAGCCTTGTGTAAAAACTCACCTATCGATCGAGCGTCAACTTAGATAGACTTCGTATAGTGGCCACTAAGCAAACAATATAAACTTAAAAATCTCAACCAATCCAAAATGATAGGTAGAGCTTATGAAAGAGTGAAAAGTAACACAGTGCTACTTGGCTATGATCATATCTAAAAAGATGCACGGAAAGGTATTAACGAACTTGTAAGACTTGCGCTATGTCCACTGTGCAATACGCCAAACCTCAAACATGCTATCCACAAGCCCATTCAAACGCCGAAAATGCCTAACCCAAACACCTAACTCCTCTTTGCTTCCCATAAATCAAACCCCACCCAGCACCTCCTCAACAACAACCCCCAGCATCCTCAACCCATACGCCCTCGCAACCCTGTCAAAGACCCTCAATCGTCTCATCATCTCCTCTCTCCTCACAACCTCCACCCACGCCCCACTACAAGCACAATGCTCCATAAAATCATTAACCCGCAATGTCCCACACTTCCCACACTTAAGATCCTGTCCCGTCCACTCCGCCACCAATCCATACACCATCCCAATCATCCTCTCCTCGATCTGCATCCTATTATACTCGCCGTCGCAGAATGAGCACTTCCACGGGCGGGTTTCAGAAGGATTCGTCGGGTCCGGAATCAAGTCTTCGTCGCGGCAGAAATCAAGATCGCGAGCCATGGTGCAGTTATCGCAAATCACTTGCTGGAGCTTGAGACTTTCAGAGGGATTCTCGAAGCGGGCTTCGTTGGAGAATTCGCGGACTTCGAAGAGGGCCAGGAGTTCTTTGCGGAGGAGGCGGGCTTCCATTGTGATATTTTTGTCGAGACTGAGGACTTGCATGAGGCTCTTGACTAGCTGCATGGCGGGGTTTGAGAGCTTGAGATGCGAGCCGGGGAGGATGGGGAAGGAGTAGTCGGATGCTAGTTCGGGGTGGAGCATCTCGTCTTTCTGGCGGCGGATGAGTCCTGCGATCTGGCGTTTCAGAGGTTTCTCGAATTCTTTTCCAAGAATGATCTTGTCCTCTTTTTCATCTTGGGTCGAGGCAAGAGCGGAAACAGGAAGTTGAGTTGGGCGTGGAGTGGAGTCTGGAAGAGTGCGTGGTCGTTTAAGTTTATGCATGATTTCGACGAACTCGACTACCCAGTCATGGAAGATTGGTTGTAGTGGTGAAGGGAGGAATTTGCTGAGCTGCCAGTGCATGATGCAGTCCAACGTTTGGTTTTCAGCCTCGACGACTTCTGAGCAGGCCTTCCCACCATAGTTGAATTCATCATACCAGACGAGGTAGTCCCAGTATTCCTTGATCTCCAAGTCCAGGAAGTGGAACAATGGCTTGGCTTTGATTGACTTCAGAATATACTGACTGTATGCAAACGCATTCCCAACCTCAGACTTCGTAGTCTGAAGCAAAAGTCGATTTGCATTGGCAAACACGACATGAGAGCCAACACGTCTGAAATCTGTCATCAGCTGCTGGAATGCTTTTCTCGACATCATCTGCACGTAGTAATGCAGGGAACGGTCATAAAGGAAAGAATCGGGATTCTCAACCCATCGGACAAGATGCTGGACCATGATGTCAGCCATATTGCTTCCTTTGCACGCTTCAGTCCACCATGCTTTGACCATTTCTCGCATGACAGTGATGCCAGCATTGGCGAATGCATTGTCCGAATACAAGACATTTGTCCCGTCGCTGGGAGCGTCGTCTTGCGGTGCAGCTGGGTTGAAGGCAATCGAGTCACTCCCTTCAAGCTCGTTGATCAGCGACGAAGTCAGTATCGTATTGATGGCCAGATTCCGAACATCAATCTCAATGCAAACTGATGGGTAAGTTCCTGGATTGTTGACTGACGGCATCTGCACAGTTTCGAGAGGTCCCAGAACGTCATCTTGCTCATAGCCGGCATGATCAGGTCGAGGGCTTCCAGACCACCAAAGTACAACATTGTTCTTCTGTAGCCGCCTGGCATATGCAATGTCAATCAAATATCGCGGATCGTCTCGCTCGAGATTGCAGAGAGGAACATCACCATATCTCGCCAGCTCTGTCAGATGCAAAATCCAAGACCCAAGACTGAGATAATGGTTCACAAGTCTCTTGGCGATAAAAGATTGCCAGCCAAGAGGAGGAAGATGGGTATCTGTGGTTTCGAATTTCAGTGGCATGACTGGGAATTCGCTCAGGATGGGAACATCATGAACAAGCACTCGTCGTTGTGGAGATTGGATGACCAGCATCAATGGCTTCGATTCGTCGTTTCGCATCTTCTTGACAAGATCTCCGATTTCAAGAAGAGCTTTCCGTCTGGTGGTCACTTGATTGACCTTGAATTGCATCTTTTCTTGGTATTGAAAGCAATTTTGCCATTCTTCACCATTGGCCTCCTGTTCTCGTCGAGAAATCGCCTCAGTGTATATCTTGCCAATATTAGGTAGGTCCTGAGCTGAATCTTTATTCTTCTGCAAGATCACCACATGCGCTAGTTCCTTCGCTGTAGAAAAAAGAGCGAAGACTTGTCTGTCACCAGCCACAACATGGTACAAGTACAAATATGCCATGGGTGATTGCGCAAGGTACGGATTCTTCGCTGTCGCTCGACGGAGGCCAGAAAGATCAAAGCCAGACTCCAAACCCTTGCCAAGCACACCAGGTTGAGTCTCGTCGAAGGTGCAAAGACTACCTAGTTGAAGTACTGCCCGAACATTCAGTGGTACTTGCTTCTCGTATACACCTTCCACACTAGGATGGTTGAACAGCAATGACAATTTCTGAGCATCATTGACATAGACACTCTCCGGCATCGTAAGCTTGAATAGGTGTACAGATGGATGTCCGTTGGGTAGGGTATGGGTGACTTTCTGGGCATCGCAGCCTTCCACTTCAATATCGGGTAGCTCTTTGCCCTTCAGATTCAGGAAAACTTGGCGCGGAACATTGACCTTCAGTTGATGGATCTTGGAGTCAATCAAGACAAACGCAAGCACCACACCTGGACTTGTTGTTCCTCTGAGCTGCAAAACTTGCCAGGTGCTTTTGTAGGTGATTTCTACTTGATTTCGGAAAGTCGCTCCAATGTTACTCTGAGCACCAGGTCGTGTCTCACCGAAGAGATGCTTTCGTCGGACGCGAGCTGCCTTTTGGATTTTCCATTTCTGTTTTTGATACTCAAGAAAGGCTCTGTAGTCCTTGGTAGGATCTGGCATCTTCTCTGGCAGGGCAGCGAATGGATTGGTGTTGACTGCAACGGCTGGTTCGGGAGACTTTCTCTTCTGGGCTTTTTGTGATGCCTGAGAAAGAGCAGTACCGATAGCCTTGGGCTTCAAGAGCTTGACACCAAAGTCCTCCATATCCTGGGAGCGCGGGTCTTGAAGATTGGTGATCTCTTCCAACGGGGCAGTTTTGAACAAGTCCGTCATCTTCTTCTGCTTCATTTTGTCGTCCTTGACATTGATTCTCCGCTGAAGCCAATCTGGATGCGGCACTCTTGGGACGGGATTTCTGACCTTCTGCAGTGCAGCAGGGATCGTAATCAACTTCTGAATGACCGAACCCAAACGCTCTCGGTAGTAATCCCAGTCCAGCAAAGCTCTTGGATCCATGTTCGTGGGATCCTCCTTCAGCCATTTCCGCAAGAAGTGTCTCTTCACTGATGTCTCAGCAGAGAAAATAGCAACTGGAATGGCTCGTTCCGTGACAGGAGCATTCTTGGGCCTCGAGCAAATGATATACTTGCAATTCAAACCTTTGTCCTTCACCATCTGCTCGCCTAAGAAATCAGCCAGTCGCTTGGCTGTTGTGATCGAAGTCGATTTCTGTGCTCCATATTCCTCGAGAGTTTTGGACATGCTCCTATTTTCGCAAATGAGATCAATAAGCTCTTCATCGGCAAGGGTCTCTCCCTTCGAGTCAAGGACATCCAGCCACTGGTTTGCGACTTTCGCTACAGCGCCGTAGGTTTCTGCGAGTGTTGTACCTTCCAAGAAGAATTTGAAAATCTGCTGTTGGAAGATTTTGATGAGTTTCAGCTCTCCTCTTCGCTTGACCTCGAACCCTTTCAATTCCGCAAGGCTGCCATCATCGTTGAAGACAGCATAACGCTTCTTCAAATTCTTGTCTTCTTCTTTCGAGGTAGGTAGAATCATAGCTCGATACGGTCCATCGACTTCGAAAAAGATTGAATTGTCACTGTGAGTCTCGTACCTGAATGTCTTTGGATCCTTGAGGGTTTGGTATTGGTCGTTGGTGAACTTTGCGTGAACCAAATGGTTCAACATGACGCAGGGATACGAGATGGCCAGCTTTTTCCCATTCTTGAGTTTGAAACCATAGTTCTCTGGAAATGTCGCGGGAAGCATACACCAGATACCGTCGGTATCTAGCTCCAGTGGACGGCCAATTCGTTCAACCAATTGCCGAGCCATTTGAATGATGTGGGCACCAGTCAGACAAGTTACACCAGCCATTTCCATAGAGTACCATCTTGATCCTTTTCGCATGACGTATCCGTAAAAAGAGTTGAGAATAACCTTGTGGGCTAATTGCAGAGAGTCGAAAAGTACAATCATCTTTTTCGCAGCATCAACCTCAGAGGCTGGCGCTCCCGCAGATTTCAAGGCTTCAGTCTTGCCTTTCCAGACTTTCTGTTTCCCCTTGTAATCGTACCGACGATCTCGAAAATCTCGGACAGTGTCGATATAGAAAGGATTTTCACGTTGACAAATGATTGCTTCTCGCTCGATGGTTTTCGACTCGTGGATCTTGTGGTAGATCTTTTGACTGTAAATCTGCAACCGCTTTCGGACCAAGGCGGCTTGCTCATCGTATGTCAAATCATGGAACGTCCTCGCTGGACTGTTAGGCCATTTTCCGGGAAATTTCTCGTTTTCCAAGGAATTTCTGATCATGTTGTACTCGTCGCGTTTCGCTGGAAGATACTCTCCCCTCCATGCCCAAGGTAATCTTCGATCACAAGTCTTTCCAGGTCGGTTGAAATCACAAGCTGCACAGTCCGACTCCTGGATCATGGAATCGGGTTGCAGTCGATTAGTCGTCATGATATTGGGGTACATGGAAGCGACATCCAAATGATAAATCAGGGGTCGCTCGCTTCGATTCGCCGTCTCTTTCAGACTATTTAGTCGGTCTGTAATTTGTTGCTTCACTTCCTCGTAATTCTCAACATCGTCAAGAGACTTCTTCTCCTCGACTGTGATGCTGAATTTCAGAGCAGCATCGAGATCTTCTAACAGTTCGTCAATCGCAGTCGTATCAACTGCAAAGTTGACAGGTATGTCCGCGCGGAAAACTCCAGCTTCGATACTTTCGACGTGACCGCCAACGTATGTTTCCGACTCGAGCAAATGACCTTCCCAGAATGCCTCTTTTGGCGATACATGCTTGTTGGGCAACACAATCTCCTTCTGGTAGGCTTGCACCATGAGCAACATCTCACAGAGAGTTCCAGTACCTTTCCTCAGGACAGCATCCGGACCCAGCGGAATAATCGTACATAACGAGAAAATGAATGGATGCACATATTTCATGTACAAGTAGTATGTTGCCACAGCATCTGAGACCGAATATTCGGAAAGAACTTGAGGTTTCTCGCTCGCATACCGAAGCATCAATTCCGGGTCCAGTTCATCTGGGTCATATCCAAGCTTGGCAGTTGTTACGGCTTTCAGACCTCGACTGCCTTGTGGTAAGTAACTGTCTCGATTCACCCAGTGGAAACAATCCATGTGAGCACTGTAATCGCAGCAGTACTGGTCTTCTGCCCCTTTCCGCCAACCAATTTCTAGATACATGTCAATTCCGTTGACGCTCGCTCGCGCATCCACGAATGGCCAATCGAAAAAGTCTCCGTTATAAGTCGCAATAACTGTGGGTCTAGCTTCTTTGATATGCAGGAAGAATCGCTCAATGACTGCTTTCTCGTCCGGCTCGTTGAAAATCATGAAAGGGCCTTCATATTCTGGTTTTGGTGTATACTCAAAATCCTCGATGTCCTCTGATACAATCTCTCGATTCGTGATCAGAAATCCCTGTCCATCGATCATGTACGAAATCATCATAATCTGATCAATAGCCGCATCCGGGAATTTGAGCGGTAATTTCGTCGTTTCGATATCGTATGCCATAACCACAGGCTCTGCTCGCTCCAAACGGTCTTCTAAACATTTCATTGTCGTAACGCCGTGTTTGGCCTCAACCGAGTACCATTTTCCCGTCCGTATATCTATTCTGTCAGCAAGGTCTTTCACAAGGACTCGTTACACATACCCATATCTATCATTACTCGTACATGGTATGGGACATCCCATTCCCTAATATCCACAATAAAATCGCTTGCATCAGCAACAGAAACATTAAGTCGTCTATCATCATCTCGGTCGTCATCAAAAAGGTCGAATCCAGGATTTGCACTGTTGTTCTCTTAGCATTCCCCTCACTGGGCCCCCACAACGCAACATACCTAGCAACCTCAGCATAAGTATCCATTGCATTCATATTTTTCTTGTTCTTCTCCGCAATCGGCATAATATCCCTCCTCGCCGCCAACAGCTCGAAAACATTATTAAACCTTAACTCGAAGAACGTCCTCCTATATCCAAGAAGGTGATTCGGCATCTGCAAATCCTCCTTCTCGACTTTCCGCAGACTCTTCACCACACCTCCACCAGGAGCTCTCTTCAACCACTCCTCCGCCTCTGCTTCATGGCCCCTCTTCACCGCTACCAGGAAGTAAGGATCATATTCCAGCGTCGCTTTAAACGTCCTGCCATCATCCTCAATAAAATAGCAATCCAATCCCGCTCTGCCCTCGGGAATCTTCTCGTCCTCGATACTGGTGCTATGGATGTTGACGAGCCAGCCGGTCTTCTTCTTGCCGCTGTCGTAGCGGGCGAAGCCTTGCGCTTCGTCAATCGAGTTCGCGAGTCGGGTTGCTTCGCGCTTCTCGTCCGCGGATGTAGCTTCGTTGCCTCCTTTGGTTGCGGTGAAGGTTTTGGTCTTGCGGGGACCGTGGTAGGCTTGTTTTCCTCCGCGGCGGTAGCCGTTCTTTGGCATTCGTGGGCCGGGCATTGTGAAATAGGAGCAGGATTGACCTGCGGTTGGGAGGGTTGTGTTCAGGAGGTGGTGGGATGCAAGTCTAATTAAAGAATTGCTTCGTTGTGTTTTGAGGTTCGAATGTTTGACGATTCGACGTCGAAGTGGGAGCTAATTGACCTGTGTTGAGTTGGAAGTTCGAATGTGTATATCGAAATCAAATATCCATGCATCGCGTCGCGTCTCAAAAACGCGTTCGCGTTTAGTGCCTCGCTTCACCCCTGAATCTTTCTCAGCCTTGCACATCAGGCTCGAACAGCAACGGCGACCGACAAATACACTCTACGCACATCATCATTCCATTATTTCTCAGCCTCGAGCTCTTCTATACTCCACCCAACACAATGGCAGGCGACACAAGAGACTCAACAACATCAACCCCACGCGGACCTCCACCCGGAGTAACCGAACCTCCAGAACACGTCAAGACACCGAACAAAGTCTACGAAGTCTTCAATGGGCCGCTGCCGTCTGCGAATGCGTTACCCGAGGGCTCGGGGTTAAATACTGCGGGGGCGAGAGAAAAGCAACCTACGCTCTCGGAAGGCATTAAGACGGTTAGGCTGGAGGATTTCAAGCAGGTGCATATGTATCCATGTGTCAGAGAAAGTCTGCTTATGGGAATTGGTGGCGGGTTTGGGATGGGTGGAATTAGGGCGCTTTGGGGAGGTGAGGATTCTCTTCGTTGGGAGAGGGAATTTGGCTAAGAGTAATACAGCGCCGATACCAAAAGCTGCCAATTGGGCTGTGGGCACGTTCATCTTTGCTGGAATTGCGAATTATGAGTTTTGTTTGTATAAGAGGAGGATGGAGAAGGCATATATGAAGAGAGCTGTGGAGATTATTGACAGGAAGAAAGTAGAGAAGGAAGCTGCTGCGAAAGCCAAGAGGGAAGAGAGGAGAAGGTTTAAAGAGGAGGAAGATAAGAAAGCGGAGGAAGCTGCTAAGAACAAAGGTTGGAGACTGTGGTGATTGCCAGAAAATCAACGGGACTTGTATATGTATGATGATCTGTATTTTGAACTGACTATGGAAGAAGCTCCCTATTGGAGCGAAATGGGAATATTGCCCTGCGCCGGATCCAATCCACCCTATCAACTCCCTGCTATGCCAAGTACTCAATTCGCTCGAAGACATGTGTAACTCTCACGGTTATGAAGTAGAGATAGTTCTGACGCTCTTAACTTCAGCCTCCATGAATCGCACTCTCCTAGCAGTCTCGGCTTCTTCTCGAGTAGCCTTATTCTCCATTCCACTACCACGCCTCCTCTCACTTCTAGCCTTTCTTGCTTCTCTCGCCTCCCGGTTCTTGTATTCTGCCATCTGCTGTCGACGTTTTTGTGCTCTAGCATATGCTTCTGCAGCTGTAGGCCTAAAGCCAATGCCATTGATCCCCTCTCCATCATCATCTGGGTCATTGGGATCATGACCAGTAATTTCGTCGTCGTGCCAGGTCAAGGCCGCTCTGTCGGGATCCACAATTCTACCAGGCTCGACACCTTCCATGATTGCATCTGCGCTTCCAGAAAGCGGCGGCGTACCTGTTCTCTTCTTTGGAGCCCTTGATTTTGAGTCGGCGAGACGATTGATGCTTGGATACGCATTTCCCAACCCAGAGGTTTTCGATTTAGCAACCGGGCTACCTCTAAAGATCATAGGATCAACCTCGTTGCTGAGTACAACAGCCCTAGCCTTCTCCCCGATAATAGGATCAACCGTTCGCTCCGGACCAATGAATATGGAGAATTTATTCTCCCTCTCCGTGTTCACTTGTGGTGTCTCGGGTATCTCCATCGTTGTGATCTTCCTCTGCTTGAGAACCTTAACTCGCTTTCTCAAAACCTCTTCCTCCCGGTGCGGGTCCTCCTCGTCGTATTCATCTCGTGGTAAAAGTGAACTCTTCCTTGGTCCATCCAGCTCGAACCTTCCCACAGCACCGCCGTCTTCCAAATGCAGACCTTGGAAATTGTAGGCGACCTTGGTGCGAGGGCTGCCTTGTCCACTATCCTCCTCCGTCCTAACTACGCCCGGAATATTGGTGTTGAGTCGCATCTCTGGTGGAGGAGAAGAGGTCGGCGGTGTAGGAGGAATCGTAGAGATAGAAGGAATTCCACGTTTCCGTTTGGGGGAAGTGAAGTGGGAAGCATTGATCGAGTCCATGGTCGGCGACTTTTTATATCGAATGTTGGTTGAACAAGGCGGCACAGAAGTCTAAACGGTGATGTCAACCACGGGAAGTTGGCAGGGGAGGAAATCAAGACGAGCAGCAAGGGCCCGACCGGCTTGTTGACTGACGAAACCGCTCGGGTTTGCCGGAGGAGTTGTGAAATTTTCTATCGGGGTAGAAGGCTGTCGCAGGATGATCGAGACTCGAGATTCGAGAGCTTCGAGGTTGGCGGGGTCGAGATAATGCAAGGCAGCTGGACCCAGCCAATCGCGTTCGTGATGCCTTCAGCCCTGCAGTGAGAACTAGTCTCGCACGTGACTGGATACTTAACCTCGAAAAACGCTTCTGATCTTCCAGGTTCCCTTCTCCTTTCTACTCTTTCCAACACCATTCTCTTTGAAGCTTCGTATCTCATCCTTATATCTATCTCGGACACTTGTATACGAGTTATATGTCTTCCACATCACAGTCATGCCTTAAGGCAACGGAGCAGCTAAGAGCTCGTAGAGCAGGCAGATGCAGTAGCATCTTACTTCTGTCCTGAGCCTCTGCGCTGTCAATTGTCATCAATAATCCAATTCCAGATCAAACTTTGCCGTTTGTACTTTGTTATCTGGTCGTTGTTCCCCACATTTTCGACGAATTCATAGTATGACCAAATCCGAGCTTCATGGAAACATCCTCATGACACACATCCATGCAGTCATGATGTGAGCTTCTTCGTTTAGAAGCCTTTTGGGTGTCATTCCACCTTTGTTCTATCGTTTTCCATGTCCTCAATTGTCCGGAATTCCAGCAAACGGAGCTTTCATTTACAAACAACACCCAGGCTTGCCTCCCCGCTTCATGCACGGCAACAAAGAATATGTGTTATACAATGTTTCAAGACACAGTTGATAGTATGGATATGCATAGCAATCAAATCTGCGTTGCTCTGTTCCAATCGCACATATATCATCTTGAGAGTACAAAAATATCTGTAACGTTGAGCAGATCATCTGCTTTTGCTCATTATCACGATGTTTTCAACGCGTATTCATACCTTCGAAGTAACTGGCGACAATCCCATCACCTACGTTATCGAACCTCACTTTGCAGGCAATGCTGTCACGCAATGCATTGCAGCTTTCTTTACATTCTTGTACAACCAGGTCGTCATTTTCTGTCATCATCCCCTCAATTGGATTTCGGATACGCTCAAATGGTTGTTGTACCAGTTTTGGAACTGTCCTATAGTTATCCAGATCTCTATCGCTTTAATCTCTGCTTACATCATCTACCGGGCTGTTCGTGCTCTCAATGCTGCTATTCAAACCCACTTGGATGCCGGTAAAGGTGGAACTCCGGCAGATGGATGGGGGTAAGTTAACCCTGGATCTTCCGAGAGCTTAAAAGCTCCTCGCTTTATACCAGCATCCTCCTCTAAACTGTTCTGGGCGATTGTGCTAATGTTGTCGTGCTTGTGATTAGATGGTGGCGCCTCTGCAGACTTTGCTTGATGGGTGAAATCCCCAACATCCGCGAGATCCACGTTAGTCCATTCCTCAAACCATACCGTGGTATTCTTCATGCAGAGGATATTCCTGCACGAGAAGGTCCCAGCCCTACCATCATCGGAATTGCTCCTCAACGTCAAGAGAACCAGAAGACCACAGTCAACCAATTTGAGACTGTTCAGGAACGTCTCCGGCAAAAGGCACTTGCATATCCTCGTGATCTCGTATTCGAAAGCTCATTCCTTGAGCGGCTTGGAGGTACCTTCGCTTTGAAGCTGAAAAAGTGAGACCACCCCGCTGTGCGAGGCAAGCCTGCATGGTCCACTGCGACACCTTACACCAACCGTACTGAACGTTCTTGGATCAAGAGATTTGGCTACGAAATTGCTCATGCTCACCAGGCAGATGGTAGTTTGCATGTGATTCTTCACCCTTACGATGTGCGAACAGTCATCGAGCAAGGCTGGGGTCAACGCCATCCTCTTGCTTCTACTTCGGCGCACTGGATGTTTTACTGGGATAACATTCAGTCATTGTGGAACCCTGATTCACGACCTCCTATTCCAGAGACGCTCGTAATTTTTGTATGCTCCTAGAGACGCCGACGAAATTGACATGGCCATAAAGATAGTTGATGCTGCGATCTGGTTCTTTACTGGTGAAGAAGTTGATTCAAACATGGGCAAGGGAAGTAAACTCAAGGACCGGTATGTTGACGAGTTCAACGGAGATGGGTCCCTCAAGGTTCAAGGAGAGCTTGACGCAGGCTGGCCGACGACACATTTAAAGCCCAGCACAGCTGCAGACGCCCGAGCAGATGATGTCCAAGCGTACGACAGAGCCGTAAGTCAAGCAGCAACACCAAGGGAAAGAGACGCTCCATTTTTTCGACCAGGCAATACCGATGAGGAGAGGATCGTTTATGCAGCACTTGAAAACGTTGTTGAGAAACGCACGGCTGCTAAGGTCAAGCCACCTAACATAGTTGTCATCGCGGACCTTGCCAAAGATTACGACGATTTGACGGCAATGATTGTCTTGAAAGAGCTTCACCGACTCGGTCTGATCGAACTCAAAGGTTTTGTTGCAAACTTGATGCCAGCGGAAGAACGGGCTCGATATGGCAGAGGAGCACTTGACCTACTCGGTCTCGAGAAGATCCAAATTGCCATCGGCACTGACGGATCTCCTATCAACCATGAGGTACACTCCTACTAGTTCGGGGGCGGATTCTCAGCCGCAGTCGAACTTCCATCGGGAACTGAGCTTCTCGAACGAATCTGCGATAACGCAAAAACAAATAACGAGAAACTCACCTTCCTCATCATCTCCTCCCTCAAAGACGTCTCCGAATTGATAGACTCCTACCCTGACCTCGAATCCGTGATATCCAACGTCGTCATGCAAGGTGGCTACTTTACGAATCCCCTCGAGCCCGACATGTCTGCGGCAAACAACAGATTCGACCCGATTGCCGCAGCACAGTTCCACATCTGGCTCGAAGAGAAGCACATCAAGTCCACCGTCTACACCAAAGTCGCCGCGTTCGCCACTCCTCTTACGACCGAACTTTTCCATGCTTTATCAGCAACTAGCCATGTACTCGGTACCCATCTCCTTGATACACAACAAGCGCAAGATATTCAATTCTACCGCGACGCTGTAACTGGAACTGGAGGGTTCATGACCCCCGAATTCTTCTTGAGGAATAAAACATCGTGGTTCGATACCCACGATGCAGGGGATACCTACCCAGACGCAGCAGGAAATGAGATCGTCCTGTATCTGACGAAAGTAGTTGCTTATGATGCATTGGCTGCGTTAGGAGCTGCGGGACAAGATGTTCTCGTGGAGTGGGGGGTCAAGAAGAGTAGTCGGGAATTGCATGAGGTTGTTGGGACCGCTGGACCACTGGGAAGTGCAGGTATTGATGGAAAGAAGATGGCTAGGGCATTAAGGGCGCTTTTGAGGGTGGGCTTGTTGACCTCTTTGCCGTAGACGGCTTTTGGAGAGCAGCTTTGAGTGTTTCTTTATCTTTTGGCTGAGTTTGATGCCTGGATAAAATGCTTGGCGTTGGTAAGTCTTTGACACTTGTGAAGTAAAATTGCCTGATTTTCACAAAATATGCATACTCCTGCGTTTTACGTGGATTTTACGTTCCAAATCAACAAAGAGTTCTCCATAATGAAATACAACTCCTTGTTCTGAGCATTCCGTTTGATCGCCAGTAAGCATTAAACACGAGAAGTACACGCTAGACCTCGCTTAAGCTCCACTCCCCACATTAAAATTCACATATATCTGCACGCATGTTACGTCTCGGCCTTCCTTGTGGGAAGGTCTCGTGGGTTGGTATGGTGAATAAAGTGAGGATAAGGCAATTCGTATTTGAAGTCAAGAATGATAACTAAGTTGAGCACGAAGCCCCTAAACTACGAGGTGTGGCAGGCCGTTATATAGAACTCTCACGTAGGGAGTCAAACTCCTGCCAGGAGTCTTATCCCTTAGTGGAGTTTTACTCTAGAGTAAAACTCCATCACGTGACACCCAGCCGAGAGATCCCGTGATCGTGACAACGCATTCCCCGCGTTTGATTCTTCACTTCCAACATCACTCTTGACTTTCAAATTCTCAAGAATCCTCAACACTTAACCAACAACAACCATGGCGCCCTCCAACTTCCCCGGCCCAGTGACCCTCTACACCATCGGCTACGCCGCGCTCAAATACCCCTCTCTTCCCCCAGCACCCGTCAACGTCCCCTTGGGAGACCAAGTCGGCCTCCTCCAACACCAACTTCCCCACGCCCAAAACCACCAAATCGCCCAACTCGCATCCCAATACCTAAACGCCCTCCTCACCTACCAAACCAGCTCCGACCCCGCGCTCCACGACCCCTCTACCCCTCAATACTACTTCTCGACCGCCATCTGCCTCCTCAATTTCCTGAACACTAGCCCAGATGTCTGTAAACGCATCGCGAGCCATCCAACCCTCCTGCATGACGTTGTCGAGAAATTACTCGCAAACGATGTGGTGGAGAAAATGAAAGCGGTGCCAAGACCAGGAGGTGCCAATTTCCCCGCTGCAACATTCGATGATGATTTCGGGAGCCTCTTGCAATTCCTCTCTACCGTCCTGCTTTACATCGACGATCCGTCGTCCGTGCATGAGCGATTCCAAGACCTGATCCCGAAACTGAGGGCGTGGAAGAGGGAGTTTAGGGGTAGTAGGGTGAGGACGATTAGTAATGCGGCGGATCGGCTGGTGGGGCAGATTCAGGGGACGGATGCGACTATGTTGAAGTTGATAAGGGGGATGCAGGATAGTAGCTTGGTGTGTGGGGTGCAGAGTTGTGGAGTGAGGGGCGCGGCTGGGTTGACGGTTTGTGGGACGTGTAAGATACAGAGGTATTGTGGGAGGGAGCATCAGAAGGCGGATTGGAAGTTTCATAAGCATATTTGTGATAAGGGGTTGGTGGAGCCTGAGGATTGAACGACTGGTCTTGGCTCGTCGAGTGGTGTAGATGTGAGTGCAATAGAAAGCGATGCTCTTTGGCTGTGGTTATGGTTACTTCATAGATTGCTGTACAGAAAAGGAGTAAGGGGTCGATTTGGTTGCAGGTGTTTTTTCGTGGCTTCTTTTCTCTTCTGCGGGCACATGTTCATAGCGTCTGACGCTTATCTATTCCAT
Organism: Mollisia scopiformis; assembly: GCF_001500285.1. Lineage (NCBI taxonomy): Eukaryota > Fungi > Ascomycota > Leotiomycetes > Helotiales > Mollisiaceae > Mollisia > Mollisia scopiformis. Next base: position 597,895 of record NW_017263605.1, read on the forward strand.
TGCTGACCTCATTTACGGAATCTGCTTTTGTGATGCAATGCATTGATGAATTGGTTTGTTTGGCTTTCTGCTCGGTACTGTTTTAGCTTGGTTGTCAAGGTCTGGTGCATGCCACCATCTTTTCTGTTTCGAATGCCACGAGTTGCACTTCGAAGGCGGCTTCTCTATTCTATATGTGGCATCATTCAGTCTACGATGATACACGGGACAGGGCCAAGATGCTCTCTCTAATTTTTAATCCCAACCTGCCACAATCCCTTCATGTTTATCAGATCCCAAATATTACTTTACTCTTCAGTCTCCCGCTGACAGAGTATGACTCTATTTCAATCTTCAAACTCTTTACCTTGCCCTCCTCAACGGATGCGCCTCCGTGTTCAGCACGTACTCATCCAAGCTAATCACGTCCGGTTCTGCAAAGATGAGATAAAAATACTTCAACGTTTTCGCCATCCAAAAACTCTCCATGCGATCCAACTTACGAGGAGTAGACGACGTGACGTCCTCGATGCCTGCATGGCCGATATCTGTGATGGTGTGCGTAATGATACTGCTGAATATATTCCAAGCCCGTTCTCGCAGTTTCTCGTCACCTGTTATACGATAGAGGATAAATACAGACTCGATAGCTTCTAGTCTGCATTTATCAGTTCGCGCCAGAGAAGTAGCTTGGATGCGTTTCTGCTTACCGCAAGATATATCTCCCATCATCCACCTTTGTCACACCGGGAACAAGACGATTGTTAACAATCTTAGTCTTCACATCCTCTGCCCCGGAAATCATCTCATCAACTTTCTCATGCCACTTCTCCTCGACCCACGGACAATTCTCCGTGTCATCGCACGCCACCGTATGCATAATCTCCGGCATGATCCCATTTGGCATAAATTCGTATCCCCAAAGACATCCTTCAACCAGCTTCCTAGCCAACACCAGATCTTCGTCGTTTTCAAAAATCTTTGCTCCGATGGAGACCATACCTCCGGCAAAACAGCCAAGATGCTGAGCTTGCGAGTCTGTTTTCAGCTCCGAGACGTGCATTGTCCCATCGCTGTCCACATTCCCCGCAAGCCGGACATCCTCGCCGCTCATTGTCATGGGTCGGTAGAAGATATTGCGCTTCATGGCAATAAGTGCATACTCGTACATGCGTCGATATTGCTGCGTAGCACCGCCTAGCAGCAAGTGCTGCTTGGGCAGATACTCATAGAGCGAGTCCGCCATGCCGCCTATCGTGAAGCCATGGTAGCTTTTAAAATCCGCATGCTTCTCGTCGATGAGAACGGGCCACATGCCTAGGAGCTTGGTCTGGTCTTGCTGTTGAGAAAAGGTGTCCATGATCCGCTGCACAGCGTCGAAGTACTTGGGATCGTCCGTGATCTGACTCAGTCGTGTGAATTCCAGTGTGAGGGAGCCGGGCTCCGAGACGAGCACGTTGTCGTTTGCTTCTTGAGGTAGCCCTGCGGCGGCATTTTTGAAGTTCCATCGCACGATGGGAAGGCGATTGGGGGTGTCGAAGGCTTTATAGAGCATATCACCTAGCTCGGTTGCCTTTTGGAGCAGGATGGGATACTTGCCTTTACTTAGGTCGTGGGCTGCGAGGAAGCCTCCCAGGTAGCGGATCGTGGTTTCGAACACGTTTAGTTCTTCGAGGGCGCAGGTGCTGAAGTCTATCGAGTTGATAGCGGCAACGGCTTTTTGGAAGTCTTCGTGCATTCCCATGATCCATAAGGTGTCTGGAGAGGGTGTCAGTAAGTTGTAGACTTGAGAAGAGAAGGGAGGGTAGTGCGGACCAAGTAAGTCGACCATCGTTGCTGCCCAGCCACCAAATGGATCTCCAGAACCACCAGATATGGGTTTGACCTCATCTCGTAACCATGCATGCTCCTTATATCCTTGCCACGCATGCGTAAAATTTCCTTTCACAAGCTGTAGCCTCTCCATCCTTATTCTTTTTGCTTCTGGAGTCTCTCGTTTGAATTCGTGTTTGATCCTGGGAATAGGACTTGTGATGATGGTTGGTACTGCTTTCATCGAGTCTACAGGAAACCATTGGGGAATATCCTTCCAACTAAATTTGGCCTTCGTCTTATCTGATGGTAGGTGAGGGGCTTGGGGTTCCTGCTGGTATGCATTCCGAATACTGAAAATGTAAAGGAGGAAGGTGAGGATCAGTGCAGCCGATAGGATTGAGCCTCTCCATCTCGAAAACATTGTTGCGAATACAAGAGAGAAATCTTTCTGGTGTACGTTTTCAATGCACACATCAATTGTTCAGCGACACCAATGTTTGGGGGTAAGCGCCGTTGTGGCTGCGCATCAACGCCCCCAACATCTCCTGAACCAGACTGTCGGTAACCTATCGGCACTCCAACACAAGGTGAACCGATGTTGGTTGTCTATCTTTAACTGTTATCTATATGTTCAAGCAGTAAGTGGCCCAGCGAATCATCTAAGCCGACTTGCTGACATTCATTTGTTACATCGGAACTAATCTCTTGATTTGTGCTAATCATTCTCCGCAACGTACCTAAGTAACCACGGAACATATTTAAACTAGTAGTAAGTGTTTAAATCGGCACGATCGACGAAACTATTCTCGTGAAAAGACAAGTATCCCCACTCAACGAAACGAATGGTTAACACATGAAGTTGTCCAAAGAATCTAAGACTTACCTGTCAGGGAATAACTCTAATAAGTTTACAGTTTCCGACGTGAAGGGTGACCGAACCAAACAGAACCAACATCTGCTTGGAAGCTTTGTTCCAAGTTCAGGAACCCAGTAGTTACATATCTCGCACCACCTTGCCAATTAGAGCCCTGTCACTTGATCACGTTGGTGGAGATTATTCGTTGTCTGCTTCATCTCGATGTTGGAGTTTTGCAACTAACAACCGCGTCTCAAGTCTCCGTGACTTTCACGAACTTTCTCGGAATTCAAATGCCGTTTCCTTCTGCTATCAACAGTAAAGGGCACGACTACACAGCCAGAGGATGTTCTGCCACAACTTCTTAAATCGAACTACAGCCTTCCTCATCTTCCTTACCTCTACCTCCGCCTTAACAATCCAAAACATTCTCTGGAACATCCCAAACGGCAACCTCTCCTCACTCTCGCAAACCTTTACCTCCAGCCAAACCCTCCCTTTATCCTGGAACGCATGGGACTCCACTCAATACGTCGACACAACCAAGAACCTCGTTGATCTATGGGCTACAGCTTTTGACTATAACTTGAATCCGTTTAGTCAACGCTTGACCGGTAAGTCCTCCTACATCCCCAACAAAGTACATGCCCATACATGTAGATGTTAACAGCCGATAAGTGGGAATCAACCTCACATCCGCAGGGAATTTCGCATGGACGATCGCCATTCCAACGAGCAACTTAACCTTTGACGCCAAATACGTCCTGAGGTTCAAAGTCACGTCTCCGATCTACGATGCCAGTTCGGGGGAGCTGTCTAGTCCGGGGTTTCTTGTTTTGGCTGCTTCTTCAACTTCAACTTCTGCTAGTACCAGTAGTTTCGTGCCGAGTACGATCAATACGTCGACGTTGATGCCAACAGATACCACATCCACGACTCCGGCAGCGTTGGGTTTAAGTGTTGGGGCAAAGGGCGGAATAGGTGCTGGTGTGGTGGTTGCTGTTTTGGTGGTGGGAGGAGTGTTGTGGTTCTTTCCTTTGGTTAGGAGGAGAGGGAAAGCGAGGGTGGTGCCGACTCAACCTCTTTTTGATGAGAGGAATAATGATGATGGGCCAGCGGAAATGCCGGTGAAGTCGACGCATGTGGTGGAACTACCTGCCGGATAATCGCTGTTGGTGAGATGGACATGTGTGCGTTGGAGGAAGTGAGAAGGGGAACCGGGGTGAGGAAGTGAGCTCAAAATCAAACAGGAGATGATTCTTAAACCCGTAATATATGATCTCTCAATATTTAAAGCCCAAGGAGACGAGTTCCTCGCCGCTTCTATGATATAAAATATGATTTCTAGACCGCGATCTAGACTACTAACTACCCCGCGTCCGTCGTCGTCCGCCCAAGTCTGGGTCACAAACGCACGTATCATATTCAAAGCATTCGGCAGAACCCCGCTAGTTCATCGCGTGAGTACTTGTTCTCGACCTAGCGCGTTGTCTTAGGAGCTTGTGCTAGACAGGATGAGGTGAGGTAAGGCGTTCCCTTTGAGCATGCCGGAGATGAGCGCGGGCTGCCGCCGCCGTAAACGAAGGGGAAGAGATACGGCGCTGTAAATCTTGCGCACGAATCATGTTGCGCTCTGTTTACCTCACTGGGGTTATAAACACTCTCTGCTGTATTGGCGCCTGTGAGCGTGATATTTAGAGGTGGGTACTGTACTTAGTAAACAGTCATCAGTCGTCCTAGAGTCTTGACTAAAGCTGGGAATTTTGACGACTCTACAAATAGTTTGATACTCAAACCACTTGCAATTGTCAGCGATGCCATGCTGCCATATCCGGCCTCTCTCGTTGACCCACCTACCAAATAGAACCTGATATATATCAAAAGCCTGGGCATTCTTTCATTTCCTAGGAAAACACTTCAAGTCTAGAGGAAGTCTTTTAGGAAGTTCTGGGTCATTCATTCCGTTCAATGGATAAGTCGATGAAAGAGAGGTCTAGAATCTCAGTCCGGCTCGCTGGATGAAGAACAAAACAAATCAGTTTGTGCCAGCTGCAGTTGAGAGGTAAGTAGGACGACGAATGAACGGGTTCATCGGGATTACCCTCGCATGATAGGATAGGAAGGTGAAGGGTCGTGAGATCAGATCGATCGAGTTTGATGTTGTGTCTTTGAAGTGAGTGAGGCTTGAGAAGGGATATGCTCAGGGAACTATTTAGCTACTCCATAACATAACATTTGCTTCACAGGAGGGAGAGTTGGAAAGGAAACCTGCCTGCAAGTGTCCTTTGGGTCTTAAATATAATAGTTCATCCGAAGAGTTCAAATCGTTACGGAAAGTGAGCCGGACGTAGTTGCGCGTCGGGTTTAAGGGTTTTGATTTCGTGTTGACCGAATTTTGGTATCCGCGTTAATTTTGCTACGAGCGAATTAAAAACGTGACGAGTTTTTATTTATTAAAGCGGAGTTTTTAAGGATAAATTTATTCGCTATCGAATCGGGGTAAATTTTTTATATTAATTATTATAATATATAAATGAAATAATCGCGTTTTATTGTATTAAAAAATTCTTTAAAAAATAATACGTCCGCGTTATTTAAAAAAAACGTTCGATTTTTTTATTTCGAAAATTAAAAAATCATAGAAAGCTTTATTATTTTTATTATTAAAGCTATAATACGATAATATGGCATGCGGATTATTATTTCTCCAGCACTGTCATCTCTCCAGCATTGTCTGTGTATCGATCTCATAGAATATCTTGTGAGGTAGGCTCAGCACTACCCGCTTCCAAACGTCTCAGGTCATAAAGAAACAAAATGGCATTTCTCAATGTAATTTTAACAACATGACTTTTGGGAAAGTCATCAAGTTTTTGACCTATCCGGCTACGAGAATATAATCTACACTCTCAGAGTGTCCGTCCCGCACACTCCCGATCAAACCCTGCATCACGTTGATCCCGTACTTTTCGCGCCAAGGCTGACCGAACAATTCTTCATCACGTGCAACCTCGAGAAGCGATAGTTATCGGAGCATGTGACCGTAGGTCACGAGTAGATTAGTCAGCTCCTTCGGAGACAAGCCCTTTTCAACCTCTGAATTATATCACACGATAGAATATTTTGTTGCACATCGCAAGAGGAGTTCTGATCAAGACTTCTAGAAATTCAGAGCCTCATAACCATTTCTAGTATATACACTTCCCTCTCATTTTCGGCCTACAACCATCACAACACCTCCCTAATCCCAGATCCAAAAATGGCCAATCCCCGTCCCAGCCTCACACTTCGCTCCGCAATGCCTCACGACGTACCCGTCATAACAGCCATCTGCCTCACCACTATGCCAACCACAGATCTCTGGTCCTATCGCTACAACCTCGCCTCCCAATATCCGCATGATTACCATTTCTTTACGTCCAAACGCTTTGCACTTCGAACAGATCCCGCAACCCGAGAGGGTTTCTTAGTTCTTGTCATCGAGACGCTGGAAGATGATGTGCCAGTTGTGATTGGATATGTAGTTTGGCAGGGCCCGGATGAGAACTGGGCTAAAGACTTGCCAGGGTTGGGGCAAAGATCAGATTATCCTCCAGCTTCCCTGATACAAGACGGGCTTCAAGAACGTTATGGGTTGAAATTGCAAAGCTCCAGTCTCAATGATACAACGCGAAGAGATGCTGATCCAGCCCGACTACAATTGTGGCGCGAGGCAACCGCTCGCGTCAAGAAAGAGATCTTTGACACTGAATATGGTGTACGCCAGTTGGACTTGATCCAACGAGCTGTCTTGCCCAAATATCAAAAGCAAGGTGTCGGTACATTCATGCTATATTGGGGCATGCGTATAGCGACTGAGCACTCTTGGGCTCTGACATCGATTGTACCTCCAAAAGCATGTAAATGGTACGAGGCGCGAGGTTTCAAGCTGTTAGCCACAGAGCGGCTTCAAGTCGAGGGACAAGAGCAGTCGGTGGAGTTTCTCGTAATGGGCGCGAAGCCAGTTTAGGATTTATATCAAGCATTGAGTATAATAACTTGTTCTTGGCATTGAGAAAGGTACTACTTTGGTGGTCTTCCGCATGGCCGTCTTATAACCTTTCCATCTCAAGCTCGATCTCCTCCAATTTAATCATATCAAGCAACTCACCCAACGAAGGCCTAGCCTTCATAAACGCCAAGAACCCCACATCCCCCGCTAATCTCGTACTCATAACCCCCATCCTCTTCCTTACCACAATAAACCTCTCCGCCTCCCTCAACTCTCTCACCCACCACTCTTTCGCCACCTCCAGCACCTCTCTCTCTGTCCCCTCCTCCTCACCATTCTCCCCGGACCTCCCTCGCGGCCACAGCTTCCCTCTTGCTTTCACCACACTGGGGTATCTTCCGGACCATTCCGCAGCACCAGCCGTACAACGCCGGATATAATCCTGGATCCTCTGGGGCGTCTGCCTGAATTCTGGGAACGCAATGTCGCAGTCTTCTTCTCTGAATATTTCGAGATTAAGCCCGTTGTTGATCGCACCTACTGTCTCGAAGATATACCACATTAGCTTGCCCAGCATGAAAACCTGCGCGCTTTCCTTCTCTTCCCTCGATAACGCCTTCCAGGCTGTCGAATACCCCTCTTTACAAAATTTGTACAGTTTTTGTTTCTGCTTGTCTGGTTTCCAGTCTGGGATGTAGCTTTGAAGAAGCGCAGTGGCTCGGGTACGCATCTCGGGTGGAGTGAAGCTGGAGTTTGAGATGTACTCTAGGTAGTTGATGTAGTAGATCTCAGGTGGTACCCATGGGTATCGGCCTGTTCGTTGTTCGAAATCGATAATTACAGGGTGGAGACCGCTGCCTTTATTGGACTCTAACATGACGATATTGACATGTTTGATGCCGGAGAAATAGTTATTGCAGTCATGATTGATGTGAATGATGCCTTCCACAATTCCTCGTGTCCAACGCAGCTTTTCTTTCAAAGAAGGTGGAGGCCGCAGGCCAAGACTCGCTGATGAAAGTGCGTCGCGAAGTGTTCCGAACTTGTAATACTCGATGATAAAACCGCAAACCCCCTTCTTTCCACCAAAACGACTTTGTTTGGTTACAATATATGCCGGCCTCTGAACGATGTTGGGATGAGGTGCTATCTTACACAGCATCCAGAGTTCATGATACATGTACTTGACTTCATCCAAAATTGACTTGAAGACCCATCTCTTCTCCCCAGTGAGGCTTGGAATCGTAACAATACTTATAGCCTCATGTGGCTGCTCCCACAGACAAAGTCCAGAAATATCAACCACCTCGGGAAGTTCAACAGCTTCCCCATGAGCCGCCCATTCCGCCTGAAGATCCCGCTCTGATAGCCACATCTCTTCAGTCTTATAACTCGGTATCAAATGAAACTCCATTTCCCTCACATCCGCACAGATCGACCCGACTGCAAGGTAGGACCCAAAAGGCATGCTCCAATACAATTCCTCAAAATCCACCATCTGGCCCGCCCAATATTGTAGAGCGTTCAAGATATGTTGAGACATAGGGAGATGTCTAACCTGTCTGCTCTTGACACACATCGCCAGTTCAGGTCTTAGCACTTTGCGAAGCGCAGTGGGTAGGTCGTATTCGTCTTGATCAGAAAGATAGGCGTCGATCCTCATGGGGGCATTGCCGATAGCAAAGTCGGGAAGTATGAATAGTCGATGGCCATCTGCTTGAGCTCCATCTATGTGCCATGGAGAGGGTGTCATAGGAGTAAAACTATCCACTCGATTCTTGGGGTTTAATTGCGATGTCTCCCAAGAAGTGACTCCTGAGGGTTCCGCATTCGGCCGAGAATGTAGAGCCTCCTGGGGTGGCATAGAAGTGAAAAATGCAGAGATTGGGTACATGACCCTCTCAATCATCTTCACTGTAGGCTCCATAACATCGAGGATTCCGTGTAAACTCGCTCAGAGGCAGCATTTACTCAACTGCTGATACCCGCCAGCGCTCTTGATGGGTGGGCCGTTTTAGCGTGCCCGACAAGCCCCACCCGTCTAGGCCTGTACGGGTTACAGATTTTAAGAACCGTTAGTTTATTGGTTGGTTACGGTTCCGGCTTCCCCGAAGACGTCAAGAACCGTCTGCCCGTCTACATTAAGGAAGCTTAAAAATAGTGGAAATTAAACGAGATTAAAGTAAAATTAGTTTAAAGCTTGAAAACTTCAAATATTTGAAGCTTGAAGCTAAAATTATACAATTAATAAGTTTTGTTTGTTTTACCAATTTCATTCGTTTAAAATCGTCTAGGAATAAGTTGGTAGGTTTTCCTAACCCGTACTAGTACGGGTCGGTAACGGTTCGGGGCCAAAAACGGCCCAACCCGCCCATCAAGAGCGCTAATACCCGCGAATGAAGAACACACTTCAACGTCTTCGGCCTACCTCAAAATCGTCAGTCACTAGACTCGCTCGAAAATACCTATATCGTTCAAAGCCATCCCAAGTATTGAACAAGCGGTTGACATCGGCTTTCGACGCGATCTTAAGAGCGAGTTGAGCCTCACTCGACAGGCATGCCTGTCGTACGAAGGAAGCAACCATCTTTTCCTGCGTGCGGGTAACAGCTGACACCACCACATAATCCAATCAGACTCCATTCATTTCGACCAAAGTGACGACGTGCTTAAAGGTGTGGCCCATGCACAATTCCCACAACCAATGATGGGAAGAGATAATTGTGCCCAGCTTCAGAGAAAGCAATACCTTCGTGCAGATGGAATAAGAACATGGTGGGGAATACAAGCACTCAGCCCAATCAAAAACTAATCGTGTCGACTGATTAAGTATGATGCTTTAGAATGAGCGGGGTCACAGCGAATAATGAGTGGGGAAAGCTCGAGCCCGTGCATGATATCAAGTTTACACTGCATATTGGCTCACCGGCTCGTTATCATCTGGACAACGGAATGCGCGAGGCTCTGCTCTCTAGGTGTGGGATGATTCCAGTATGATTGAGGCTCCCACACTTATCGCCCAGTTTGAGAGCATATTAAGTGACAGCCTTATTCTGACATTTGAGACCCAATCTCCCAGCCCATACTCAACCCACTCGAGGATTTTGATAGCTTCTCATTCGTAACCATATACTCAAGCCATAGACTCACAAGATCAATAACAAGAAAGATTCAGCTCGACAACATGGCTCTCGTCATCGAAAATATCAGACTTCCAGGAGGCTTCCGCTTGGATATCCCAACTGAGAGCTTCCATCAAAGCAAGCTCGGAAACGAATCCTTGAATATATTCGACGGAGAGCCTGAAGAGACATATGGATCGGAGAATCTCCAGACATTCAAGACAACAGAAATCCCGCTCCTCCCTCAGCTCGAAGCTCCTCTCGTCTGGACTGGAGATGATTTCAAGTCGGCGTCCGATTACACCTACACGTTGACCAACGACGAAGTAAACGAGATCGAGAATGCTCTTGCACACTTTAAAGGTAAGCCTCACATATCAACCATCCTCATTCTTGCAGCATAAAGCTTGAGACTCGCAACCCACAGCTCTCGGCCTACGAGGAAATGAAGTCGCTCCCACAACCTTCCCGCTCCCAACCCTCGGCTCCAAGCTCAAGTCTCTTTGCCACGAGCTCTTCTCAGGCCGTGGGTTCTTCAATATTCGGGGACTGGAACCCAAGAAATATACCCCGGAGGACAACGTCCTCATCTTCCTGGCTGTTAGCAGCTATCTCGCCAATCGTGTCGGGAAGCAGGACGATGAAGGTTTCATGCTTGGTATGCCCTTTCATCCCATACAAGTATTCTCAGTGACTTCGTGCTAACATTTTTCAGGACACATCCGTGACTCGACCGAGTCTAGCACCAAGCCCGAGATGCGGCCTTTCCGCGACTCGACTCTCCAGCTCGTAAGCTCAAGCCTGTCCCCAGCATATAGAAATCAGGTTGCTGACCCGATACGAGACATTTCACACAGACAGCTTCACAGATCTCCTCGCCATGCAGACCCGTGGGCTCGCAGCCAGAGGAGGTGGTCAGGTCTTTACTTCGTCATGGAAGGTATACAATGAGCTCTTGAAAGAGCGACCCGATGTCCTGCGAACCCTCGTCGAGCCTAACTGGTATTTTGAGAAGTAAGTCTCTTACCACCCCACACTCCACACCCCTCTCAAATCACACAGACTAACTACTTCACAGCCGCGGAACGCTCGAAGACGGCAAACCTCGCGCCATCATCTTCCTCCAAGATGGCAAAGTCGCCATCAATTTTGTCCGCTACATGCTCCTCGGACGCGCCGGGCTCGCTCGATCCCTCGATCTCCCCGCCTGTACCCCAGCACAAGTCGAAGCTCTCGATGTCCTCGAAGCTGTCGCAAAGAAGCATCAGCTCCTGATCCGCACACAGCCAGGTGACCTCACGTACTTTAACAATCTTGCGCTCATTCACTCGCGCGAGGCGTTTGAGAACGACGAGACCCATGTCAGGCATATGGTACGCCTTTGGCTAAGGAACGAGGAACTTGCTTGGAAGACCCCGCTGGCTCTGCAAAGGGGATTCAATAAGGTTTTCTATGATGAAACTGTGGAGGAGCAATGGAACATTGCTCCACAGCCAAGATTGAGCTTCAAGGTGCATCAGACTTTGGGCCCATGAGCAACTCGACGCTCGAGTGGAGAAGCAGATATTGCACAACCGTTTCTTTTCTCTGATTTTGTTGTAACGATGGCCTGTTGGAAATGGGTTATAGTCAATTGTCAGATGTCAGTCATGAATGGCGGAAAACACTCCTTTGATGTTGAATAACATTTATCTCGCAATTATAATACTCATCGCAACGGCGAAAGAGAACCTCTCCCATGTCGTGAGAACCGTAGTCCACCACACTGCTGTTTTTCAGCCGGCTCCTGTGACACTTATTGAACAGATGCGACAGTATGTTCTGGCAAAACCCAATTCAAATCATACAGTTGAGAAATGAAGTAGTATTCATGATGAAAGAGACTCTCCTCCCGTGCTTTCTTCATTGATGGTTCTGGATAAGTCAGTGATGTACAATCGTCCAGCGGTGCCCAAGAATTCAAACCTAATCTCTTGACTTCCTTTGCTGAGAAAATCAAGAAGCTCAATTGGTCGTCATCAAGCTTCAACCTCTGGATGTCGCGAGACGATGCGTGCCCAGTCGCGAAGCACAAGGCACCTTTGTTGACGTAGTGGTAGTATGTGAGGAGGATGCTGACGCTGAAGTGCAGCTCCTCTAGAATCGCAATCGCATGGTACTTGTCCTATGATCGATCAGAATGTTCGGCATGGCGAAAGAGGCGACATTGCAACTCACATGTAACCGCAGATTTTTAGCCTTCTTCATAAAGTATGCTGTAAGCAAAGAACAATTATGCAGCAGAATGAACATAACCAGGTAGACTGTCAACCACGATTCAGGTTTCTTCTTAGCGACCAGTGCCTCCAGCTGCGATCTGACTTCCTGGGTCCATGGTCGTATAATCAGCGCTTCTCTCAAAAGAGAAAGCTGTGCACTGATGACCGGTGGAACTGGAACCTCTCCATAGTCATAGCGATTTCGGTCAAGTGTCTGCGGAAGCATGCCCAGCTTCTCTTCGCCGATGACCCTCTGAGGCTTGGTACCACGGCGGGCTGCAACCCATAGACGCAGAACATTACGAAGGAGAACCCTCTCTTCTTCAACCTGATGTATGTTAGAACTTTTCTACCTCTTGTCAAAACCATGATTCATACCTTGCTTGAAGTGGACAGGCGAAATGCCATCAGGTACGTATCGACCAAGAGTTTATCATTTGGATTAACGAAATGATTAATGAAATCCTCGATATAGTTATCTATATTGACACTGGGCTCATGTGCTGTCCGAGTCATATTCATGATCGCCCATGGGGCTGTTTGATGATGGAATCGTTCCCCGGTCGACTTTGACATCCAAGTTCGGGTCAATGAGTCTCCCGGAAGAGGGACAATCATTCGAACTGTAAGAACATCTTTCGCAGAACCGATATCTTGCGTGAGAACAAGAGTTCTAACTTCTGACGACGCCCAGACATCAATTTCCTTAACGTCCATCGTTGCCCACCGGGTCGTCCAGTACGGCTCAGGACAGTCTTTTGCAGGCGTGAACCTCGCATCCGGAATTTTCTTCCGCAAACATGGAATATTGATGATCGCAGAATCCGAAAGACATCTCATGCAAGGCCCGTCCGGATTGAGGGGATTTCGAACACACTGGGCGAGTATTAGAACCTATGCTTCTTAATTCCTTTTGTTGAACTTACTCTACTTTTCTGCATTTTGCAGCGTGCACATGACCCAAGTTCCCGGGTACAAGCAGTTGCAGCTCTCTCATCTAAGTCAAAAGATCGTCGTGGCTTCTTACCTCGATCGATCTGCTTTTCCACCCTGGCCGGAGCGGCAGCTCGGCTGGCCGTCACTTTTGTACGACGGGCAATCTTCTTTGTTTTGGGAGGATTTGGCTCTGTATTCGAAGGTATTGGATCACTTTCAACTGTGGTGTGATTTTGTTGGGAAGGTGCGGCTGGTGGAATATGCTGTTGATTTCCAAACTGGATTCGATCTAAACGTGCGTCATCGTTCGGCGGTTGGAAGGAACTCTGCGTATCCTGTAAAAGCTCAGTGTTATAGCTATTAGTTGGAACAAGTTGGTATGGCGCAGAACTATCGTTTGCCATAGCTTGTTCGTTTCCGGACGTCATATAATCGTTCATGGGAAAGTCCCCCTCGACTGTCTCATGTAGAAAGTCTGACTGCAGATCAAAATTGAGCATATTGGAGTAATCTTCTGGTTGCTGTATTTGGGATGGGTCCGACAAACCGACTCCGAGCCAAGGCTCTGCTTGTGATGAAGCATTCTGCAAAACATCACCGAAGGTTGACCAGTCCCAATCAGGTGGTATGTCGCTGCTGCTAGGGATTTGAGCATTGCCACCTAGAGTTGGGTACTCATCTGGCATGGGAAAGAAAGACTCTACTGGGTGTTCAGCGATCTGATCGAGGTGCGGAGATGATTCCAGAGCTGAGCTCTGGTTTTCGGTCGATCGTGGCGTGAGTATCACGTTAGAGCTCGTAGTCTCGCTTGATATTGTCCTCTCGGCTGCATAAAGTTAGATCAATGCTTGTGACGAGTGAGTACCCTTCCCCGTCCAATCTCTAAACCCAACTTAGCACACGACCGCAGTTTCCCACTTCCACAAAAAGACCTCCAAGCCTATATCGAGAAAGTAAACAGCTACTACCACTTCAAAGTAGCCTCGCACCACTCAACCCTCGGCTTCGTACTCCCCTTCGTCGCCGAAGTCTTCGCCCGCTACCCAGGCTGGGAACTAAACTCCAACTCTACTCCTCGAACTCTCACACTCAACGCTGGCAACACCGAGCTCTCGCGCTCTGCCCTCGTTGCTTCAACCTTAGCAGATATCTGCGCTCAAAAACACTTCGCCGTCATCTCCAAATGGCGCAACGAGCTGAAACCCGCCTACGGTCCTACAGGAGAAGTGCTGTTCTCCATGGAGCGCGCAGCCGTCACGCTGCTTGGAATCGTGTCGTATGGTATCCATATGATTGCTTACACGCGCTGCGCCGAGACCGACGAGCCCAAGCTCTGGATCTCCAAGCGCTCGAAGACCGTGGCTGTTTATCCTGGTTTGCTAGACAACTGCGTCGCAGGCGGCATCTCCACGGGCGAGATCCCCTCGAGTCCCTCGTCCGCGAAGCGCACGAAGAGGCTTCCCTCCCCGCCGACCTGGTTCGCGCAAATGCCAAAGCATGCGGCACGCTCTCGTACCTCCATAGCCGCAACGCCCGCGCAGGCGGTGAGATCGGATTGCTCCAACCCGACGTGCATTTTCTTTTTGAGTGTGAGCTGCCAGCAGACGTGGAGCCGAAGCCATTTGATGACGAGGTGGAGTGGTACCAGTTGTGGGATATTGAGCAGATCAAGGAGGGGCTGAGGATGGCGAAGTTTAAGCCGAGTTTTGCGCTGGTGATGCTTGATTTTTTTGTGAGGCATGGGGTGTTGAATGAGGGCAATGAGAAAGATTTTGTGGAGATTTGTGCGAGATTACATAGGACTTTGGAGTTTAGCGTGGGAGGTGTTACGTTCGCGCAGAGGGATAGCGAGGCGAAGATCTGATCGAGAAGGTTGCAAGTTGAAGTTATCTTGACGATGGAAGGTTGCGTAGGTATATGAATATTCGTTTCCTCAGAAAATTGTACGAACATACGTTTGCTATTTTTTTCAATTTTTTTTTTCTTGCAGTATCATATTTGAGTTGAGTACCTAGGTAGTATTTCATACGCCGCAGCTCTCGTACAGTTTCGGACGAGTTCGGACGAATTCGCTCGACATCGGAAGCGAATCATGCTAGCATTTCGTAAACTCCGCAATGCGGCTGGGAACATCTTTAACGCCATGTGTAGATCCGTGGGTCAATTCATAGTGATAATCATATAAATAAAGGCTGGAGGAAGATGTATTTCATTCAAATCAATTCGAATCTCAAGCATCACTTGAACACTTCACCTACACTCAATACTACACAAGAATCGATCCTCTCAATCAGTCAACTCGAACAATCAAAATGTCTTCAATCAAAAACGTTATTGTCGTCGGAGTAAGCGATCTCAGCCTCATCCCCCCTTTCCTCAGCCCCACTGACCAAATTAGGCGAATGGAAACATCGGCAGCATCGTAACCCAACACCTCCTCTCAGCAAACTTCAACGTCAGCATCCTCACCCGCGAAAACTCAACCTCCACCACCCCACCAAACGCCCAAGTCTTCCAAACAGATTACTCGGAAGCCTCTCTAGCTTCAGCATTCAAGGGCCAAGATGCCGTCGTCTCCACCGTCGGCGTCCTCGGCAAACCCACTCAGACGAAACTCATCGATGCCGCCATCGCCAGCGGCGTCAAACGCTTCATCCCCAGCGACTTCGCTTACAAATCAAACGACATGTCGGATATCGAGCGGGTCATCCCACTCGTGTACCAACGTCTCACGCCCAATAAAACGATCCTCGACTACCTAGAAGCAAAAGCTGCTCAGCACCCAAACTTCACCTGGACAGCCATCGGCGGCGGTCCGCTCTTTGATTGGGTATTTCCCGTCCCCTTTCCCATTCACGTGTGAGGATAATAACTAACAAAGCAAACAGACCCTCAAAACAGGCTTCCTCGGGACGTCGATCCCGAACCACACATCCACGATCCTCGACTCGGGCAACGAATCCTACGCCACAGTCACGATCCCGCAACTCGCGCGCGCGGTCGTCAGCACATTATCTGCGCCGGAGAAGACGGCGAACAAGTACCTAACCGTGACGTCCTTCTCGACGACGCAGAATGAGATCCTGGCTGCGGCGGAGAAGGTCACGGGGCAGAAGTTCGCGGTGAAGAGGGTCGGGGCTCAGGAGTGGCATCGAGAGGGCTTGGAGCAGTTCGGCAAGGGCGATTTTAGGGGGTTGGGGAAGTTGTGGGGGTATTTCTTTTGGAGGGATGGGGAGGGGTTGGTTAAGGATGTGGGGGATGATAATGGGATGTTGGGGTTGCCGAGGGAGGATCTGGAGAGTGTGATTAGGGAGGTTGCTGGGTTGTGATGTGTCCAAGTTTGAAAGATGTCTGACTGTCAGGCAATAACAGCGATCGTTATGAAGTTAAAATGATTTGTTCCGAAATGTGACATGGTGTCATGTATCGGGCTTTCAACACCTGTGTTCCGCGGGAGGAAAGTTAATGAACCCATTAATCAATACACTGTCTTCGACATAAAATTCTCCCATCCCGAGTGCAACTACCGAGCTCCAGTCCAAAACAAAGAATATTTCAACAAATGAAAATTCAACATAAACAAAAAATCAATACCCATCATCAGACGAACTATAGTACTGCCCACTCCCAGTCATCTCATCCATCTCCGGTATAATATGCGTGAGAACAGAATCAATGTGGTAACCAGGGATGGTATGTCTGTAGCTTCACAGAGATGCCTCGTCTCGTCGTTTGGAAAAGAAGCGTTGGTTGCAAAGCACTGTACAGTTCCGACGACGAAGATACGACGACTTACCGGATTTGGTGTCCAAAGACCGAGAATCTCGCGGAAGAAAAGCCAGTCTCCCGATGTAATGGACTGTATGTAGTCGATTGAGATTCGGAGGTTGGATTAAACTCTGGCGGGGTGAGATTTCTAGACCTGAGGTCAAAGCGCAAAGATCGTTACAAGTCGCAAGAACTCTAAATGTTCGCGGCGAGTGTTCTAAGCAGAATCTCGTCGACTCTCGAATTTTCATGCGGATAGATATCCTGTTCCCTTTGTGGAGTGTGCTAGTGATCCGTCAATAATGAATTCTGGGTGCTAGAATCGAAGTCAGAAAAAGGTGCGCGAAACCTCACGAGTTGTGGCGGCGGAGGGCGGAGTTCTGTATTCCATCTTCTTTTCTGTTCAGCGGAAAGCTGTGGAAAGCAATCGATCTGCGTCTGAAAGGAGAAAAACAAACGGAGACGCGAAGTGATGAGTCCTTTATTTCTAAGTTGCTTGGGTGTGCGGGAAGAGACAGCGCCGTATCTTTTCCCCTTCGTTTGTGGTGATGGCAATACCCGCGGCGTGCTTCAACGCTTCGCTTCGCTTCGGCTCATGCTACGTATCCCCTATCCCCTATCCCCTAATCCCCAGAGTACAAGCTCCCGAGACGCAGCACGAGGTCGAGAAAAGCTTAAAAGGCACACAAAACGCACGTCCGAGCGGGATGAACAGATGCGGAGTAGCGGGGCTTTGCTGAATGAATGAATGAATGGATGAATGAATGGAATGCTTTGGATATGATATGATACGTGCGTCTGTATGGTACATGTGACACAGACTTGAGGGTGGTACGACGAGCGGCCGCGTGGTTGGTAGTTAGTTAAGACTGCGCGCGGGCGGGTTGGAAATTGTGGTTTATGTTGGAGGGTTGGATTGTTGGCCAGGGAAAGGGGCCTGGATTGGAGCTCTGGAGTTTGGGGGGGAGGGGAGGGGAGGGAAGGGAGGGGATTGGAGGGGATTGGGGTGGATTGAGGTGATGGTTTTGAGATGGCGGTGTAACCGTGTCCCACTGCCCTTTGGTCGTGGTTTGGTGAATTGTTTGATGCATAGACTACTTCCTCCGGGAGTGTCACTGATTGATATGCAACACGTAGTGACTTGGAACAACGTTATAAAAGCTTGCGAATATTTATTAAAATGTGGTAGTAGCTTGTACCTCTCGTTATTTTTAGCGTTGTTACATATTAATCAGTGATACTTTGGGAGGGAGTGGCTTGTGCGCAGTGTAAAAGCCATTCTTAAAGGTCACTACGTATTACAAATTAGTCAGTGACACTCCGGGAGTGGCTTGTGTGTAACGGAATAAGGCCACGACCAGAGGTCAGGGAGACATTGTTAGATTATGATTTAAATATGGAAAGTTTATAAATCATAACCCAGAGAGCTAGATTAGAACTCCTTTGGCGTGATTGGACCGCTTAGATTGTTGTCTAGACTGCGGATCGGGCTTGGTGTGCTCTTCCTCATTTTTTGCTCTAGCTTAGGCATTTTCCGGGGGAGAGATGTAGATTATGGGGATGGGCTACGTCCACGTGTGGTAGACCTAGAAAGAAGTTGCTCTTGACTGACTTTGTCTTGTTATTATGTCTGGACCTAATAATCTGGATACAATTAGCTAGCTGTGCCACTCAAAAATGGGCCTGTATTCAAACAATCCAAGTCGCTTTTCTCACATAGTATATGCCTGCAATTACGGACGAACATGCAGTTCGAGCTTCTCGAAAGATTTAAGCTTTTCGATATCTTTTTGGGCGGTGATGGAATGGTTTGGTAACCTCATCATTTGTATTTAGACGTTGAAGATTGGAAAGACTGTAGACGACTCACGAAAGCACTTTTCAAGGTAAGGGCCAAGAGAGAGAAAAGCGGAGGCGGCTCAGAGGTGTGGTCTTGTCCAAGTAGGTACCAGTAACTAGGTAAGCTATCCGGTATCCGTCTGACTAAGCCTAATCACGTTGCCAACAGTTGTTTCTTGGAGCCGGGGTTGCAGATCAAGCATCGAGAGCTGTTTGTCTATCTCCTTGGGCGCGCTAATGCAAGGGTGTACACAGGGGGTTTTGACGCTGCCAGACAACCAAGCTGTTCCCTATAAGCACTTGTGCGTGACTGTCACATGCTCTACTCAAACTCGTCGACTACGAGGAGATAAGTTTGTGAGACAAAGGTTTGAAAGTGCAACTGCCAGTCCCATGAATCGGACGTTTGTGGTGCGTGGCTTAGGTAGTACAGTACATGTTCAACCTCAGTGATTTAACCCCAGACAGAGATTGAACCCCAGAGATTGAATCTCAGCAGATGTTCAACCTCACACAGAAATTCAACCCCAGCAGATGTTTAGCCTTAGGTAACATGGTACAAAAACGGTTCTGCATTCCGACCCGAGGATGCAAGTCACCCGGAACAGCAGTGACGCCCTAGTCCATATCGGGGCTAGCACAACTTGACGCTCGTCTTCCATTCTCCCAGCTGCTTTTCCAGCTTTCCCAGCTCATTATCCTCGTCCACGTCTTTTTCTCAAATCAATCAAACATTGTCAAGCGCCACCCAACCAGACGGGTCGACGACAGAACCGTTTGTTTCATTCGCACGTTCACGCGATACCAATCTCGGGACCCCAATTAATGACAAGTCGTTGATTGATTGATTGATTGCGTGCAGAGATTAATCCACGTATCACGCGCATACGCTTGAATGCGCCCCTAGTCCGGGGCTGCAGTTGGTGGCACCAGGATCAAATCAAGACTCATCACGCCTCCCAGTACTGTAGAAGCGCACGACTCACAAAAATGACCGGGTGCCATGCGGGGAAGCTTCGACGCCTCAAGACGAGTGGCTTTTTGGCGGGTGGGGATCGATGCACCCTGGCATAACCCTAGAACCCCTCCCCTCGTCAACCCCGTTTACTCCACCATTCCTTTCCCTAGAGTGGCAAAGGGCCGAATGACAACCTCACCAACGCTAAGAGTATGGAGCAGGTGCCACAAGCCTACCTTTGTAACATCAAGTGGAGGATTCGACTTGTTCCCCAGCATCCCCGGCGTCCCCAGCGTCCTCCACACTCGCTCCCTGCTACGAAAAAAACGAGATGCGGAGGAGATCCAGAATCAGGTGTCCTCCGCTCCCCTGTTGACGAGGGACAATAATTAGAAACTGAGCAGCGACGCGGCTCGGTGCCATCTCACCCGCTGCGAGGGCGCTCGGCCAGTCCACCGGTCGTTCTGCTGTACGTTACATTCTATACCCGCCATGCGGATCTCCCCCAGATTGGGGTTGGGATAGTGGACAGAAAGGATAAAAGGTAGTCCCCTTCCCCGTTTCCACGTTTTTCTTTCCTTGTCCGCTCTTTCTATACCTACCCAAGGTACCTCCTACCTACCGATCTCTTCTACTTGACGTTTCTTTTCTTCCAGGCAGGAAAACCCCCCCGCCAACATGAGTAACCCCACCGAGAAAGAATATGGCGGTGGCGCTCCAGAGGTGGGCGAGGTTGAGGGGGCCTTCAACCAGGTGGAACATACACACGCCTACGATCTGGACTTGAAGGCAGATGTCGCCGATTACAAGGCGGATGCCGTCGAGGCAGAGAACGCGGAGCACAAGATGGGTGTGATCGATGCTGTGAAGGCGTATCCCATGGCTTCCTTCTGGGCGTTTATCATGTCCTTCACAATCGTAAGTTGCTTGAACTCTCTCTCCACTTGGCCATTCTTCCAACGAGGATTAACATTTCCTTCAGATCATGGAGTCCTACGATGTCTTCCTTATCGGCAATTTCGTCGCTCTCCCTGCGTTCAAACAGCAGTTCGGTGTTTGGGACGCCAACGGTAGCCCGCCACAATGGGTCATCGAGACCAAGTGGCAGTCTGCGCTGCAAGTGTCAGGACAACTCGGTGCGCTCATTGGCGTCTTCCTCGCGGGTCCCCTCACCAGTCGCATCGGATACCGTTACGCGACCTTGACCGGCCTCATGCTCTTGAATGCCTTCATCTTCATCTTTTACTTTGCCAAGTCGCTTCCCTTGATTTTCGTGGCCCAGCTTCTCGAAGGCTTGCCATGGGGTATCTTTATTGCCAATGCGCCAGCATACTGCAGTGAGATCGTTCCGATCAAGCTGAGAGCGCCAGCAACCCAGATGCTGCAGATGTTCTGGGCTATTGGGAGTATCATCGTTGGTGCCGTCACCTACCGTTATAACGGGAGATTGGATTCAAGTGCCTACAAGTACGTGTCACCATTTGAATTATATAGGAGCTCTTTCGCTGACAAAAGGAAATTAGGATTCCTATTGCGCTCCAATGGATGTTCCCTACCCCACTCGCGATCCTCATCTTTTGTGCACCCGAGTCACCCTGGTGGCTGGTGCGAAAAGGGCGTCTGGAAGAAGCCAAACATTCGATCGAACGTCTTGGACGCAGATCGAGGCTGAATTCGAGTGAGGCGGTTGCCATGATGCGTCGTGTCGTTGAGCTCGAGACATCTGAAAAGCCACCCAGCCACATCGAACTTTTCAAAGGCACTGACCTCTACCGAACTCTCATCGTGTGTGGTGTGTACTTGGCACAGAACCTCACGGGTAACTTGATCGCCAATCAAGCCGTCTACTTCTTCGAGCGTAAGTTATCATCTTGCTGTTTCAGCTGAATATATATGCTAATACAAGCGCAGAGGCCGGTATGGGCACGAACACTGCCTTCGCCCTGGGTCTGACCACCTCAGCTCTTCAGATGGTCTTCGTCATGCTCTCCTGGATCCTCACGACCTACTTAGGCAGACGTACCATCTACCTCTGGGGCTCGGCATTCAACGTCGTCCTATTGGTAGCCCTCGGTGTCGCTGGTTCCGTCGACAGGACACACGCATCCAACCTGGCGCAAGCCTCCCTGGGCCTCATCATCTCCGTTCTCTTCACCCTAGGCCCCGCGCCCGCCTCGTGGGTCATTATCGGAGAAACCTCTGCCATTCGCTTGAGGCCTTTGACCACTGGAATGGGTCGCGCTGCCTACTATATCATCGAGATCCCTTGCATCTTCCTCGGAAGTTACATGCTCAACCCTACTGTAAGACTCCTCTCTCTCACTCCCGCGCTGAATAATCACTAACGAACGCAGGGTGGAAATCTTGCCGGCAAATGCGGATACGTCTGGGGCGCAACCGGCTTCCTTTGCTTGGTCACCGCGTACTTCTACTTGCCCGAGATGAAGGGTCTCTCCTACCGTGAGATCGACATCTTGTTCAAGCGTCGCGTCCCGGCTCGCAAATGGAAGGAGACCGTCATCGATGTTCAGGATGATGAGTAGATGGAGATGTGGGGAGGAAATACAGGAGCGACGTGGGTGAGGAATGGAAGCACGGGATGTTGTAGTATAGTGCTCGAATGAATGTAGCAATGCGAACACCATACATTCGCTGATATTTCATTATCAACCTGTTGTTAGACTCTAAGTCATGATACCGCGTCTATGCTAGAGGAGGTTGGTATTCAGCCAAAACGTGCATGTTGAGATCTTTCATCACGGAGACGACGATATTCACAGTGACCATATACATCCAAAAAGAAAAGTTCCTCCACCACCTCTAAATTCAAGGAACGCCAAGAACTGTATTCAAAAAAAAAACATTGCTGGACATTTCCATCGATACCAACGCACAGAGCGCAAAATGCGAGGACAGTGATTTCTCCGCAATGATGTTTACTATACTAAATCAGGGATCGACGAATTTGTCCGTGTTAGAGTTCATTCTTTGGATGACAGTGCTTGAGGCTGAATGCACCTATTATCTAGGTAGATAGTGGTGTTTCCTTCCGGCTGTGCTTGTGGATGTTAGAGTAAGAGGGCAGTTGCGGTTTGGTACGTGACGAGGAAGATGTTGGATGTTGGCTGGTAGGATTTTGTTGGAGGGTGGGAGATAGGGTTTATATGGGTAGGTGTATTTAGTGAAAGAGATGGAGGGTCGGATGATTTGGTTGATGTGCGGGGCTTGTGGGGTTTTGGATGCTTGGAATGGCTCAGCTTATAGCTATTTCGAGGCGTTGGGAGCTGGAATTTTTCTGGGGATACAGACTTTGTTTTAGGATTCCTCGTAGTATCAAATGGAATGAGAAGAAAATAGAGGAACTGGATAACAATGCTATCATCTTTAAGTAATTTCTGTCTTTTACTGAAAATTCGAAGACCTTCTTCTGTCACGTGCTGCAGCATAATCTTAGCGTGAACGCGACGCGAAATATTTTTGAAGCTCATAACGACGAGAGCCTAGCACCCAACAGCTCTCTAACCACCTACCACCAACCTTCCCCCAAACCCAAATCCACACTCTCTCGGAGCCACACATATCAGCGACTCGACTGCAAGCTTCACACCATCCGCAATCATGTCTTTCGGTGGCCAGACCCCGACTATTATTGTGCTAAAAGAGGGTCAGTCAACAGCAGACTTCCCCTGCAGAAAAAGCTCTTGCTGACCAACTTCCCATAGGTACCGACTCCTCACAAGGAAAAGGCCAAATAATCTCGAATATAAACGCCTGTCTCGCCGTCCAAGCCACCATTCGAAGTACCCTCGGCCCCTACGGCGGCGACCTCCTACTCGTCGACGCCAACGGCCGGCAAACGATCACCAACGACGGCGCGACCGTCATGAAGCTGCTCGACATCGTGCACCCCGCTGCGCGGATCCTGACCGACATCGCGCGATCGCAGGACGCGGAGGTGGGCGACGGGACGACGTCGGTGGTGGTGCTCGCGGGCGAGATCTTGAAGGAGATCAAGGATCATGTGGAGCAGGGGGTCAGCTCGCAGACGATTATTAAGGGGTTGAGGAGGGCGTCCGCCATGGCGGTTAATAAGGTGCGGGAGATTGCTGTTAATACGAGTGAGGGGAATCAGAGGGAGACGTTGGTTAAGTTGGCGGGGACGGCGATGAGTAGCAAGTTGATCAAGAGGAATACGGGGTTCTTTACCAAGAGTATGTTTCTATTTCGGAACTTTGGAGGGGCATTTGCTAACGGATAGTAGTGGTGGTTGATGCTGTTCTTTCTCTTGATCAAGATGATCTCAATGAGAAGCTTATTGGTGTCAAGAAGATTCCTGGAGGCTCACTTACCGATTCTCTGTTCGTTAATGGTGTTGCGTTCAAGAAGACCTTTTCTTATGCTGGTTTCGAGCAACAACCTAAATCCTTCAAGAACCCTAAGATCGTCTGCCTGAACGTCGAGCTCGAGCTCAAATCCGAGAAAGACAACGCTGAAGTACGAGTGGAGCAAGTTTCGGAATACCAAGCTATTGTCGATGCGGAATGGCAGATTATCTACAACAAGATGGAAGCTCTGTACAAGACTGGTGCGAAGGTTGTCCTTTCGAAACTCCCCATTGGTGATTTAGCGACACAATACTTTGCAGACAGAGACATCTTCTGTGCTGGTCGTGTTGCATCTGATGATCTCGACCGAGTCATCCAAGCTACAGGTGGTTCTATCCAATCTACTTGCTCGGACATTCACCCTGAACATCTTGGAACCTGTGGTAGATTCGAAGAGAAGCAAATTGGTGGTGAACGCTTCAACTTCTTCGAGGACTGCCCTCAAGCCAAGACTTGCACGTTAGTGCTTCGCGGTGGTGCAGAGCAGTTTATTGCGGAAGTCGAACGATCCCTCCACGATGCCATCATGATTGTCAAGCGAGCTATCAAGAACAACACTATTGTCGCTGGTGGCGGAGCATGCGAGATGGAAGTCTCAGCCTACCTTCACCGATACGCAGACAAGAACGTCCCACACAAGCAGCAAGCGATCATCAAATCGTTCGCCAAAGCTCTCGAAGTTATTCCCCGTCAACTCTGCGACAACGCCGGTTTCGACGCGACTGATATTCTGAACAAGCTACGAGTGGAACATAGAAAGGGAAATACATGGGCAGGAGTTGATTTTGACAACGAGGGCGTGCGGGATAATCTCGAGGCTTTCGTTTGGGAGCCTGCGTTGGTAAAGATCAATGCTATCCAAGCCGCAACTGAGGCGAGTTGTTTGATCCTGAGCGTTGATGAGACGATCAAGAATGAGGAGAGTGCGGCTCCCCAGGCCCCGCAACGAGGTCTTCCACCGGGAGCGGCGCAGAGAGCATTGAGGGGTAGAGGAAGGGGGATGCCGAGACGGTAGAGAGTGGTGGGTGGAGTGTCAGATGATGTATGATATTATACATGAGTAAAATGACGAATATTAGAGTTTTGAGAGCGAGCAGGCTGCTTGAGTGCCGTGAATAGTAATCGTAAGGGGATGACTTATTCAGCATGAGGCATATATGTTGACTTCGTCCCCGCTTCGATTCTTTCTCTTTTTCGAATATTTAACGCAAAACATCCTCCTAAAGACTTCATCTTGTTATTGTGCAACTCGTCTTGGATATGATGACGCTCGAGAGAGGGCTGAATTGAGATGAATGTCTTCCAGATCAGCTGATCATTTTCTTGTGTTCCACGTCTCTCTTGAATGGCGTCTCTGTGATTTTTATGACGAATTCCCTGTCTGCCTTCTTCGTTCTTACATTTCACTTTCCATGAATTCTGAGACAAGTGTCTCTCACATCAAGCTTTAAACTTCCAGGTCAGCTGATCCTTTTCTCATTTTCTATGTTTACTTTAAATAATGAGTTTGTGATTATAGTGGAGGATTTTTTTATTTTCTTTTTCGTTCTTGCATATCATTTTTTTTAATACGTGAATTGTGGATTGTAGGACGAGTGTCTCACATCATGTTTAACAAGCTCCGTCGGAGATGACAAAAAAAAGTGATCTCCGACCCCGCTCACCCCGCTCTCGCGGGCGGTGGACAAAATACCCGGACGAAATAAACACCTCAAGAAAAACTAATATTGAATTGTTAATATTTAATACAGATTCATGGAATTATGCTTTACAAAAGACTTAGATCTTAGCTATCTAATAAATTTATTTTTTCATCTTTCCGACTTTTCTAAGAGGTTGGAATCGAGAGTTGAAAAGAGTGTGGTACTCGAACCATCGCTTAATTAGTCCGGATTTTTCTGTCCGCTATTCGAACATACAACATCATGTCAGCTCAGCTTAACGACAATCCAACAAACATCACAGCTAGCTCTCTACACAAAAGCCTCATCACCTCACCCGCTCACAATTAAACCTCAACCCAAACAGACTCTTAAACCTCATCCAGCAACACATCCCGCTCATCAACCAACAATGACCACGCAACCCAACCCCCCCAAGCGCCAAAAAACCCCCAAAGACGCCCCCTACCACCTCATCTACTGGCCCGGCATCCCCGGCCGCGGCGAACACATCCGCCTCCTCCTCGAAGAAGTCGGCGCCCCGTACACAGACTCCGCGCACACGAAAGACGGCATGAAGCTCGTCACCACCGCCATCTCGACCGCCAACCTAGGCGACGCACATAACCCGCCTCCCCTCGCGCCCCCGATACTGAAACACGGAGATTTAACCATAAATCAGACGTCTAACATCCTGTTTTATCTGGGCAAGAGACACGGATTGATGGGCGCTGACGATGACGAAGATGCACCGTACAAAGTCAATGAATTGGTCCTGACGGCACTAGATGGACTGAGCAACGAGCCGCATGACGTGCACCATCCCGTTTCGACGAGCTTGTACTACGAAGACCAGAAGGTGGAAGCGAAGCGCAAAGCGAACGACTACATCACGAACCGGCTGCCGAAATTCCTGGGCTATTTCGAGAGAGTCCTAACTGGGGAAGCGAGCAAGGGCGGGGAGTGGCTGTATGGGGGTCGCTTGACGGTCGCGGATTTGGTGCTGTGGCAGTGTATTGATGGAGTCAAGTTTGCGTTTCCGAATGCGATGAGGAGGTTGGAAAAGGGGGGAGGGTATAGGAGGGTTTTTGGGCTGTATGGGAGGGTGAGGGGGAGGGAGAGGATTGGGAAGTATTTGGGGGATGTGAAGAGGCAGAGGTATAGTATGGGGGTTTATAGACATTATCCTGAGTTGGATGAGGATGGGGAGGGGAAGGGGGAGGTGGGGGGTGTGGAGAAAGCGGATGAGGTGGAGGGGGGGGCGAAGTAGAGGGTTGTGCGTACGTAGAGGATAAAACCTTGGGTTGCTCTTTGCACGCATGTTTTTGTGCTGGGTGTGCTGTGATGTGTGAGTAACGTTATTCTTTCTGCATGATTTTAAATGTGGAGTGGTCGTTTCTCTCTCACGATCTAAATTTAACAGTTTCTTCCTTTCTTACTACTAAGAGTATCGTATATACCGATTTCCATCATCGTTCTCTAGAGTTTTCACCTCTCAGCAGCTATGCTCACAAGAATCAGCATTCGATCAGGTCGCAAGTGATCCTGCGAGTGATACAATGTGTACTTCACACTCAGACGAACAATTCGTTCGCTTAAATACACAGCGCAAGATTCTCAACTCAATGTGAACTTCTCGAAAAGCTTGAAAGGATTCTGTTAGTATAGACTACGTTCAAGGGCTGTGTCAGTTATATATGTGAGTATCATGAGATTTGCTCAACTGCGTTTCAATTTCTTTTTCTTGCGGGTTAATAAAAGTGTATCTACTCTTCACCCTCTTGGGTGCGAAAAGTCCGGAAATCCTCTTCACAAGCTCGAAGCTTGCTTTCTTACTTGATACACACTAGATAGAGGGGTTCCCAAATACGAATGAATATAAACACTATTCTGAGCTGGAGTCGAGAACGGCTATTGTTGTTTAGTACGCTGTTGATGGAATCATGGACATGGTGCCTTCCTGGGCTAGTGACAGGATTGTTACTTTAGTGAAAGATGTTATTGATTCGATTGAGCATGGAAAGGTTGAATATGCCGAGTTCAAGGGTGGGTCTTCAGTAGTCAGCATGCGTACTAATGTGTCTTTTGCTGGGGAAGCTCGCGTGAGGTATCTTTGCCACAAAAGGCATGCGAAGGAGGAAATTCAAAGCGTTTCCAGTAAATTTGCTGTTCTTCTTTTGTACTGTGTAAGTGGAACAGCATATTCTCAGCCAAGAAGAAAAATTGCGGCGCAGGCCCACATTGAACAAATCACTGAACATCCTTGCCTTTTTCAGCACGGGCGAGAGGTGAACATGCCTTGCCATATTTGGAACTGTATTGCCAGGAACTCTCGTTCGTCCTTTTCAGCTACATTTAAAAGCTCGTACGGGCAAGGAATAACAACAAGTCTTTCAATTTTCTGTGATCAAGCAAAATCTCCAAGAAACATCCCTCACTACAACCTACATCCGATCTCACGTACACGCTCAGTCGTTGAACATGATCATAGTAGTAACAAACTGAAACCGTGGACTAGGCCATCAATACGCCATATCCTCGCCCAAGCTCCCCACAACCTACCCTTTGCAATCAACGCCACATCTCGAGAATCCGCATCCCCAGACGTCAAACCACAGCACAGCAACATCATCTACTTCAAGACCCTTGACACTATATCACCGTCAACCCTCCAAAACCTCATCTCGAAGATCAATTCCTTGGTAGATGTTCTGAACAACGACGCCGACCAGGAATACTGCTACGAGAACACTGTCAAAACTTTCGACGTGAGTTAGAAGGGTACGAGGAATATATGCGAGCTCTTCTGAAATACAGGAGGAAGAATCAGGGATCGAGAATAGTCAATGTAACAGCACCGGGTCTTCGAAACTCAGATCGTACTCAGAGACCATTCGAGCAAAATTCATCCCGTGCTCATTGACACTCCCCGCTCGCAGACTCCTACCTCTAGCCTGTTCAAACTAGTATAGGGGAGGAATCTGGCTGGAATCACGTGAAGGGGGTTTGTACGTAACTTGAGCAAATCCTTTGTTCACGCGCTGTTCTTACGAGAGAGAATCCGGGGATGTTGGTTAATTGCTGTTGTGCGGGGTGGAATAGGACGGATATTGGGAGGTTGGGGGTAAGGGCAGGTTCGGGAAGGATATGTTGGATGGCGCGAGGATACCGGTGAGGTTGGCGGTTGGTGATGTTGGTGGCGTGAGGGGAAGTTGAGGGGAAGTTGAGGGAATAGTGGATGTTGGAGCTTTTAGTGTATGGAAAGTTAGGACGTGGCTTGCTTCTCTCACTTCAAGCCTACAGGAAAGGCTTCGTCCTTGAAAAATAAAGTTAGTGTGATGAGGACGAAGTTTGTAGTAATGTTGCTGTATTCTGGAGACAAATCCACGAAATTCCCTACCGCAATTACTGGCTTGGCTGACTTTTAGAGCATCTCCGAGTTCCGCTTGAAATCTTTCTGATTTTGGCCAACCCGGCCGCCATGGAGTTGTGCTGCAAGTGGTGCGCTACGGGAACTACTCACTGCTATCTCTTGTAAATTATAGCCAGGATGAATATCTGTTAAATATATAAAATCATGCGAGAGGACATGAAGAAGAACGTTTCTCAGGGGCCAGCGGGGCAAGGGCAAGATCAAAGCTCGCCTCGCTTATCAGAAACCGTTGGTAATGCAGCAACTTTAGACACCAAAAGTGAACTTTTATTATACACATTATACAATTAAATAAGCAAATCCCTGCCAATTATCAGGCGCTTTGGCGGAGTGGTTAACGCGATGCCCTGCTATGGTTTTCAACCAAGTGGATCAGGCATTTCCTTCGGGAGCGAGTGTTCGAATCACTCAGGCGTCGTTTTTGCTTTTCAATACATTTTGCATGAAAAAGCTTTCTCAACTTACTGATGTCGAGAAAGCGGTTTTGCTTTTTTTTGCGCATTACCTTTTGGAGCAAGCGACCATCTACTCAGGGGTCTCTTTTTGTTATTTTAGCGAAACGATACTCTTGTCTACTCTTGCGCGCAAGTCAACGAAGTAAATCCAACTTGAAAAAGCATGTTTTTTTTGTACTGCTGGCTCATCAAGCTCGCTTAACCAGCACTGCCGGTGCGGCTGAGCGTATGAGACATAACTTATTGACGCCTTTTCACTGTGTGGCTGAGTATATGAGACATGAACTACTGGCGTCTTTCACGAGATAGACTTGGGTCCCTCTTGCTGCTCTTGTCTTCCGGACTAACATCGTCAGCCATAAATACCAACTCGTGCCAGCACCAGCAACTCAAAAGTTTCGAAGCATCCTTGTGAAATGGTATATTCTACCAGCCGTCAATCCACGGCCGAAGACCATGAGCTGCAACCTTTTTATGGCAGGGACAACTCTTCTCAGCCTGATGCCGCGCAGTCGCTCTCCTCTAACGAGGATCATCATACACCGATGCTTGGTCATCCGAAGCAACTTGACGATCGTTCCCCTAAGATGGAGTCGGAAAATCCTGAGCATAAGCCGTATCTCAAGCGTGTGTACGACAAGCTTGTAAGAGGACACAAGTACGCTGAAATTGGTCCGTTGCAGCCGGATCTCCACCAACGCGCATGGCGTACTGGTGTAAAGTCGGCTACCTTGGGTGCAACAGTAATCTTCATTTTGAACGCGGGCATAACTTTATTCATTGCCACTCGGTATCCCAGATCACACGGCGTTGCTACTCTACACCGGCAGCTGCAGCAAAATATCCTTCCTGGATTCTGGACTTCATGTCGGTATCAATATCCTTAGCACCGCCTTTCTCAGCGCTATCAACTTTGTCATGCAGATCCTGAACGCTCCTTCCAGAAGTCAGCTCGACGATCGTCACCAACTGGGCATGTCACTTGACATTGGCATCCCATCGTTCAAGAACGTTCTTCGAGTTGGATGGCTTCAGGGATTTCTCTGGTTTTTTATTGGGAGTTTCGGCTATCACACTACATCTCTTGCAGGTATTCCCGACCTTCGTGTTTCTTATCTCTCAATAACATAAATTTAGTTGGAATTCTACGGTCTTTACAACTCTTCAAGCAAACTAATTGTGACGGGTTGAACCCGATATTTGGCTGCACTACTACGTAGTGCAGCCTACACGTGACTACGCGAGACCGCATGTGACCGTGCGACGCCAAAGCGCGCGGGCCATTCTACGAACCTACGAAAGCCCCTTTTTCTAAGGAGCTTTCGTACGAGAAGGAACTCTTCTCTCTTTAGTTAATTCTTCTTGTAATACAATCAGGTTCTTGCTTTGACTCATTGCATCCAACCCGTGACAGGGTAGACGCAATACCACGATTAGTACAGCACCTGCTGCTTGTTGTGGCCGCGTCTCACAGCACATGCAAATATCACGTGATTTACAGCTGAATACTGTGCTTCCAACAAAAATACGTAGAATTTAATAAAATTTATAAAAATTTTATTACGTAATTTAACGTTTATTTGTGACAGCACGGTGGGAAGCTTAGTACGTAGACGAAGTATCGATTCGGCTATCTCTTAGAATCTAAAGGTAAAGAGGAAAGAAAGGAAGGAAGCGCCGGAAGGCAGGGCATATATACAGGCGAGCGGTCACGTGAGTATTTCGTAGCGGGCACGTGACTCCATAACCGTGACATTATTTAATTTCGTAATTTTTTATTTTATAATTCGTAATTGTCACGATCACGGGACTAGTGGGCCTTAGGCCGCACGGTGGGTCACGTGATGGAGTTTTACTCTCCCGTAAAACTCTAAGGAACGGTAAAACTCTAGGAGGGGGTTTTACTCCACGACACTCAGGTTCTATATAACCCTAGGTTGTCACCCGTTAGATAGGAGCTTCGTGCTCAACTTGATTAAGTTTTCCTAACTACAATATCATTGCCTTATCTTACTTCATTCACCATACCAACCCACGTGACCTTACCAGGGTAAGGATGTCACGGTTATAGAGTCACGTGCCCGCTACGAAATACTCACGTGACCGCTCGCCTGTATATATGCCCTGCCTTCCGGCGCTTCCTTCCTTTCTTTCCTCTTTACTTTTAGATTCTAAGAGATAGCCGAATCGATACTTCATCTACGTACTAAGCTTCCCACTGTGCTGTCACATTATCTAAAGGTCAAACAACCCCCTACTAGCCTGGGAAGGCATAATAAAGAATATCCGACTAGAGACTGTACGCGTTGGACGTGTACCGCGAAGAGTATATCCTTAGTTATATCTTCAGCACCACCAGACCCCCGATGTCGAATGTCGACACTTAGACTGCAGAGCCATTCGATATAGTCGACAATAACGAAGCTTCCTCCCCCAGAGTACGCACCTCTACTTCTACTCAAAGGGCCAGCCCTCGAAAGCTTCCTCGAATCATCTACTATCCTCCGCCTGCAAGAATGAGTGCACGACACTCCCCCATCGAAGACGCCGTCTCTTCGGACGACGTACCCTCCCTAAGACCCTCTATTGAAGGGCACACACTCACCCCTACGCCGGGTGCCCCCTCTCGGACTTCTCAAACCAGCCCCTTACGTCAAACCGACTTTGCCGAAATTGCAGACGACGATCCTGAGCTCCTTGCCTTGATCCAAGCGGCTCGGCAACAGCTTATTCGAGATAGAGCTACTCGCGCCAGTACTATTGCGGATAGTGCTCCCGCTATGGGCCCCGATCTGAGACCGGCCCAGTTCGCCTCAAACGCTGCTCCGGACGACCCTTCAGGAGACTCCTCGTCAGATAGCAACAGACGGACCCATCCTCATTTTCGAGGACCATCTGCAAGACGCCACAGAGGCGAGATCCCTACCCAATTAACGCCTGCCCCTCAAACTAAGTCTATTGCGCCAGCACTCCGGACCAACTATCGTTTCCCTGACCCACCTCTCTTTGACAATGGAGAAGACCCTACGTTTGATTCGTGGATAATCGACCTGGACTCCAAGCTCGAGGCCTCAGGTTATATGGACCCTAGCGTATCAGAGAAACAACGGATGAACTACGCCCTTAGTCGTACTACTAGTGAGGCTAGAGCTCAACTGCTAACTCGCTTCCCTACCACTCTACGAAGAGTCCACCATGCGTTCCGTACGTTGGAAGAGATGGTCTAGTCCTTGGCTATAGCTTATGTAGACCCTTTTGAATCCTTGAAGAAGCAAGATGAGTATCGCTCTTTAGCTATAATAGACACTGAGACTGTGCGATAGTTCAAGATCCGCTTTCTCACTTTGTTAGCTCAAGCAGGGATATTACGAGACTAGCTCTTCTCGGATTTCCGCTCTAAGCTTACGCCCCGCATCCGTATCGCTATTGCAGGCCAAGTGTATAGTATGCGCCAAAGCTTTACCAACCTCTGCGCTGTAGTAGAGCAGACCGACCTCGAACTCTCACACGTAGCTCAGACGAAGCTAGTGCCGACCCTAAGGAAGTCTCGTGCGGAAGCTCGCTCTACTACCGTCTAAGGACCCCAGGTACTAGTCAGGACAACACAACACTATCTGCCCGGACCACCTCGATCGTCTCCCAAGCTTACTGCCCCTACGTTTCATCGGCAAGGCACTCCTAGCCGCCAGTAGTCAGTAGCTCCCCCTGACCCAAAGACTAGCTAGTGTTTCAACTACAAGAGGATTGGTCACTTTGCGAAGGACTGCCCTTCGGTTACACACTTGGATATTACTAATATAGAGAGTGTATTAGAGATAGAAGAGATTGCAACCTACCCTCAAGGCCACGTGGAAGAGGAAGAGGTAGAAGACGATAAAGACAACGCAAGTCAGCTTATGCCGGGAAATAGCGCAGCCTAAGGGAAGTCTCCTTCTTAGGCCGCTTTGTCGATTGCTTAAAGCTAGACTTACGAGCAGTGATAGGTGGAACACACTTTTCGTACCCATATACTATCAGTTTTAATGCAATTAGTACTACCGTTCACCCTCTCATCGACACTAGAGCAAATGGCTTTGCCTTCATTACTTCTGCCCTTGCCCGCGACTTTGCGAACTTTACTGGTGCCAAGTTTCAGCGCTTACGCTCTCCTATCCCTGTTTTAGGCTTTAATAGCAGACCTAAACAAGCTATCTCTCATTACCTACGCCTCCACCTCACGGTAGACGGAAGGAAGCAGCTCTTAGTCCCTTTTTTGGTTACAAAGCTCGGCTCCCATAACATTATTCTAGGCCGCACCTGGCTAAAGATGTGTCAAGTCAAGCTAAACGTAGCTAAGCGCCAACTCCTTTGGCCAAAGGACTACACGCCTTCAGACGTACGATCTACTTTGCCCGACAAGCACGTGCCTCGCTACTATATGAGAAAGCTCCCGGTTGGACTTAGAAGCCAGGACCAGTTGGATACCAACCGTCGTGACTTAGTAGTAGAGATCCAGGATCAACAACAAAGAAGTAGTGCTCAACATAGCTATACCCAGCTAAATATCAACAGTTTAAGCCCACCTTCACCGTCCCCGCCGCCACAAGAGCCTAGTACTACGCCACCAAAAGTACCAAGCCTCCTACCTATACCAAAAGAAGAGCTTATGTTAAAAAAGCCACTACTAGCTCGTCCGCCCCCACCTATATCGGCAAAACCGCAAAGTTATGTGCCCCGACTACTTGGGAAGCGTACCTAGTCCCTAGATAACTGAGACAATATGCATAAGATGGATAATGCCTTGTCTAGAAAGCTGAGTTAAAAGCCAACTCCACCGCAGCCTCCTCCAAAGCTATCAGACTACATACTAATACCAAAAGCTGTAGACCTCTGTTTAATTACGCTAGAAGCGTTCTACCTCAACTTTCGCTAGCCAGATACTAAGCTCTTTACTACTAGCTTGTACGAGCTAGATCGGTTGATTGAGGATAAGCGTCATTAAGAAGCACGGCTAGGAGTAGAGATCAAGGAAGTCGAGCCGTCTATCCTAGCAACATACTAAGCATTCGCTCGAGCTTTCTCTAAAAACGATTCCAATATACTGCCTCCTTCTCGCTCGTACGACTATAAGATCGCCCTTAAGAAGGACGAAGCGGAGCTTTAGTTCACGCCTCTTTATAAGATGAGCGCTAAAGAGCTAGCAGTCACTAAGCAGTACTTGATAGACAACTTGTCTAAAGGCTTCATTGAACCTAGTTAGGCCCCATTTGCGGCACCCGTCCTCTTTGTAAAGAAATCTAGCGGAGCCTTACGATTTTGCATCGATTTCCGAAAGCTAAATGCTATTACGCGCAAAGACCGGTATCTATTGCCATTAATCGACAAGACTTTCGCTCGAATCGCCTCTGCGAAGATCTACACGAAGCTAGACATACGCTAAGCCTTCTACCGAATCCGAATGCACCCTAATTCGAAAGAACTAACTACCTTTCGTACTCGCTATGGAGCGTATAAGTGCAAAGTCCTGCCTTTCGGACTTACTAATGGGCCTGCTACGTATTAACGATATATGAACGATATATTGTTTGATTACTTAGACGATTTTTGTACTGCTTACCTCGATGATATCCTTATTTACTCCGATAATCCCCTCGAGTACGAAGAGTATATGAGAAAAGTGCTGTAACGACTTTAAGACGCCGGCTTGTAAGCTAACCTCAAGAAGTGCGAATTCAACGTGACTCATACGAAGTATTTGGGTTTTATTATTAGTATAGAAGGCATATCTGTAGACCTAGAGAAGACGAGAGTAATAGAGGAATGGAAGCGCCCTAGTACGGTTAAAGGCGTACAGTTATTCTTAGGCTTCTACAACTTCTACCGCCGATTTATTAGGGAATATGGAAGGATTGCAGCTCCCTTGACTTAGCTTACGAAAGCGAACGTCCCCTTCTACTTTAATAGCGATTGCGAGACTACTTTTGAGAAGCTTAAGCTACAGCTTATTACAGTACTAATTCTACAACACTACGACCCCGCGCTCGAGTGTATGATAGAAACGGACGCCTCCGATGGTGTAGTGGTAGGAATCCTCAACCAGAAGCATGGAGAGCAGTGGCTACTTGTGGCCTATTTCTCTAAGACTATAGCCCCTACTAAGTTGAATTACGAGATCTATAACAAGGAGATGCTGGCTATTGTGAAGATTATAAAGGAATAGAGAGCTGAACTAGCCTCTACCCCTACACTTATCAAGGTTTACACCGATCACAAAGCCCTAGAGTACTTTATGTTATCCAAGAAGCTAACAGCCAGGCAGGCCCGTTGGGCAGA
This sequence comes from Mollisia scopiformis, assembly GCF_001500285.1. NCBI lineage: Eukaryota > Fungi > Ascomycota > Leotiomycetes > Helotiales > Mollisiaceae > Mollisia > Mollisia scopiformis. The sequence continues at coordinate 633,663 of NW_017263605.1, forward strand.
GCTGCTAGCAGACTTCCATTTCATTATCTTGTACCGCTCTGGTAAAGACAACCTTAAAGCTAACGCTTTAACTCGCCGAAGTAATGAGACAAGCTCGCAAGACGCTGTTAAGGAAGCCTCTCGTATCCAAACACTCCTTATAGCTAATAAGCTAGATCCTCAGATCTATAGCGAGTTACGGATATCCTCCTTAGCCTTAGCCCCTGTGGATAGAGCTACTATAGAGCACTCTTTCGACTTGATCGACCGCATCTTGCAAGCCAACCGGGAAGCAGGAACGCTAGCTGCCCTCAGGCTACAAGCTAAACGTCCGGATAATGAGGACTTTTCGCTAAAGCATGGATTGCTCTTGTACCAAGATAGGCTAGTTGTACCTAATCAAGACTATCTACGAGTGCACCTGATTCGAGAAGCTCACAACCAGATGCTTACAGCCCACCCTGGAAGAGACAAGACGTACCAGATCCTCCGTTAAAGGTACTACTAGCCTCACATGCTCCGTAATGTGGCTCAGTACGTACGGAACTGCCATGCTTGTGCTAGAGCCTCCTCCCCTCGAGACAAGACTCCTGGCTTACTGCAACCTCTGCCGATTCCAGAACGCCCCTAGCAACAACTCTCTATAGACTTCTGCTCTTTCCCTCCTAACAAGCACGGCTATGATAGTATCTGCGTAATCATCGACCGTCTCAGCAAGCAAGCTGTCTCCATACCCTGCCACAAGACAATTAATGCAGAGCAACTAGCCCGCTTATTTCTCACAAATATCTTCCGATACTACGGACGCCCTTTGCAGATCGTTAGCGATCGTAGTCCTCAATTCATCTCTAAGTTCTGGCAAGAACTTTGCCGCATTATAGGCACTAAGATCACGCTTTCGACTGGCTACCACCTACAAACAGATGGCTAAACAGAGAATTATAACCAAGTTCTCTAGGCTAGATTAACACCATTTGTATCGTACTACTAGGACGATTGGTTAGATATGCTCCCTATAATGGACTACGCTCAGCTGTGCCTCCCTCAAGCTAGTATAGGAATGTCACCCTACGAAGTGCTGTACGGCACCGCTCCCGTACTTTATTTCGACTAGAATACTCGTCCGGATAGCGACAACACCCCTAGCGCCAAGCTGAATCGAGAGAAAGCGCTAGTGCTAGCTAGAAGGATGGACGAGGCAATTGCTATTGCCAGAAAGAATATGGAACAAGCCTAAGACCGCATGAAGCGCTCGCAAGATACTAGGCGAAGAGTAGTTGACTAGAAAGTAGGCGACAAGGCCTACGTTACGATTACCCAGTATAATACTCAGCGTCCTAGTCGCAAGCTCGACAATGTACGAGCTGGCCCCTTCTTGATCCTAGAGAAGAGAGGACACTCGTACAAGCTCGACTTGCCCGCTTCTATAAGAGTGCACCCTATATTCTCATCCGATAAGCTAAGGAGAGACCCCGCAGACCCGCTGCCTGGTCAAGAAGAAGAGCCTCCGCCAGAAGTCAACATAACTAGTGATATCGAATGGGAAGTAGACGAGATCTTGGCCTCCAGACTAAGACGAAAGCAGCTGCAGTACCGAGTGAAGTGGCTGAACATGGACGAAGACCTAGAATGGTACCCGGCGTCCGACTTCAAATACGCTCCTAACAAGCTGATAGCGTATCACATGACTAATCCAAGCAAGCCTGGTCCCCCAGAGGCCCTTCTAGCTTGGAAGAAACAATTCGACGATGGAATTGACAATTATAATCACTTGGATAATAATAATTGGATGGATGCAACGACGAGGACGTCGTTCTTCGGAAGGGGGGGGTAATGTCACGGTTATGGAGTCACGTGCCCGCTACGAAATACTCACGTGACCGCTCGCCTGTATATATGCCCTGCCTTCCGGCGCTTCCTTCCTTTCTTTCCTCTTTACCTTTAGATTCTAAGAGATAGCCGAATCGATACTTCGTCTACGTACTAAGCTTCCCACCGTGCTGTCACATGAATTCGATGAAGAACTGAAAGGTAGCTAACTAAGGCTTTATATACATAGGATCAGAGGCTTCGTAGAAGCCTCGGCATAAGCTAATTACCATAAGATTAAAGTCTTAGATCGGAGATTGCAACTCGTAAAGAAAATAAGGAGGCTGGTGCTTAAGCGAGGCGTAGCCGAAGCATTATGGGGTTCAACCCCTGACACCGCTGGCCATTTTGCGCAGCTTATAATGAAGTGTCGAATCGAAAAAGCCTCGTGGAGAATGCTGGATCCCGTTCTCCAATAGCCGTCTAAGCTTCTCTATATCTGTGATGGGTTGAACCCATTCTGTGGCTATGCCCCTAAATGGGCATAGCCGTCACGTGAGCAGACGCTCGGGCCTTGGCGCCCTCACAAAAGGACTTCTCCGGGGAGAATCCTTCTTTCCTTAACTAGTTCTTTTTGTAATACACATAGCTTGTTACTTTGACTCATTGTATCAGCCCGTGACAATATCTCTATCCGCCGCGACCTAGCCAAGGACAATCAATAAAATTGACTGCCTGCACCTAGGGCAGCCGCCCGTCTCGAAAACGGACTTTGCCAAACCAAACAAGCCTCGTGTGCCCAGGATAGGGACTGAAAGCGGAGTGTCGTCACCTACCCCCCAATCTCCCAGCCTCGCAGGCAGACGTAGCATAATTCGGCGAGCATACCGTTGTCGACACTTTTGCGGTGGACGGTGCTGTTGGGTAACTGGGTAATGCTATCGCGATGGACCTTGCGCAATGCGCTGACGTTAAAGATGATCCCTTCCATCGTATAAATTCGATGTCGAAGCGGAATTGCCTCCATTGAGTCGTGCACAGGCCACCGTAGGAAGTGGTCCTGCGGTGGACCGTGCACACTCCAAACGTTTTCGTGAAGTCGAATACCTAGCTATTATATTCGTTTTAGACTTTTAGGACCAGACCCGGCATTCGGAGAAGCGTGTATATAGTTTACACCCTTTAAAAATGCTATTTATTTATTAAATCTCCTTGTGCTTTATTTGGAATATAATGTAGCAGCAACGAAAGCGAAAGACCAAATCAAACTACAGAGTAGAATTTGAAATCGGCTTCAGTTCGGAAAACTCAATGAATTTTATCTTTCAACCCACATTGAGGAGTTCTTCGCGGAACTAGAGCATTTATTAAGCGCAATTGACAGGTCTGTGAGGTAAATCCAGACCGAGGATCTGATTATTTTCTGCAATAGTGCATTGACGTAGTTAGAGACAAGGAGCGGAGTGCCCAGGGTCACTTCAGACATGCAGGATTGGCAGTGGAATATATATAGTATAGTATAAGCTTGGTAATATGTAATTTAAAGCGGCTACTTGCGATTTACCAGCAGAGCTACTCCCATTTCATTCTTGGTAATCTTCTGTTCTAGCTCTCCTGCACTCATGAACCCATTCATCAACATCGTTCACTATATATTCGGCAACCCCTCTCTTTACGCCCTGATCTATTAGATACTTTGGGTCCGGATCTCAATAAATCATTTGTAGAGTCATACAATCGCTTGTCATTATATCACAAGCCTTTTAACACTCGAGTTTCTGCACGGATTTAATGATTTTTAATTGCTCCCAGGCACAGTATTCCTCTATCACTTTGTCTCGAAAGCCAGGGATAATGAGACGAGGAGTTGAAGTGAGCAGATCTGGAACTGGAGTTCGAGCTGGTGAGGACCCTGGGTGGGAGGTTTGGTAAAACGATGGGGGGAGCGTATTTGTGATATAGATAGCGTCTAGCGCCGTCCGAAGAGCTGTGCAATATTGACTGCTATCTGTAGTTTCTCGAAGAAATCCGGGCGAATAGGCGAAATTACTGTCACTGTAACCTCGCCAGTCCTTCCATTTGGTAGTTTAGCTCTATGCGTTGCCTGCTCTGAGTATTCTGGAGCTTATGTCGCTTACTTCCGCCCCGTCGTCACACCCATTATCCTCACAACAAGTGGTACCCAAACCTCCTGAACCTTGGAAAGCTCTCGTACTTCAGTAGCTTTCCGCGACATTTCTATCCTACCGTTCAAATTCAAGATTACATCCCTAACCTTTTTCAACTCCGGAACCTTAAAACCTACACCCCGCTCAATGTCAACTTCGCTGATGCCAATAAGCTCGAGTGGTGTGCCATGCATGCGATAATTATCGGGCAGAGGGTACAGAATTATTTCCTCGAGTTTTGGACAACCCATTAACAAATGGGCCCAGGACAGTTCGGTTTCTTCGTCAGAAAAGTCCATGGTATCCATCAGATTCGTACCGATAGGAACCTCGATAGTAAGTGGATCGATCGCAAGATAACGGAGCACTTTCCCGCTCGAGACTTTAGTCTCCAGAAGCTGTACTTCCATATCCTTCCTATCTCTGCTTTCGGTACCCATTGGACACACTACATCGCATTCCCAGTTAATGTAGATATGAGCTGGCATATTGATCTGACAGGAGAAGCTAATATTTGGCGATGTTTTGGGTGTGGCTGAGAATGGCCCCTTTCCAAACGCTAGCGTGTAGAACTGGAGTCCTACCCTCCTAGATTCTTGACATACATGGAGAATAGTTGGCGGGTGACAGTGTGTAGCGTTAAAGTCTACCCGCAGGTCGCCGCCGAACAGATCATGGAAATTGTCGTCCAGATTGTGCAATGCTTCGCAGCCAGTTCCACTAGAGAATACGTCTACGACTCGTGGAATAAAACAGATGCATTCCCATATTTTGAGTTGAATTTCGAGAGGAAGCTTTACAAAGAAGTGAAATTGGCCCGCCGTTAAGTTGGTAACAACTGAATCGACTCCCACCTCGTCTGGCTGGCCCTCAGGCAGGCTTGAGCTTTCAGAAGGCAGATCGCTCTGATTCATGTCGTTTGATGAATTGGCGAGATTCATAGACACTCACCAGCGAGCCTAGATTAAATATAGATCGATGGTCCGTTGGGGACTGGTAGAGTATCTGTAAATGAGGGATGACGTAAGGTGTTATTGCAAACCTGTTACTTGGTCTCGTGAATCTGATGCCGTCAAGTCTTCTCGCACCTTCTACTGTGCAAGGGTCATCTCTTCAATGAATAAGTGGTGCTTCCCCGCTGCTTATGCCTACTTGAAAGTAGTAGGGTACGATTAAAATGGCCGTAACTCGCATGACTCCAACGGTGCATAACCTCAGCCACGGTGCACACGCTAAACCCCAGGGCTGGCCAAAATCATGATTAGTAAGATTACGATTACGTAATCAAATGATCGAAATAATCGATCGGAGCAGCGCTAGATGTACATAACTTCACTCGTAACAGCCCTACGCTCCAATCCAACCATCCGGTGATGCGATTCCAGCTTTAAATTACCATTCTCCCATGTCCTACAGCGAACTTTAGGAAATCCTTTGGGTGTCATGGTACCGACCAGGGCTGTCGAACCCCTGCAGTGGCTTTTGAGGCTTTTGAGCCTCCTTTTGTATATAAACTCCGATGCCCCATGCATCCTCTTGAGCCCTTTGTGTTTGTCTTATTAATACAACCGATACGTTCCATTGGTTTCCCCGACATTGGGACCTGTTGCGAAGCCTGAGAGACTCGCAATTCATCGGCGATTGGAAAGATTACGTTGCTTGTGAAACAGGTATTGGTATGGCATGATCTCGAGCATGCCTAGGTATGCATTGAAAAGAATCGGGGGAACGTGCAGTTTTAGTGTCAGGTTCGAGCAATCTTTGTGGAGTATGTAAAGAAGGTAGGAGTCAGACTAGTTTCGCACAATTCGGAGATTACTCATCAGGTCATTGAGGGTCTTCGGAAGGAGATGGTTTTGGTCCGGCAAAGTGGGGTTGAGCCACAGTTGCAGTGGCTGCGTCTGTCTGTTTCGGTATGAAGTGGGATCCGAGATATGGATACGAGCAGCGACTCTGGATCCAACATGGCATTGTGTCACATCTCAAGGACCAGGGATCATAATGTCCAGATTCAAGACCCATACATTTTATCCTATCTTCTACACAAGAACTCGTACTAGTACTCATGCTCCGTCTGCCCCTTCGTCTTTTCCCGCAAAGCGACGTTCCTCCAGTTCCGTCGGCTTCCACCCACCCGCTGCTCGTGCCGTGCGCTTGTAAATGGCCTCCCGAACAGACTTTGCCACGTATGTGGATACCGAGTATTCCGTCGCAGAATGAAACCGAACATAGGGAACGTTGTACATCTAGGACAAAGGAAACATCCCAGGCCTCCCTTCTTGTTGAAACAACGCCATCTACCTCTTCCAAAGTTATTGACTAGCCTTCGCCCTCTTAGAAGCTTCCTTCGAACGTAGCTGCGAAATATAGGAATTGATTGCCGCGATCCTCCGTTGGCATCCCATTTCCAGCGTCATCTCAGGGAGCGTTAAGATCGCATTGATCAGGAGGAGCTGTTCTTGCTCTCTCGATGGAGAAATGGAATGGAGGTGTTGATTGAATCTTTGGTAAACGGGCAGGCAGATATGATGATGTGGATGATTCAAACAAGGTGGTGATGATGGTCTTCGGATACCAACGAGACAACCTAACAACTAACACAATTGTTGCCTTCCAAATAACCTTGGCAAATAACAATAGAATGCTGAGTTAAATGCATGTTCTTCATGAACTGTGGACGACCTTTTGGTTTTGTCGTGCCATGGGTCGCGTTGTGCCTCAGCTCCATCCAGCGAGGACAAGTGTGCCAAGAGAGATGCCGTGCTGAGACGTAAACCAGGCTAACCCAACATCTATCCTAGCACAAACGAGCCAGCACAGAACAAAAAAAAAGAAGCGGTTTCCCGATCTTATGTGATACATAAAAGATCCCGAAAAAGAAGCGGGATAAGGACGTGATTCCTGTCAGCTCTCCTTGACTTCGTTTAATCGAAATGCAAATAACTCCCAGCAAATTCCTAACACAGAAGAGCCATCCTCGTCATATAGTTAATGAATAACATGTGTGGCTGGACGATAGGGGTGTGGATCGACATAGGTCACATGTGTCGCTTGGAGCCATTCGACAATCTGTTGTAAAACTCTATAATGTCTTTGAGCTTGCTCATTCCTTGTAGCGCAGGGTCCAAGGATGACCAAAGCATCATGAATGCTGCTATAGCTCCGGTTAAGCCATTCTTGCGAGGCAGAGGCATCACGATCCAGCACTTGACGCTGCCAGATGATGCCAAGCGTACAAGCCAGAGAGGATGTGAAGAGCACACACTGAGGAAGCCACGCATAGGTTGGGAAGAGAGAGACACAAGAGAAGGCTGTGCAAAGATCAATTAATCGAAGGGCAGAGTTTAGGCTGGGCACTGTTAGTATATAATTACCTGATACTGTTCTCAACTAATACTTACCATTCGTAAGCATTACTTTCGGCTTCTAACATGGCGGACAGAGGCTGCTTTGTATCCGCTGCTGCAATCTGCTGAAGCGACGGCCCTGTCAGCAGGCCTATGACCCCGAAGTAGAGCGAATAGATGTGTAACTAGAATAATAAGGTCGTTGACTAAAGCGAGTTTTGGATTTGTGTTCTCACTAGTTCGACCTTCCGTGTATCAGAAGCCTTTGAAAAGACGTGCTTTATCAAACCCAGGTCCCAGCGTTCTAGTCCATGGACTATCGGGAGTGCTAGCTCGTCTGGTAGGTTGTACAACCACGATTTCAGCTTTTGTATGAATAGAATTCCTCTCCAGAGCGGCAAAGTATTACTCTGGCCGAATTGCTGCTGAACACATCCCAGAGTATCAGAAAGCTCGCCGAACGCAATAGTCGCTACTGTAGACTGGGCTCTGGTGTCATGCCGGGGGGTGGCCTGGTTAGTGTCAGCCGCTTTCATGCGACAATGACCATTGGAATCTAACTTACGGGGCTTTGTGGTGAAGTCTGCGAGATGCGCAATATCGAACCATCTGTGCCACAGCCAAGGAGTAAGATGCTGAGCCGCGGTTAGATCCCGATAAAAAGAGCCCAGTAATAGGTGGGTAATACCGATGCATGGTCTGCATTGTATTCCATATATCCAGCCACTTACTAATCCGACTATCACCTGTATGCTTTGTCGTTTAATGGAGGTTATTGGCCTCACCAATACGTACTGCAGCGTCTGCGATAATTAGTCAATGTCCTTATAGCTAGAGTGGTTATATTACCTAAGTAATGACTTGACGTTGCCGGTCGTTGCGCCATATGAAAGATGCTGATCAGCGCCAGTACTTGCATCACAGCAACGTCCAAACACCAATCGCGATCATCTAGATATCTCCGACCATTCTCGTACCACATGATAGCCATATCTGTTGCATCTGCATGATAACTTTGGCACCCTAGAGCGAGACAGACGCACACTATAGACGTGACCAAGTTCGGCGTCCCTAGAGTCATGTTGAGCGCAGAATCGAGATGGTTCCAGAGTTCGTCGGGATTGACAAGGTAATAAACAGAATTCACATTTCGTAAAAAGCTATCTATCATAAGTTGGAGCATTGATCTTTGCTGGAGATCAAATGGATTAATTGTCTTGACGTGGAGGCTTTGCGAAAATGCTGGACGTCGACAGGTACATGATGAAAGGTTGTCCTGATTGAGTTGTATAGGTAAGACAGCGGAATACAAAGCCTGGTCTCGCAATATGATTTTCCAAACGCTCTCGATAAGTGGCATATCGACATCTGCTTTGACACTCCCGTAGACAGATGTAGTAGGGTAGCCTTTATAGCGCGATAGCAAAACCTCGGTTTCATGGGGTGTATAAATCGTAGACGCCTAGTATTCCGCTTCAAGTCAGCATTATGCCTCTAAGTAAACCTGTCATACACGGCCATTGTTGACATACAGAAGCAGTAGGGCTGCCTTGCGCAAGCTCGGGAGGCTGGTTGGTGAACTCGAAGGAATAAGTCGAGTTCTCAGCAGCTTGCGTATTGGCTATGCTCCATGGCAGGCCGATTCGGGAGGTCTCGGGGAATGCATTATTGCACTTTACTTGAGCCTCGCGCTGGTCCTCTCCCAGTTTCCCTGAATTAGAGCAGCCACTACAGACCCAGCACTCTTCGGGTTGGCGGTGTTGCGCGGGTGGGGAGTTGTGTGTATCCTTCTGCACTGCAGCAATTTCGTTCCACATATCCTTCAATTCGCCAGATAAGTTAGACCATCGATTCCTAACGAGTCTCGCAAGCTCAATAAGTGAGAGGCTGGAGATCTTCGGATCGTGGCGCAAGAGTCTGGCGTACGCTGCATACCCAGTATCTGGTCTTGGGAGAACGTGAGGATCTCGCAGGGGTGGTCCTCCACAGCTTCTGATGCCATCTTCCCTATTATACTGTCCCATCATCTGTGGTGCAGCAGCTGGCAGATCGAACAACGGCTCGTTCGCAGGATAACCTAGCCGACGAGCGTTTTCTCGTTGCAACCTCCGTCTGTGCCCTAACTTGATGCCGAGGGCTGCCATATCCGTCTCAGTGATGCCAGCGAGGCTGTCCCAGGTATCAAAGCCATGCTCAACGAGGCGGCTGAGGTATTCCTGAAGGCCGAGGTCTTCCAAAGTCGCTTGTAGTTCCAACATTCGTGCGGCTGTCGCAATGGGACGCTATTCGGCAGGATTGTGAGGTAATATCTGAATCTCGTAGACCGTCTGCAGAGCAATTGGGGGAATAAGTTACTCGAGACATAAAAGATCGGAATTCTTTTGGTTTGCGGGACTTGTGCTCTGAATTGCCAGGTTGATACAATATCGCGGGGCTTGCCACCTAACTGTTATCTTGCGCGTTGGACCTACAAACGCAGAAAGGGACGCACATCGCCACCAGCACATTATCCCGTCTTTGCAGGCCATAGAGGGTATTTCGTTGGTATAGAGGAATCTGCCTCTAGTCAGGATCGGGGGAAAGATGCTCTGTGATCGAGACTGAAATCAACACAAGACCAAAAAATAGTAGTTTGCAAATGAGAGCCTGCAAATGGTGGCGAAATCACTCTTTCGATCGCGGAGCCGGACACGGCTCCGTTTGATGGGAGCAGAGCCAAATCATCCGCCATGCAGGGATTTGCATCATGGAGGAGCTCAGACCGATTGCCGTCTCCATTCGCGGGCCACGGACGTAAGAGGAGGTCTTCTTGCCCTTGCAGCTCCGAATCATTCCTTATCTGTTCGTTGGATAGATACGGACGAGTGAAAGCCAACTTCTTATGTGTGCAGCACCGTCCGAAAGTATTGCGAATTGTCTAGCCGCGTTGTTGACGTACTCGCACAGTCTCTAATCTGGTTCTCTCCATGGCCCTCTATTGGGACTGCGTGGTTCGGATTCGCGCAGTTAGCTTGAAAAAGGCAAGACACAGGTGAAGAAGACTTCATTTCCTCGTACCGATCGACCTTAGCGAGGGTTCTTTCTCCTGAGCCAACCAGTGTGTGGCCGTCGGTGGCCCCACCCGTTGTCTGCCCCTGCTGCCGTTGCAAAGGGGTGGTCTGGGATCCTAGAATTGCATCATCTCTCGTAGGCTCAGAAGGCTGCTCGTTCATATGAGAGTTTCTGGCCTCTGAACTTTGCTGGGCTTGGCCAGAGGAGTCATGTTGATTCTTGAAACCTTGGAGATATTGTTGGTAGCGTAGATGCTCTTCTGTTCCTGTATAAAGTCGTAATTGGTCTTGAAATCGCAACTTCGCTTTCGATGCCGATAAAAAGGTATTGCGCTCATCTGGTGACAGTATTGCCCATCTCGCACCTACCAATTTGGCAAGCTCGACAAACGTCATATTATCATCTTGCATCTGTCGACGAACTTCTCTTGCAAATAGTTGATAAGCAGTCTTGGGTCTCGCAGGCGCGTTCGAGTCTCGCTTTGGATGACGCCTATATCGCCTCTTCTGATACTGTCTTTGTGATTAATAGTAAATAGTACTTCTGTAAAGCCAAAGTAGTAGACTCACTGCTCAGAGGTTGAAGTTACTAGTAAAGGCCCATTTTCTTTGACCGAAAAGAGATTCAGCACTCGCTGAAGCTTTCTTCGGTGGCCTCGTAACATTCCTATCTGCTCTAGGTCAGACTCGGTGATGCAAACAAGATCCCGCCACGTTTCAAAGCCACAGTCTTGCGCGTATTGTACAAGGCCTATGTCTTGGAGATGAGATTGCATTGACATCTTTGTTAAAGTGATAGAATACACTGTTAGATAAAGAATGAGGGGCCAAGACAGGAAATGCCTCCGCTTTATACCTGACGCTTAAAAAGGGTTGCGCCTCGTCCGGAGATGTCTCCGGGTCAATGCCTAACGCTAAAATGGGTGACGGCACGACCTACCAAATCCAGGCTCCAAAAGGTGAAAACTTAAGCGGAGCTCGGCCTCCAGAGCCGTCCAATCACTCAAACTAATTACATCTGAATGCAATAAAATCAAAATTAGTCAAGGCGTATTTCTCACGTTACATAATAACGTAGGTTACTATGAGAAAAATGATTAGAGACGCTATCAATAGAATTTTTGCCTCGAAGCATTGAATAGTTGTTGGAATAAGTCCGCCTATCCGGATTTATATCTTCTAAACGATTAGTGGGACTAACTGCGGCTAAACCCCAAATATTTATACTTCGTAAGAATTCACAAAGGTACTTCCGAATTAACAGCGGATGAAACGGAAACCAAGGGCAATTTCTTGTTATAGAGCACTTCCTCTAGATGGAAATTGGAGAAATCCTATCCTTCTAAAAAGATTTGCAAAAATAACGCTTCTCTGTGATTAATTGAACATTTCTTACAGCATAGTTTAATCCCTCCACTTTCATCGCATTTAGATAGAATATATTCTGAGATATTATATTCACAAAGTTGTGCTCATGGTCGTCAGATCACCGTTTGCGAAAGCAGAGCGTTGAATGTGAGTGAACACTCAAGGTCTCCGAAGCTTAACTTTGAAAAGAAATTCAATTCCAAACATTTTGAGCCACCGAGCCACAGCCACAGCCGCAGTTCCCTCCCCTTCCACCCTCCCTTCACCCGCCGCGGGCTCTTTTCTTTATATCTCAGCGGGTCGTCCGACATCTGCTAGAGGCTCGACAAGAACGCATTGATAGGACGCTCAAAACTCTCGGGATCACTTTTGCTGGTTCGTCTTCAAAAGTTGAATGTTTCGAAAATCACATTCCGATCATTCAACCACTCCAATAACGTCTTTCGAAGAGCCGCTCCGGTGCACACGTACCACATTTTGATAGCAGCGTTCGGGCTATCAAAGTTCAGCTGCAGGTCATCGCACGCCATCCTACGCATTTCTACCGAGGCCTCCATAGCACCAAGCTTGGTCAAATATTGAGCACCCTCATCACCTATCTCGCCGGTTACGAACAACCGTGTGCAGCCGCATAATTCCGGTGCTTTCTCGAATGAATCCACGACCAGACCAAGGTCCTCAGCTCTCACTGTCCAGTACACCCGCGTCCGAGGCAGATGGAGACGGCCAGTCTGAGCTAGCAATGGCGTTATTCCCACGCCCCCAGCTACGAACCCAATCGTCTCCAGAGCTTTCTGCTGGAAGATGAATTCGCCGCCAAATCCTCTAATGGGGATCTCGACCCCAGTCTCCCCATCCTGACTAAACAGGTACTCTGTGGCAATGCCGACTTTGCGGATAGTAATTTCAAATCGACAATACCCTAAAAATTCGCCCGCTCCCGAGGAAATTGTAAACTTCCGAGCATAGGTATTCTCAGAGACTCTGGCGTCACTCCTTAGTTGAGGGCCGAGTAGCCTCTCGAAACCCAGCGTAACATACTGACCTGGCTCCCATTGGCTTGTCTCTTTAGCATCAACAATGTGAAACCCAAATCGGGCGACTGTCGGCGTTAATAGCTGCTTGTCAACTAGTCTTGCAAAGATCTGCTTCTTTTGGGATTTATCGTAGAGCACCTGCTCAACGGAAGAAGTACCATATGCGTTTGAGGCCCGGGGACTTCGCATAGCATAGATTGTCAAGCCGTGCTCAATATACCGCACGGACTGAACAGTGATCCTGACCGCAATGTTGCTCCGCGGTAATACTCGGATTGCATCCTCACGCGCTAGTACTTCCTTTCTTCCTGTTATAAAAACAGCGTTGCCAGTACTGAAGTCCGGAAAAAGTAGTGCGGCTGTAGGGATCTTGCCTCTATTGTCCAATGTTTGGTATAATCGAATGCCAGAGTACTCAGGGTAGGCAAGTGTACAGCCATTCTCGTCATTTGCACTGAGGTGTACAAAACCTGGAGGGCCACTTCGCTGGTCTATATCCAAGTAGAGATTATGATTTGAAGATGATATAAACAGAACTTCTGCTTTTGCAAGGACGTTGACAATTTCGGGTATCAAAGGTAGCGACTGTGATATAAGCCGAGGCAAAAAAAAGTTTGGTAACACGTGCTTCGGGCTGAACGACCCCGGACGGGTTACTAATCGCTTTAGCAAAACCCATGGCAAAGAGAGAATATAAACTAACTAAAACTTCGTTCCACTGTTATAACAAGCAGTACCTCGTTAGTGCCGTTCCCAACTTCAGCTAGAGCACCAGATACCAATCGACCATATAGCTTTACTCTTATATGTGCTTCAAGATCGATTCCAAGCATGCTAACCATTTTTGTAGGACGACCATCCAACATAACCTCTCCAATTGCTCTAGAACCAAGTAACTCCTTTGCCACCAAGTCATGCTCCCTATTCACAATAGCTCTTATGACCACGTTGGACTGCCCAATACCTTTAATAAAACCAGCTCTCCCTTCCCAGACCGTGATACATGGGTTTTGAGCGGAATCTAACGTACTCAATACAAGTATTGGCGACCGCGACAGGACGTTGGATGCACCTGGCCGGAGGTACGGCGATGCTGGGCCATCTTGAGGTGCGACTTGTAGGAATTTGTGTGCCTTCTCGTCATGTTTGTGTAGTTGCAAGTCAGCTGGGGTGAAATATGCCATGACACGCGTAGTGCAATGGAGCCGCAACGGATCACTCGACCCTAAAATGCGGAAATAGCTCTCTTTGATAAAGTCGACAACTAGCTAGGAGATCAAACCTTCCCTTGTCGAAAATATGCATGGTTCGGCATCGGAGTCGCCCCCGATCGACCTTTAAGACGCAGGCTCGATATTCGAGTATTCGGACACTAGATGACGTTCGCATGCCACGAATCGTTTTACAAGGTTCCCTTTGAGGACAGATCTGCACGGTCCAAAGGTGGGGCTTCAAGGCTCTTCACATGACTTCAGCCGAGTATTTGAATGACGTTAGGTAAGCTTACGATCACGAAGTATCCTCGTGAAAGACGGTTATTATTCGTGCGACTCAAGGTTCGAGTTGTCTCCTAACTTGCTTTTAGTGTGAATCACGTTCGAGATTCGAAATCCTCTTTTCAGCAACCCGGGGTGTCGGGATTATCACTTTTGAATTTAATATCTCGTAGAGTTGAAGCAGCACCCCTCATTCAACCCTCCTTTCTAGAACATTTCAGATTTGTATAAAGCCCTAGAAAATATCTTGTTTCTTATCAGCGACGGGTTTACTTTCTCCTGATTTGATGCCGAAATTATCCCATGCAACATGACGCAGAAATCAAAGCAGGGTCGTGCTCCACAGCGGTGCCACCCCTCGGCAGGTCTTGGCGACGCTCAGGACTGTCTGGTAGCGTTTTCAGCAACAGTTTCCTCCGAATTTTGGGGCAGCCACATCGGTGGTAGCTGTGGAGGAACCATTCCCGGTAACGGCAATATTGCGGCCTGGCTTCTGTAGCTGGCCAGTGCTGTTGCTGAACGTTGGAGACGGGTTCTAGATTTCGGAAAATGGCTTGCTAATGCTTGCAAGTCTTCCAGAAGCTGTTTTTTGCTGGACAGCTGGTCGCCAGCCCCATTCCCAGTATCATTACTAGTAAAGTTATTTTTTGAAGAAGAGGACAATTATGCGTCTGCCAAGCCCCATGTAGACTCCCAAGACCTTTGAGCCCGAGGAATCAGTGAATGCGATTGGAGAATGAACTCAGCGCTTTTACAGAGTTCACAAACCTCGAGGTGAGCTTTGCTTCTGGGTCGGATGAAGGAATTCTAGCTTCCCTCGATCGCAATTCAATATCTTTTTCCTTGCCAGAATCCACGAGGACGATCTTCCTCCATGTGACAGTATGGGAGCTTTCTCATTGGCTGAGAGCCTCGAGAATGGGATTCTCAGAATTCGATGTTTTGTCGAGTGGAGCGATCAGCGCTTCCCTGACGCTACAATCGAGAATCTGGAGCCTGATCCTTGCCTTTGAATCATGGCCTCGAGAAGTTTTACCCCCTCAGGCTAGACGCAGACCCTACCTTTGGTACAGTATACCAATTACTTCATTACAAGGGTAATAGTTGTAAAAACAGGGGTTGATTCTTTTGTGGAGACTTTACTTAAGCAAGTAACGATTCACTAATTTTCTAAATATTATTGGACAATGCCCCCATGCAATCGAAGAAGTCTCTCGAAGGCTTGGCACAACTATTACCCTTGTGATGAAGTAACTTTCTTCGCTCGGGACGCTAAGACGGCTCGTGGCCACTAGTTGACCGTTCGTTCGTTGCTGTTTAGCGGGGTGGGTAAGTTTCGCTAGTGCTGTCGAGAGCTGTCGAGAGTCGAGCTCTCAAAACACCGCAAAATCAACTCCCATCTCTTGAGCTCTTGGGCGTCAGTGCTCGAAGATATAGTACTTTTGCGCGCATGTGCCTCAGTTCAATTTATTAGGGACAGAGTGCGCAAGCCACAGCAAGTTGGCCGTGCTGGATGCCAGTTGCTAAAGGCATTCCCGGAGTCACTTCGTACATACGAGTGGCAAATGAGATCCGCAATCGGGACGTGAGGGGGAGCTCGCCGCTAGCAGTGATTCTGGGCAGAACCTCCCTGTCCAGAGGGAAAAGGCTTCCCTGAAGATACATATTGTGTATGCCTTATCTAATCGATGAGGGAAGGCATTTCAAACGGAACTACTGATCGCTGCGAGTCTGCGTCCCTAGCCGTTGTGTCCACCTCGTCGTCATTCTAGGTTTTGGCGTCCTAAGGGTCTAAATATTAGTAGTATAAGGCGTCTCTCAAAGTAACACCATTTAGGGCCCCAGATCCTCACTCTCCTCTATCTCTACCCTAACGCTGAAAAGCATCCCAAGACGTGAGGGTATAAGATAAGTTGAACCAAAAGACAGACAAGGAATTATCAGCGGAGAATATAGCCTGGCATCGCAAGGGGTGGTTTTATTCGTCCATTTCCAGTGCAGCAACTCGAAGCTAGTTTAGGCCGAACCTCCCCCCCCTCCAATTCAACCTGCCTACATCAAAACATCCTGCACCACCTGTTCCTTTGTCGACCTTGACCTTCAAACACAGGGCCAGACCAGACGACACGACAGAAACGACATTATTGCACTTCTCGATACGTACTCAATTGAGTCCCACATTATTGCAGTAAGATTCTATGCTTAAATTATAATTGTTAATAGGCGCTAAAATCTTCAAGCAGACCTGGTGATCCTTACTGCCATATTATCCAACCTGGTCTTCGACAACGACGACGATTATGTACGATTCAAAAAGCAATTCAGCTCTTAACAATGCTATACTTAACTCACCTCACCCCACGATGCAACAACAAGACAGTAACTCAGATGTAAACCGCTTCTTCAATGTTGTGGATCTTGTACTACCTACTGGTTTTTCTAACATGTCTTGGGGCACGGACCAAATATTCGACTTTAACAACGGCAGCGAGTATCCATTCCCACAAAGCCAATCCCATGCTTCCTCCTTCGACATCGCACCAGGTCAGGCTCCTGCTTTATTCATGACAGGGTTTACACTCCAGAATATGCTGCCTTTCAACAATAGTCGGGTACTACCCACGGGCTCATTTGCTGGTCGAACAGCCGCTCCTAGTGCTTTGCTCAACACTACCAGCTCAGGCTACAACACCCGTCAAGTCACAGGACCGTCAGCACAAAAGATACCATCAGACATGTCCTCCGAAAATACCGAGTCCAATGCAGATCCCGCCCCCAAGAAGCCACGAAAGCAACGAAAGAAGCGCAGTAAGGAGATGAGCCAAGCGGAAGCAGAGGAGAAGCGCCAAAAGTTTCTAGACCGAAACAAGGTTGCTGCTCACAAGTGCCGTCAACTGCTGCGTGTCATCCTCCTTCCGATGACTACGATCCAGCACACTCCGCTCTTATGAGGGGTCTAGTATCTCAGGCTGCTCAAGATGCTCCTGGTCATTGTTGCCTGACCGGAAAAAAAGTCACACCGCCAATACCTGGGATGTATTATGCAGGATTGATCTCATAGGGATAGACGAGAACGGCGGCTAGAGAAGTTATGATTCTGGGAAATGAAAATGAGCTACCATCAAAATGCTTTGATCAATATCATATTATCGCCGAATCTCGTGTCCCTAAATTTATACGCAGCAGTGCTTACGCAAGCAAGAGCGGGGAGTTCAACGAACTCGGGTAGGAACTTGATTGAAACGAAATCCCAAAGTAAGTACATGAGTACAGTGGAAGTCTATGCATGCAAGATAAAGAACACAACTAAGGCATGATCCAATCTTTTCCAATTACCCCTCTCCATCCCTTTTCAAGCGCCCCTCCCATGTTCCCGGGCTCAAATGCCGTTCAGCTCTCCTTTGGAACGATGGCAGAGCATTGCAAAAGAATTCAAGAAGGCCGTCTACGATATCTACTATACAAAATAACCAGACAACACGCAGAAATAAAGGACTGCTCTTTCTCGATATAGTTCGTATATGGTCGCGGCGCACTCGACAAATTCTGATCTCTGAAGAAGAACCGAGCTGAAGTTCAATGATAGAAGACTGAGAGTCAAAACTCATTCTTGTGAGATCATGTTTATTTGTCTATAGTCCAGATGGGTACAATGGAAATCATATCGAAAATAGCGACTTAGTAGCTCCAATGTATTTGAGTCGCTTAAATCTCAATTGTTGGTATGCCACAAGTTTGTCGGCCACTGGCGAGGTCGAATTCCTGCTAATTCAGAAACGTGAATTTTCTACCGAAACGACATAAATGCTCACGCCCGATGTTGTTGAATAGCAACTCATATTTTGGCACTCGCTTGAGGCCACGAACGAGAATGTCTTCGCTTGAAAAAGGTGTGCCGAGCAGAAAAGGGGGCAATCATTTTAAGCGAGCTCAATTTTAGCATGCCATCATTACCAGACCATGTTTTCTTGAAAGCGTCACGTCTCGAGTCGATCATTCACATGTTGGTTAAAACAGAAAATCATCATATGTGGGCTTGAAAATATTCAATTGTATTCTGGAGGCACTAACAAAAAAAAAGAAAAAAATAGAGAACGAAAATTAAACCGGCAAAATTTCTATCAAGAGAAACCCAAATTAATGGGTCTCGATCTGTTTAGAGAAACCTAACTTAATAGGTTTTTTGGGGGAAGGAGTTTCTTGGGAGCTACCAGAGCCCATTAATTTAGGAAGTCAATCACGGACCCGAACCATTACACCATCTTGGTTCTTGGAATAAGATTCGCTTATTGAAATCTATATAGGTAGATCCAGACTAATCGATAACGATAGGAACCCGCTTCTCGTCGGCCGAGCTTAAACTCTGATCGAGAACTCCATACAACGACGAGAAGCTGCCTCTGCCCTTCAAGCCATCTCTATAATCTCGTATCGTGCGTATCGTGCGTTTACTTGGAAAAAATAGTTAGTAAAGCAAACGACTCCAATATAGCTTATGATTAAACTTACTTGGCAGCACTGTTACATTTATCCATGTTAGTATCCTGCCAGCAGTTACTGACGCCTAGAACAAGGTGTAGACTTACGTCGAACTAGAATTGGGTCAGCATGCAACATCAGGAACAAATATCATGCAGGACCGCAACTTACAGTGCAAGCATCGCTAGACGAACAACCACAAGTCGAACAATCAAATTGTCGGACTTCCATCTCACCAACCACCTTTGGGCTCGCCATGGCGAATGTAGCAAGGACAGCCAAGAGGGTAATAGAGAACTTCATTTTGAATTGATTGAAAGAATTGATTGGAACGTAAGAATAAGTTCTGATTGACGAAATTTAGTTGTTGGGTGACGCAATTTGGGAGGACTTTTGTCTACTTATATACCTCACTAGTCTTGCTACTATTCTTAATCTGTTAGTCGGCCGACTTCATTTTGGATCAACAGCAGAATCATAAGAATACGGAATTGATCTACGGAAATGAGTGAGATTCTTACAACAAGGTACCACGAAAATTTTAGTTTCCAGATTCACAGAGTGGTACCGTGGTGGCACCAGTACACGCTTCCTAGAAAGCATCAAAGGATTGTAAGCACACCAAGCAACGATTGTACTGGAAACCAGTCAAGATCATGAAGTGGAGCTACTAAGCAAACGTACGAGATGCTTAGTCAGAGCTCGACGAGTTCAACCATGATCTATTGGTTTGACTGATTGATTAGCAAAGTTGATGATCAATAATGCCAGATCGGGTTTTCGCTGGTTGTGCAAGACGTACAGCAGTAACCCAAACGTCATGTAGTAGTACATGGTATAAAATCCTAACAGCTCGGGCCGATGAAATCATACTCGGTGAGCAGACCCTAATCTCGTCGGCCGACATTTGGGGTCCGTTGAGTTAGCCGGTGTAGTGTAACAATTCAAGGGCGTCAAAGGACTACATAATAGACTTTACAAAGTTTTCAGTTCTGAGTCAGCTGAGATGAGTATGTACTAGAAAGGCACGACTTTAGCTTAGAAATACGTACTCCAGGAAATTAAAACAATGGAATCGTATCATATCACTATTATAGAAACGACACCAAAGGCAGGTCCCTATGTTTACAGCCAATCTCAACAGATCGAAAGAGTGAATTATCACCTCTGAGAAAAACTTGGAGGATTCTGATAACACACCAGCCGAATATCAAAGTGGGGCTCCAGTACATATATACCCCTTTTTACCCGGAAACATCAACCCGTAAGCGAATCCTCATACAATACCGATTCCGCCAAATTTATACCTTTTCATAGCCTACTTTAGATTAACCACAGCCATGACATATCCGCATCCTAAATGTACCTGTCATGTGCCTTTTTGAAGGCAAACAGCACAGTCCTAAACAGAACTTCTCTCCTGCACAAAGCTGAATCACCACCAACATCCTACACGCGCGCGTTACCAACATGCAATCCCTGTTCATCCTCGCTCTTCTCACCTCAGCACACGCCCTCCCAAACATAACCTCCACCCCCCTCGCCCCAGGAACCTGTCAAGGCTACCCCGGCTGGGTCCCGCAACCCATCGGTACCCTCACGCAGCAATTTTTCTTCGAAGCCCGCGACACATCAAACATTTCCCTTGATGGTCTGCGATGCAGTATCTCTGCTTCGTCGTCACAGTTAGTCATCTATACGGATCCGACGGTGGCGTTTAATATCTGGTCGTGCGGAGGGAACGGGACGGTGGAGGATATTCACGGGGGAGCGCCGTTGGTTTTTGAGGGGGGTGAGGGGGAGGGGGAGTTAGGGTATGGAGGGGGAGGGACGGGGATGGGGCAGAGTCCGGAGGTTTTTACGCATGAGGTTGCGGGTGTGGCGCAGGATGGGCTGTTTTTGGGAGGGGGGAATAGCTCGACGTGGGGATTTGAGCTTGTGGAGGTAAAGAGCGGGGGGAATGATAGTGAGTATTATCGGATGAGGCTGCTGGGAGCGAAGACTGTCTTAAAAAATGGGGAACTTGCTGGATTTGTGAGGATTGTTGCTTTGTAGTGAGAGCGCGGGAAACGATAGCAAGACAAGAGCAGAGAAGAAGTGTCTTTATGGAGTTCGTTGTTGATGGCGAGACTTATGTATTTGAATCGTGCCATGATATTGTGAACATGAATCCAGTCAAAGATGTTTGAGAAAGAAAATCGATATCGGTAGAGCTGGGGGAGGCAAGAGAATGGCTGGAAAGCTTTGTCCGCAGCTATGGCTGCTTACAAGATCAAGTCCGCTATGTTCTGCCGCTTTGTGATGTATTGATTGTTGCATAATTTCGAGCCTTAATCGAAGACTCGGGCAAAATGTCGCATTAGATAGAAGAAGAAAACCGTTAACAAAGACTGCATTCATTTTGGTATAAAGCATTGTGGAATGTATTAGGATTTGAAAGAACCAAGTTTATTTGCATGGCTTCTGCTGCAGCAGCGCTGCCCCCTGCATATTGCAAAGTTGTGAGTATTTCACTCCGCTGCGAAGTTGTCTCGGTGCTAAAATCCCACCCAGATTTGAATATACTAGGATCCAGCAACAATCACTTAGAACTTGAGATTTTTCAGTCATCTCCGCTCTAAGAATGGTGCTCGCCCTCTGTCTAAGTAATCAATTACTCGCAATGGCTTACTGTATTTCTCGCATATACACGTCTTAGCACAGCACTGCTTTTCTGACGTGAGACCACTAATCATGCCGCTCTGTATTTAGGCTTAATCCTTTCTATAAGTGCCGAAGCTACAATTTAGACTCGGCTTTGGAATTTGGTTAGTCATGATAAAGCATGTGGATCCCTCGCGGCGTTGAACCCCAGCTACAGAGGCAAATCTTTCGGAGTCTCTCCATGGCCATCATTATCCGCGACGACCTGAAACAACTCTCTGTCAGCCCAGACACGTAGTGCTTCATCGATGTCGAGGGAGGAATATTGCAGGTCGTAGAACTGGTGTGGTAGCGAAGACATGCTGATCGGAACTTTCTCTTCGGCAATGGCGTGTCGAAGAACCTTTTCTAGTCTTCCTGCAGATGAATTCTCAGATGAAGTGTTCTGCATTGTAAGTGGAATGATAATACGTACGAGCAAGATACCATCGCTGACTGCACGTCTTCAATGCGTAGACAAGAAGATCAAGACTTCGAGGGGTCTCGACGGAAAGTACCTTTGCGTGCGCTGGAAAAGATCAATCTCAATGATTCTAGGGGGTTGGGGACACATACCAATGTAAAATCTCGCAGCAACAAAGATGCAAAATATGAGATGCGGGCTCATGTTCTCGAGATCGGCGTCATGCTGTGCTCGAAGAATCATACTGATATCATCACAAGAACTCAGGCATCGCTGGATTGCATGGTACCATGGTCCATGCACTTTTCCAAGTCCTTCTGGTGGTAAAGCCAGTCTTTGATATAAGGCGACCACAGCGCTATGAATTGTAAATTCGAATCAGCTCTTACACAGAATATCAGAATTCTCACTTACGTGTTGTAAGTTACTGTTATCATCACGATCGTAGAATCCGAAGCTGGATTCCTCTGACTCAGCGTCTGCGTCGTCACTACACTCGTCCTCCACTTCGTCAAGGTATCATCCACGAAGGTACATTGCGCCTGCCGCCTCACCCTATCAATCGCGCTCGTAACATCGAAACTCTGCTGCATAAACGCGTGGATCTGGTACAATTGTTCCGTGACTAGATTCAAGTACAGTGAGAAAGCCGAGCTCACTTCCGTGTCCCCGAAAGATGAAAATGCCGTAGAGGCGTTCTCGGGGAACGTCCATACCGTTTCGTTGCATGGGAATGTACTTGATTCGTGGTTTTCGGGCTGAGAGATGGAGAGGTTCCACCCGGCTCCGAGAGAGGAGATGCTATCTAACGCTTCGGTCATCCAGTACGCTCGAATCATCTCCTCTTGTTCGATCAGGGTAGTGGGAAGGGCAAGCATGCGTGGTGGAATTGTAGAGAGCTTGTTGAAGTTGTCGCATTTGTTCGCGACGAGGTCTCGTAGACCGAGTTGTGTTCCCATTTTCTTACAAAGAGCAACCAGGTTCCAGAATTCGGACAGTTTGCCAGCGCCATAGTCGAGAATCGTTGTTATCAGTAATGCTTGAAGTGACTGCAAGGACAGAGTGCTAATAGCTTGCATGATCACTTGGCTGCGAAAGTGGGCGGAGATGTGCTCTCGTTGAATCGCAGATAAAGGATTTGATAGACACCAGTGTGGCAACGTAACAGCTATCACGGCCTTCAGAACGATCGATATTGGTGAATCGACTAGGGGATTCGAGCTTTGGATGGCCGACAGGACCGACAACTTGTGGAGAATTGGAAACCATGAATGATACTTCTCGAACCAGGCATCGCAAAGATCACTTAGTGTTGAGGGAGATAGTAATTGTAAATCTCGTGCTGTAGGCTCAGGGCCTGAGGGCTCATCATGCCATGATTGGGGAGTTGGGAAGCCCCTCTCTGCGTTGGGAGAAGAGGACTGGATGCTTTCGGCTCCTGAAAATCCATCTGAGCCGCAGATATCATGCGAAAAGATTGACTGACAAGACTTACGAAGCTGCTGAGCTTTGAGAGTAGCTACTTCTTCTTCTAGCTTCTCTAGATCCGTTGTCAGCTAGTTTAATATATACAAAAGATGTAATGTTGCCGAGAAGGGAGGGATAACTCATGAAAGTTCAGATCTAGCAAACCCAAACAAAAAGATGCGCACTTACGGATTTGCTGCACTTTCAGAGACGCTACAACCTCTTCTAGTTGCTCTATTACCTAGTTCAGCATATGGGGGCTAAGAACTTTTCCATATTGACTGACCAAGTCGACTCTCTAACGCAGAAACATATCCTGCACGCAGGCCCCTCTTTCGCTGACTCGAAACATACTCACAATTCGTGCCGAGCTGGACACAAAACCCACATGTCGGACGTTGGCGGTCACACTTGACTTTTCGATGGCGGCATATGGTACAGCTATGGGCCTTTAGACGAGATCTCTTCAACAGGACTCTGATAAGGGAGCATCTTTGCGGCGCCACTTACACCACTTTGCTGAGTTCCACCTCCCCACTGTTACTCTCATAAGATCTGTCTCTGTCAACATCCATTTGCGACATTTCGGAACATGACGAGATTGAGGAGCAGACGGTCAGCTACATGGGCCGCTCATTAATAGACGACCATGAACATGGCCCGTCAGATTGGAAGTCATGGGTTCGGTAACAGGGCGGAGACAGAAACGCGGGGTCTCCACCTCCCCACATTTGAATTCAGGATGATGCCGGTGGCGTTCAAGCCCCTTTTCCACACTTTCTCGTACTTACACAGTAGAAAGCGATCGCGAGTCAGTGAAGCTCGTCTAACGGGCCATCTCACCGCCGTAAAAGAGTGAGATATTGCGCCAAGTTTTCGCGGAAAGAGATATCCGCCTGCCGAGGTACCCGAAGAAGCGACCTAGCGGCAGGGAGACCTGACGACGACGATCATCTGGCAAATTCTGAACTTGTTCACTTTCGCCGTCAACATGGAGACCCCACAACCCCAGAATCCACTTCCATTGTCACCAGATGTAGACCGCGTTCAGAATAATCATTCTGACCGACAAGGTGTTACTTTACCAAGTATCCCACGATATATATATGTTAGTGTACACATACGTGCAGAGGGAGCTGATCTGAATCTATCATCATAAGCAGTGGATGTATTTCTATCAACGTGAGGCTCAACGAAACCACGTTGGCCAGGGCTGACCCTGTGTTTGCGCTTATGCACAACCGTCTGACCTAGACATTTGGAACACTCCGGATGCAAGCGAGAAGCGATGCAGTCCTCTTTTCCCTTCTCAAGGTATGCGCGTACAGCCCTCGTCCAAATTCCAAGTGTTTGTCTAATCTTCTTAGGCCCCATACTTCCGCCTCATCTCTCCGCACCCCGCACCCCACACCCACACTGTTGGGATCACGCCGGTCTTTAGCACGACCTACCAAGTACGCTGGTCTATATAGTGCAGCTGTGCCTCCGCAAACATGATCGTCAGCTACTTCTCTACTACTGTTTGCTATTTCAACGACAATCATCATGGTGTTATCCGGCTATCCCCTCGAGGTTGCTCTCACTGTGGCCAATTCGGCTGCTCAGGCATGGTATGGATATGATCAAGGTGTCATCAGTGGCATTCTCATCAGTCCTTACTTCATCTCAACTTTCCCTCAAACGAAGAACTCCAACACTCAAGGTATCACTGCTAGTTGCTTCTCGGTATGTAACATGAGCCCTCTTTTCGCTTCAATGACTCTCGCTTACCTGCGCTCGTAGCTCGGAAATCTGGCGGGTTGCTTGTTTGCCGCCTTGTTCGGAAATCGTCTAGGTCGCAAAAACACATTGAGAACTGGAGGCACCGTCTCAGCTATTGGAGCAATACTTCAGTTCTCAGCTACGAGTTTTCCTCAGCTGATCGTGGGTCGAGTCATCAATGGCATGGGCAATGGTACGTGACTTAACCATTTCTCGACATAGGTGCAAAGCTAAAATTTGTGTTTACAGGAATGACGAGTTCGACCTGTGGCATGTATCAAGCCGAGTCTTGTCGAGGACCTCGACGAGGAAAGCTCTCTGTGATTGTCGTGCTGCATAATGTTGTCTTCTACTGCTTCGCTAGCTGGCTTACCTTGGCTTGCTCGTACATCAACAATAGCGCTCAATGGAGATTACCCCTGGCACTTCAAGTAAGTCTATATATGTTATTTGGACAACATGCATGCTTACTCTTCACCTTTAGCTCATTCCATGTCTTGCAATGTTCTCCCTGCTCCCACTCCTTCCCGAGTCTCCTCGCTGGCTCGTCATGCAAGACCGCATGGACGATGCTCAAGACGCCCTCTGTCGCTACCTCGGCAAAGACCTTTCACCAGACGACCCAGAAGTCCTCCGAGAACTAGCTTCCATCGAAGAAGCCTACAAACTCGAAGTACAATCCAGAATCTCGTTCAAAGAAGTCATCATGTGCCGCGACCGGTCTCGACATCTCCACCGTCTTCTCCTAGGAATGGGTGGTCAGTTTATGCAGCAGTTCGGTGGGATCAATGCTCTTAATTACTACTTTCCAATCATCCTTGAGGACAATATTGGTCTATCTACGCTGATGGCGAGAA
Source organism: Mollisia scopiformis (assembly GCF_001500285.1). Classification (NCBI taxonomy): domain Eukaryota; kingdom Fungi; phylum Ascomycota; class Leotiomycetes; order Helotiales; family Mollisiaceae; genus Mollisia; species Mollisia scopiformis. The sequence continues at coordinate 659,587 of NW_017263605.1, forward strand.
TTTTGACCGGGTGCAATGCTACCAGTTATATGATATCGTCAGCACTCGCTTTCTGGATGATTGAGCGAGCGGGACGTCGAACACTCATGCTGAGTGGTTTGGGTTTGCAATGTCTGGCATATGTGATGGTCGCTATTGCGATTGCTCTGCAGAGCGAGGCTCCTTTCCAGGTATGAATGTTTTCTGAGGCAGTCACTTTTTCTTATCTCTAAAGAAAAATATTTTGTTGCACATCGCGCGCTAGACAGTTTTTCCTATCAGTATTTTAGAGCTAGTCACTTTTTCTTATCTCTATACCAAAACATCTTGTACAACTCTCTTTGGAAAATCGATGCTAATACTCTACTAGTGGGGTGCCGTTGCAATCACTTTCCTCTTCTTCTACTACGCTGCATTTGGTTGCACTTGGGGAATGGTACCTTGGGTATACCAAGCAGAAATCAATTCCCTAGCCATGCGAACAAAGGGTTCTGCTGCAGCTACTGCCACAAATTGGCTCTTCGGTTTCGTTTGCACTCAATTCACTCCCACTGGTATCAAGAACATTGGGTATAGATTTTACATCAGTAAGTCCCCTATCCCCTGTAATGACAACCCTTTCTGACAATTCTCTAGTTTTCGCCGCATTCAACCTACTCTTTGTACCAATCGTCTACTCCCTGTATCCCGAGACCTCGAATCGTACTCTCGAAGATATCGACGAGTATTTTGATGTCGATTCTGGACACACGACAATCATTCCGATCGGGGACAAGGCAACGAAGTCTACGGCGAGACCGCAGGAGGCTATCGATGCAGAGGTACGACGTGTTGAGACGGCTACTACGTTGGTGGGGAAGAAGACGGATGATCCGACGAGCGTGCATGTTGAGAGATTGGGGGCGCAGTGAGATACAGAGTAGGAAAGCCTGAAGAGGGATAAATGTGGAGTCGATGGTACATGGTGTGAAGGTGTCGATTGTGATTTTTTGTGGATTATGACGAACAATGAGCAATATACTTGAATTGCATATTCTCTTAAACGAGGGCATGACAGTGAGACTACTCTTCGTATCTATACACGTTGTATACACGTTTTGTGTGGAATTCCTATTCCTTTTATTCTAATAGCACCCAGTACTACACAGCGAGGATACAGATTATTTCAAAGACCGTAAGTCCAGGTTCGATCACATGAATGGAACTCTGCTCAATTGACTTAAATTTCAATGATTCAAGAGGCTGGGGAGCAAGAAAGACACAGAATTGGAAAGTGGGAAGTGAAAGCCAGGGAGGAAGGACGTGCGAGAGTAACTTAGTAGTGAGCCAATCATGCAGAGACGCCAAGATTCTCGCGCACTGGACGGGCCATGTCGAACCCGAGCTTCACCTCGACCACGCAAACACTTGTTGGTGGGGTACATACTCATTCCTATGTTACCCCACGGAGTATGCGGCAAGACGTGTCTCTCCTACACGGGCCATCTCAATATGCTCATCATCGGCAAGTCAATTGTCCTTGTGGAGCACCTTGTGGGATGGATGGGGCGATTGCTTCATGTGATATCGCGGGGTTGTCACTTCGTACCAGTGTTGAGCTTCACATATAAAGCTTCACCAGCTTTACTCTCTCGTATCTTTCAACTCAAACCCTACCACCCTACGTCTCAACTTTCAATCCTCCCAAAATGTTTGCTGAACGCCACACCATCAAGCTCCCTCGCTTTCCAGCCGAGCCTTCGCTGCAGAAAGCGAAACCAGCAACCCCTAAAGAAGTCGCACAGCAATGGATCACCAAGCTCGAATCCGTCTTGAAAAATAAAGATGCAGCCGCTTTGTCGACTGTCATGCATACCGACTGCTGGTTGCGGGATATGCTCGCTTTTTCGTGGGACATTCGAACCATTCACGGCTTGGATAACCTCGCTGTCTACTTCGGCGACAATTGGAACCACAGCACACTATCTAACCTACGAATTCGAGAGACTGGAAAATTTTCACCTAGTACCTCATCCCCGATCGAAGGCCTGGAGTGGTTGGAATCGATGTTTGACTTCGACACAACTGTTGGCAAGGGATCGGGAATGTTGCGTCTGGTGCAGGGACCAGATGGAGTTTGGAAGGGATATATGATTTACACTGCGTTGCAGGAGTTGAAGGACTTTCAGCAGCAGGAGAAGTATTTGAGGCCGCATGGTGGCTTGGAGAAGCTTCCTGGAGGGGCGGCTAAGGGGAATTGGTTTGAGAGGAGACAGAGACAGATGGAGTTTTTGGATGAGGATCCAACTGTCCTTTGCCTTGGTGCAGGTGAATTGCAGTCGATACAGAGCATTCAACCTTTATACTGATTTTTACGTAGGTCAGTCAGGACTGAACATGGCAGCCAGACTTCAAGCGATGGGTGTATCTGCACTCATCGTAGACAAGAATAAGCGCGTGGGAGATAACTGGCGGAGTAGATATCGAGTAAGAGAGCTTGTATGAATTATCCAGGGCGAAGTATACTAACCGGCTTCCAGACATTGGTCACTCACGACCCCGTCCAATACACACACATGGCTTTCCTGCCATTTCCATCCAACTGGCCCCTCTTCACGCCCAAAGACAAGCTAGGCGACTGGTTCGAGTCGTACGCCAACTTAATGGAACTCAACGTCTGGACACAAAGCACAATCACCTCCAGCACGTACGATGACAACACCCACACCTGGACCGTTGAAATCCAACGAGGCGACGGCTCCACTCGCACCCTCCACCCAAAACACATCATCCTCTGCACCGGCCACGCCGGCGAAGCCCTAATCCCCAGCTTTCCAGGCCAAGATACTTTCCAAGGCAAAGTCTACCACGCATCCTTCCACCAAGACGCCGCGGAAACTGGTTCCGCAGCCGGCAAAAAAGTCGTCGTCGTCGGCACCGGCAACTCCGGCCACGACATCGCGCAGAATTACTACGAGAACGGCGCTCAGGTGACTATGCTGCAACGACGCGGCACCTATGTAATCTCAGCTGCCAAGGGTTTATTCATGCTTCACGAAGGCATGTACGACGAAGGTGGACCGCCAACCGAAGACGCGGATATCGCTGGACAATCGCTCCCTATTCCCGTGCAGTTTGCGCTGAACGTCGACCTCACGAAGCGGATTGCGGAGGCGGAGAAAGAGAATGTGGAGGGGTTGACGAAGGCTGGGTTTAAGATTGATTTTGGTGAAGATGGGTCGGGGATTTACCGGAAATACATCACGAGAGGAGGCGGGTATTATATCGATGTTGGGTGCAGTAAATTGATTATCGAGGGTAAGATTGCGGTGAAGCAGAGCCCCGGCGGAATTTCACATTTCGAGCCGAATAAGCTGGTTTTGGCGACTGGGGAGAGGTTGGATGCTGATGTTGTAGTGTTGGCGACCGGGTATGATAATATGAGGACGAGTGCTAGGAAGATCTTTGGGGATAAGGTCGCGGATCGGTGTAAGGATGTTTGGGACTTGGATGAGGAGGGAGAGGTTAATGCTGTGAGTACCTACCGGCCCCAATGAATATGTGGTGATTTGTGCTGATTCGTTTTTAGATGTGGCGTCCGAGTGGTCATCCTGGATTCTGGTTCATGGGCGGGAGTTTGGCGCTTGCTAGGCAGTATTCGAGATTTGTTGCCTTGCAGATCAAGGCTATTGAGGCAGGTCTTACTCAGAGGTGAAATGAGCTGGAGCTGGAGGAAATTGAACATTCGGACTAGGGATTATGGCAGACTGCATTGCATGGATATGTGTAGAGACCTTTCTTGTGTCTTGGTTGATTTTGACACTGTCAACTTTTTATCCGCTGCAATTCGATTCCAGACTATTCTCAACATCGCCAAAGTGAGATCAATCTATAGAGTCTGCAGAGTGTTCTATTCCCAGTGTCAAATGAAAACATAACTCTGATCACCCTGCTATGATATGAGATGTAATCCCTCACTGTAAAATAATCAGCAATCCCCAAAAGTTTTCCAGGGTTGCATTTCAATTAAACATCACTCTTTACATAGTTGTCATGCAGTGAAATACATAACAAACAGTTTGTCTCCCCCCTATTCTTGGAAAGCCTTGCTTTTCGAGATGAAATTTGTGGCCATCCAGCGTCTTTGAATAAGGATGCGGGGTAAATCGGGGTGCTAAATGCGGGGTACTGTAATAATTCAAGGTTGAAGATTAGGTATTCAACACGGAGGATTTTGAGGAGTTTCAGGGAATTCGACATGATGCGCAGATTGTGCGAATGGCGCAAATAGCGTAGACAGCGCAAATAGCGTAGACAGCGCGAAACGCGCAAAATGTGAGGTTCGTAGTAATCACGAAAACTGCAATAACCAGAACTTTTCTTGGTCTTTGATTTCATAGTACATTAGAAGCGAGACAAAGGTACGGATAGGACGAAGATCAACGATTAATATATCTGTGGCATTTGCTAACACTACGACGAGTATTTCGCCCCTACTTGAACGCCTTGTCAAACCCCGTGAGAGTGAATCGGTAGCGAACATCGTTCTTCTTCATCCTAGTAACTATTTCAACCTTCGTCAGCATTCGATGTCTTACAGTGAGCAACGGAATGAAAGAAAGTATACATACCAGCTTCTTTGCAACCTGCCTCCGAAATCTGGATCGTTTCTACCATAGGCTCAATCTGCTTCTCGGCCGCCAACTCCAACATCCGAATCATCTCCTTCCGACTCCCCAAATGACTCGCTCCAATGAAACATCCGTTCATCATGAAATCATGAGATCTAACCATCTGTCCCTCTCCTTCTGGTAAGCCGACCGAAACCCATTTCTTGTGGACGCCCAGTAGTGACAAGTATTTCCCCAAGTCGAACCCATCACTACTATTCGCAGTGTTGACGATCAGATCAAACGTCATGATATGGGGCTCATTCCAGTCTTTATCTTCAGTAGCAATAAAGCCGTCTGCTCCAAGAGCAAGCGCGTCCTTTTCTTTCGAGTGGGAACGCGAGATGGCCCATGCTTCGGCTCCGAGGGCTTTGGCAAAAAGGACCCCGAAGTGTCCAATGCCGCCTAGACCTACGATGCCGACTTTCTTGCCTGGTCCGCAGCCGTTGCGGACGAGGGGTGAGAAGGCTGTTAGGCCGGCACAGAGCATAGGTGCTACGAGGTTGGTTTCCAATTTTTCGGGGATGGGGAAGACCCAGTGCTAATTCAACGGCATTAGTTAGTGACACTTTGCTGTCCGTCAAATTTTCTTGAATGCTACATACCTCATGCGCCCTGATATGGCTCGAATATCCACCCGGCAGCACCGTATCCGTACCGGGCCAAATCCCACCATACGTATCAACCTGGTGTTTGCAATACGTCTCGTCGTCTTCTTTACACTGCTTGCAGTCTAAACAGGAATAGATCTGTGCTCCCACTCCAACTCGCTGTCCTTGTTTGATGAGAGTGACAGAGGGACCGACGCGGATTGCTTCTCCGACTATTTCGTGGCCGACGCAAAGGGGAAAGTTTTTGGGGCCCCAGCCGCCGGTGATGGTGTGGACGTCGGAGCCGCAGACGCCGCAGGCGAGGATTTTCACCTCGACGTCGTAGGGGCCGAAGGGTTTGGGGATGAGCTGTGAAGCGAAACGTGTTAGTGAAAAGTGAAGGTGGGGAAAATGGAGAGGGGGAAGGGAAATAAGGTGGATGTACTTCTCGTTTCTTGAACTCTGTCCATGTTTCTGCTGAATCGACTTGAAATCCTTCGAAAGTTTCTGGATACACCATCTTGAACTGAGATTTCAGTCCAGCAAGGGTTTATATGAACAGGAAAGACAAAGAATGAACGTTGAAAAAGGTGAGAATTTCTGTTATTGCTAATGAATGAAAACAGAAAGCTTCCTATTGAGAGCTGCAAAGCAAGAAAAAGCTGCCCTCTTATCCAGACACTTCTCCATATTTCGGTCCATAGGCGTCCGCCTCACCTGCACCGGTCGCGTCACTCGTCAGACGCGACTCGGAAAAGTTGAAGATGTGGTCACATGTTGGGCTTCGACGGCCCATGTCACCACCGTCATCAACATGGCCCGCTTTCCCCACAGAGAGAGTGGGCGTTGCCCCTCACGGCTTACTTTACCCCACGATGCATGAGGGCCTAAACCTTAAGTTTGGAGGAAGGAATACCTTTGGGTAAGTAAGCCGAGGAAACCAAATTTGGCAAACAGACAAGAGATGGAACACTTGCACAAATAAGAGATGCTCTCTTCATATCATTCTCCAGCTTTGGCTGCTGCTGCGAGTCGGATTATCGATGTTCCACTATCTGAGTTTTGCAGAGTTTCAAACAGCGTATGCAAATCTGCAAGTCGAATTTCATCCGACTGCGTTACACTTTTCTGTGGATTTCTCCCAGCGCAAGAGTGGGGGATGACATAAATCGCCGAGATCACACTCGTGAATGTTCAAGAAATCTCATCAGGTGAGAATACGATCAATAGATCCTATTTTTGCCCCAAAACGAGTGTTTTCCATATGATCCATCTTTCCTATTTCGATGCACTGCCCGAGTAGTGTTGAAGCTCGCTAGCCAAGCGAGGAACAGGATCACAGTCATGTGACTGCTTTACTTCTCTCAGGGGCAACACATTTAAGTCACATCGTGGGGTGGGTAAAGTATCGGGATCATTGGAAGTATTATATCATGTCTTCTTTTCTCAAGTCCGATAGATGTGTATCTGTTTCAAGCTCGAAAAGTCGTCACGGTGCTGTTCTTAGTTAGCGAGCTAGAGAAGTTGAAAAGTTTTGGGCTATAAAAGTCTCTTCGGAACTGCAAGTTGCCGTCTTTCATTACTACGATGTTCTGTTGTTGAATTTGAATTATAGTCATGGAAATCTGATAATACTTGCGCAATATAAATCAGAACCACAGACGATGTGGCAATTCGGATAGCCATATAAGGAGCTTCGAATGCAATTTATTCGTCGGCTATCGGCAGACTATCATCTCTTCATGCAGTCAATGAAAGAGGGAGGTTTCAAATGAGAAACGTTGATATCTGCAGGGCCTGGAAGCCATTGCGCAGCTGTCCTATTGAAGCGCGGAGAGTAATTATGCCATACGCGAACGATCTTGCGCAACACCATCACTAGAAACCCAATCATGATGCCTCTTCATATCAACACACAACATCGATCCATAGAAGAGACAGAGATTGAGGTTGACGTGATTTTGATGTGGAATGCGCCTTCTCTACATCGACAGTCAAATAATTGAAGGTCGAATAACATCAGGAATTGAAGGCGTGATGCCTTTTCTTGACTTTAGAGCAAATGTGGCATTGGCAGTATGTCCATAATCTCCGACTCTGAGCCCATTCTTGCATCTAGACTATAAATGGCACAATCTGCGGGGTTCATTGTGATCATGTTGGAAGAATGTATATGACAACAGTATATCCGCGATTGAAAGCTTTCATTCATCTCCGCTGTACTTTCATGAATACCACGTTTTGAAAAAAAACTACAATTGAGACCTACACCTTCACTGCAACAATCAGCGAGATATCATGGCTCCATCTGTGGCTCATGACGATGTACAGGTTCAACCTGCATCTCCCGTTTCGAACAAATCCCGCACGATCCCTGAGATCAAGAAGAGTGTCCAAGGATTGACTCAAAGTGCATCATTCCCGGCCCCTCTAACATACTCTGGCTCTCTGGACCATTATGAGTCGTTCGACGTGACATCTGTTATCGGCAGAGAGTACCCCAAGGTCCAGTTGACGGAGATCTTGAAGGACGATGCTAAGATTCGGGACCTTGCTATTACAGGTATACATACTCTGCTCCGTATTCCTGGACGAGTCAAACTTGATTTCACCTGATCATGCTAATCCAAACACAGTCTCTCAACGTGGTGTGGTGTTCTTTCGGAACCAAGACATTGGCATTGAAGACCAGAAGATTCTTGGCCAGAAGCTAGGGGAACTTACTGGAAAACCTGCGACATCTAAGGTTGGAAATTCTCATTGTTGTTTTCGATATAATTAACAATAAGCAGTTGCACAAACATGCGCTGAGCAACAGTAAGCGAGGTATTGCCGTTGACGAAAATGGAAAGCTCGATGATGAGGTATCAGTGATCTCATCTGAGGTACGATATCATGCATCTAGTCGAGTCATTCATTGCTGAGCCGTTTCATAGCAAAACAGAAAGTACTATCAAGGTCGCTTCTTTGGAGCCAAGAGAGTCGCAAGTGAAGGATGGCATGCTGAGTACGTCAGGTCTCTCAACTACGAGCATTCGATACTGACCGAAACTTAGCATCACATTTGAGCGTGTTCCATCTGACTACGCCATTTTGAAGATCATCAAGACTCCCGAAGACGTTGGGGGCGACACCCTTTGGGCATCCGGATACGAGGCATTTGACCGCTTGTCTCCAGTTTGGCAACGATTCGCAGAGACCTTGACTGCTACCCACCACCAAGTCAGTAATGGAACCATGTCCAAGTTATAGAAAAGTACTGACAAAGTACCTCTCAGCCAAACTTCAACAAAGTTGCAGCAGAGCATGACCTGGAATTAATCGACGAGGAGAGAGGTGCACCAGAGAACAAAGGATTGGACTTTACGGCTTCGCAGTAAGTGTCATTCAGTTCTATATCCGAGAAAGACCTGATCAAAGTGCAATGTAGCCCAGTCGTGCGAACCAATCCCGTGACCGGCTGGAAGAGTCTCTTCGGTGCGGGGCACCAAGTGCACGCTGGCTGGATTGACAATGTAACCGAGACCGAAAGCGAGGTCATCAAGGCTTATTGTAAGTCTTCTCTTCTCTTCTCGGGAAATCTTCATTCTAACGCAAGAATATAGTCAACAAACTTATTGCCGAGAATCATGACTTGCAGGTGCGTTTCAAATGGAATACAAACGATCTCGCAATCTGGGATAAGTGAGTTAATGACTTTCATCCTTGAAAAAAGCTCAAGTATACTGACGGTAATAGCCGCTCCGTCTTCCACACGGCTACGAATGATTATGATGGAAAGCGTCAAGGAAACAGAGTTGTGTCTTTGGGTGAGAAGCCGTACTATAACCCCGCTTCGAAGTCTCGACGAGAAGCACTCTTCGGATTGGCTTGAATCGTTGCCTGAATGGAATAGACACGAATTTGCCCTTGATGCAATGTTTCTTCTGTCCGAATGGGGGGACTCGAGCAGTCTCAATTTCAAATACAAACTTGTGATTTCCTGCATGAACTTTGTCTGGAAGTTTTCCTCTGTAATCGTCATGGACACACTTGAAACACTAACTGCAGAGAAAATGGCTTTTCGTCATGATGAGTAAAGGTTTCATAAGGTAGGATGAAATTTAGCCATCTAAAAGTGTTTGGGTGTCTGGATTGCGACTTTTGTTGCAAATCGCAATTTTTTTGGGAACATAGTAGTTGAAAACGTCTAGTTGGAAAAAAGTTTTGTTGCATGTCGCGATTCCCACTTGAATCAACGACGTTGATTTGGACGGACGTTGATTTGGACGGACGTTGATTTGGACTCTGCCACATCCAATAGCTCCTGATGAGTATCTACTACTAACTTTATCTATGCATTTCATAATTCAGATAGACTAAACGTTCTTTTCTGCTATCTGAGGGTAATTCCATTCATGGCAGTGTTAGCTACAGCACAGCATTACAGCCCGCTCCAGTCCATCCCTTCAACCGCCTCCTTCACTCCCACAAAGTCACTTTTCTCTAGCTTCAAGTTTTCCTTCGTGATAATCTCCATACCATCTAGATCAATCCAACTCTTATCTTTTTGCTCTTCCCAAAATTTAAACACAAGACCTTCAGCATCGCCCCACAGTGGGAACAATTTGTCATATTCAGCAATATTTGCAAGCTCAACATACAAACTTTCCTTGCCGGTTGCCTCGCTCCAAGATTGGAGCAGGCCGCCCATCGTTGTTGTTTCGATGGATCCAAGAACGATCTTGCTTCGCGTTTTCTCAGGCTGCGCCAAGATTGCCGACGAGAATTTCCCCAGATTCTTGCTTACGTCTCCGATGGTCTCGACTAGGGTGTTGGCCGGGACAGGGGCAAGCAAGACGTACTTTCCAGCTGTTTTCTATTTGTCATGAGTATCTTGTTTGTAGCAACATTTTGATTGTACATACCAGAAAAGTAGGAGAAAATATTGGGTACGCGAAATTCTGAGCATAGAACGCACACCACAGAAATGTCGTCTTCTCCAACAATTTTCCATGAGACTTGATATAGTCGTCAACCTGATTCTTGGCAAAGGCGTGTGGCACTTTCAGTTTTCCGCCAGTTATTTTGCCGAAGTTTGGTAAGGTACTCCAGATGTAATGTTGCAATGTCGGGGTCTTCATCGCTGCATTGGCCAAGTTGATACCTTGTTGACGTTCGATAGACATTGCTTCATCAGCTGAAGTCTGCGGCCAGTAGCCGAAGAAGTTGGTCATAGCGAAAATGGCAGTCGAGTCCTGTGTCTGTTAGTTTTATACCCAAGTATGAGATCTGATAGATCGAGTGGAGCGAAAGGCGATGAAGATACCTCGAAAGCTTTGATGAGCGAGGCTTCATCATCCAAATCAGCAGAAACAACCTCAATTCCTTGGGACAAAAGCTTCACAGCTGAAGCACTTGTTGGATTTCGAGTAATTGCTCTGACGCGGTATTGCTTGGATTCCAAAGCAGATGCAAGGACGGAGCTGCCTTGGTTACCAGTTGCTCCGATGATAGTAAGAAGTGGAAGAACCATTGCTGGGGTGTGAGTTCGGATGGACTTGAAGATGTATGAACAAGTTTGAGATATCTCCCTCGCTACCTTGAACGACGCTCCATATATATACTTCTCTCGACCATAAAGAAGAATGATATTTGGTTAAGCAGCGAGTTTAAGGAGCGGAAATCCACCTGGTGCTGAGGCAGAAGACCCACAGTACACAGACTTCTTCGTCGCGGACTTATTATCTGACTCACATTTAGGCAACAAAAACTCAGATAGCGTTATTCAGCAGGGCAACGAGCAAGGTGGAATTCCGCACGCTAGTGAAAAGATCACGTGGTCGGGTTTGACAAGCACGGTCAAATATTTGTTCTAGAGAAACTGACTACAAGGAGACGGCATACCCAAGATTTAAGCCTCTTGATAGCTGGGGAATATGTGTCCTGAAAGAATCCTTTTTGAATGCCGCAATCCAAGTCCAACATATCTTCAAAACTGTTGGAAACACAGTGTGTCATTGTTGTCACATGACCTTCGGTCACGTGCTAGATTAGTCAGCTCCTTCGGAGCCTAAAAAGCTCAGCTCCGCTGAGCCTTTCAATCAAGCCTTTTCAACCTCTTAATATCACAAGTGTACAGCTGATAAATCACGTGATTCGCTTGGTGAGACCGTCCCACTAAGAAGCTATGTTACTTCTATTAGTGGTATTCAGTCTGCTTTTAAAATCAAGGGCAGTAAGCCAGCTATATACAGAGTATCGTACGATGCCTGACTCGTACGCATAATATTCGACCCACATCACGTGGACGCTCGAAACAGTCGTCCACCCGGATACGTCTTACCCGCCGGATTGGTGCCAGCCGATCGATTCAGAGGCGCCCTGAGCTATACTCCCGACAAAAACTTTACTACGGTATCTTAAGCGAGGTTGCCCCTTTTATTAATCTGCAGCTCACTACATTGAGCAATTGAAATTGCTTTACGATGGCGCAAATGGAAGTTTTAGGATTCGGGAGCAGATGATTCACATGCTTAAAAGTGGCATGACATGACTTTCACCATGATTCCGATGCTACTATGGGAATCATTCTTGCTACACTGCGGAAATGTATATAAGCTTCAAATTCTGAGCAGACTCCGCTTCTTTTTCTTCCTCCATCAACAACGCAATTTGAATCGTTCTTCAATATTGCTTTCTCAAAGCGCAAATCGAGCCGCAAAATCAACTTCAAGTATTGTGCTGCTCGAAACATTTATACCCTGAAAAATGCCAGAATACAAGATACCCAATGGACGTTGGATGTGCTGTATTGTAAAGCTCATTGATTTATGTAGTTATGTACCCCATACTAAAACTCCGTAACAGTGTAACGGTTGGAACCCGAATCAGGACAATAATACCATCTACTGCGCGGGTAATTCGGAGTTGCCTTGCAAGCCGTCTCACCGAATTCATCAGATTCATGCTTCTGCTCACAATACGATTCCTTCCGAACGGTCAAGGGTACTATTCCTAAAAGGCCCCTTAGAAAGCGTGCTATCTAAAGCCAGAATTCAGGACAGGGATCTGGTAGCCAGGGACAATTGATCAGTCGAAGTCAAGGACAGAGCAGCTCAGGCCAAGGAGCCAGTGGAGAACAGGAAGCAAGCAGTCCAGCTGAAGCAACAAGCCAACATCTAGGAGCAAATAGTTCAAGTCAAGCAATCTACCAAGATGACGGCGATTCCAGTCAAGCAACCAACCAAAAACAAAGAACGAGCAGCAAAGGAAAAGAAACAAGTTATGGAGATCTAACGATTCGAACCCGTGGAGGCAAACACAAACATGGACACAAGCACAAGCATGGAAGAGGCTCTAAATAGATAACCACGGCGTGTGGTGATCTGCGTAGACTTTGGCGGAAGTGGCTCGGAAAGCGTGAGTTGATTTTTGGTCCTGATATTCAAAAAGCTGTCACAGAGTTGTATGATTGTTGATATTTTTTCTTGATATCTGAATTTTTGTTACCGATTTGCATGACCGTCGATTTCTTTTCATACGAATACACCTTCCGCGAGATTTGGTATTTTAGATTAGAAATATGCATGGACTTCCCTTAAACTGTACTACCCTTTCTCTTTGGCTACTTTCTGAAGATACTCAGTGTTGACCTCAACTGATGACTCTGATGACTCTGATAACTCTGATAACTCGGATAACTCTGATGACTAGTGCACATCTAAATATTGCCACTGATATGATAGCAGACCTGTAGTCTCTCTCCATTGTGTTAACTATTACGCACAGCAAATAAGACTCCAATTATTGAAAGTCTAACACATTCACGGGAAATCCCTTTAATGGAGTTGATGTGACCTTTGGGTTTGATCCATTTTACCTAAGTACTTGGAAGTTATTGAAGGAGAAAGAATGCGAGATGAATAAAGTTAAAGCCTTTTAATCGTGCGAACCAGGAGAAGTTGACAAACTAAAGCCGAATGATTCCGGCTATGGTCAACGAGCCATGACTGCTAGTCATAATTCGGAGTAATTGGTTGATTTTTATTCAATCTCTGATCATGAATCGTATAAGAACAATCATAAAAACTGTGGCAATCACTCAAGTTCTAACATGGGCATGCAGCGGGCCCTACACCGAGAAGCATAAAAGAAACCATTCTTTCCTACCTACTTCCCATTTCCATCAGCATCCTCATCAAGAATCTCCTGCCTCTACAACAACCAACTTCTATTCGATACCAAGCAAAAAAACTCAACTTCGCAGTCAAAGATCAATGCCTCAATACACTCGAGAAGAACTGGACCGTTTGGACCAAGAAGATGCAGATCGGGGAGATCTCGGACCCGGCTGGTACTGCTGCCATGTATGATAAAAAAAAACCACAGCTTTAAATTGGACCAAACTGACTCTACAACCATAGTGCGAAAGTAAGAATTACTGGAAATACGGCCAACGATGTCGTGGGAGCTGGAAAGGAATGAAATGTACACATTTTTATGGTATTGACACTCATTGCACATGTGCGGGTTAAATTGAGCCCGAGCGCAGCGAAGACATTGTCGTCATTGCCAAGCAGTATGGCTCAGGTGGATGGGAAGCGTGGAGTTTGCTCGGGAGTGGAGTTGTCTTTGATGTTCCGTTGCTTTTCAAGCCTTGTTACGGAGCTTGGTGCGATCGTTGATATTCGTTGCTGTTCACGGCTCGGTATAGAGTCACGCATGCACCTTAGAGTTATGCATGGTTTTCCTTGAGATATGAGTTCTATGGTCTCGCGTCTCAACATGACCCTCGACTCTAATATGGGTTTACTAAGGGGTTATTGAAGCGAAACTACATGAGGGGTGAGTAAGTCTTGAAACTCGGAGGCTTATGTCGTGCCGTGCAAGTGAATTGAGATTTTCTGTGAGGATTCACAGGCATATTCAGTTGTCTGGATAAGTCCAATGTTCCAAGAGAATAAATCATTTGTTGTGCAAGACTTCACAATCACTCGACTTCTCGAGTTGAGACGGCTTTGAATGATCCACTACTAAACATAAAAGATGCCGTCTCTTGCTACATAGCTAAGTATTACAATATCCACCATCCTTTCAAAACAAGCAGTACCCCTTCACAAATCCTCATATCCATCGAGACCAAACAACAACCCCGTCACTAAAACCAAGGATCGAAATATCAACAAACACTTGAACGGCATCCACGTCACACTTACCCGAACGCCTTTTCCCAGGACAGTACCGGGAATGCTGTCAGGTGTTATCTCCAACGATACCTCCACTAAGGAGTAAAAGAGTAAGCTAACTACTCAACTTAGTGCAAATGCGTCAACGATCATCATGGAGGACAGTGCCAGGACGGGAATGGTGCAGGCTGCACCCATGGGTATCGCAAAGACATAAAAGTCACGAATTATATAGGGTATACAAACATATACATTTGCGATTGTAAGATTCGAACCAAACACTTTGTTGGATTTTCCCCGGCTCGAATTATTGAAGCTTTGGAGTGCTGAGGTAGAAGACGCGTTTGCTGTTAGGGGAGGAGATCGTTGATGTTCCGTTGGCTCTGGAAGTTTGATTTCGAGCTGTGCGTGTAAGCTAGGCGTATGCATGGGTTTCCTTGAACTTTGAGAATCATAGACCTTTCCTGTGACTCCAAAAACCGACCACTACGTGCTCGTACAATGAAACAACGGTTTTTAAGAGGGTGGTGAACAAGGCCTTACGAGCCTAGTGAGATAAGTCTGGGTTTTTGTCTAGAACGCTGAAGCCGAATTTCGGATAATAATTTCGAATCGATTTTCAAACCATTCGAAATCGATACTAGCGTCTTGTGATATTGCATTTACAATGTTAAAGAGTGATTATTTGTTATTCTTGAGTAAATTAGAAGTGATGCAACCGACTTTCATATTCTTCGGTTAAGAATAGCCTGAAAAAGGCCCTATAAATTCAGACTTATCTGACCAGTCTTATTGGACTCCCCGCGCTACTCAAGGGCACAAAGCTTCTGTCCGAGAAGACGCGCATAACTTATTGACTGTAAGAGTGATGGTGGACTTCAGGCAAAGTCATGATGAAAAGCTGTTCCAAGTAACATCTCCAACAAACCCAATTCCTTCCCATCTGAGAATCCTGACCATAACCCCCCTCGGCCCCTGACTAAGCGATCCCTCAACTCATAACCTGGTAGCCGCCGTCCTTCCCACAAACAAGCTCCTCGGCAGATTACGTACCCCAATACCCCCAATGTAACCATCTCCACACAATAGCCGCCAAAAGGGACTGCGACCTTCCAAATCTAGCGATATTTATGAGAACCAGGTAATTGCGCATGTCAACGTAGATTGTATTGTGGGGCCAAAGGGCTTACTTTCTCGGTTAAGTTCCTAATCTAAACATAACTACCTACCTACTTACTACGGAGAGCACTGAGTACGAACGGAACGTCTTGTCAATGAGCATAGCAGTCGACATCTCCTGATATATGAATGTGAAGTGAAGTGAACAAAGAAAAATCGGACATGCAATCTCTAATCCACCTCTCTCTTTCCCTCCCCCTTCCCACCATCTCTCACACATTCTAATCCAAACCCGGAAGGCTCGAGATCCCTATTCACCATTAGCATTCCACCCCAAAAGGGAAAAAGAAGGGAAAACTCACAGCCATCAGCATTCTCCTGGTACAGCTTCGGCACCGTACAAGACTTCGCCGCACTAACAGCGCTAATCGGCAGACTCGCACAGCTGGCTCCCATACAAGGACCTCCATCCATAGCCCGCTGCAGCGCGTCGCCCTTCCATCCAAAGACGTAGTCGCCGTGTTGGCTGTAGCCGGTGGTGTCGCCAGTCGAGAGGACGAAGGGTTGCGAGCCGTCCGCGGGCCATTCGGCTTTGTTGTTGAAGCCGGTGGTGTCCCAGACGATCTGTTTGCGTTAGCTTGGAAGGAGAAAGGGAAGGGAGATGGGTAGGGGGAAAGGAGAGGGAAGGCTTACTTCGAGCATGATTTGCGGGATCTTGACAGGGTGGGTGGATGGGCAGGCGCCGCCGGTGGAGGAGCCGGTGAAGGCTTGGGCGCCCGTGGTGGGCAGGGCGACGTGGTCTTGGTGGTTGGGGGAGTCGAGATTCTTGCCGTCCCAGCAGCTGTATCGTTCTTTAGTACACCATCCCCTCTGCTGAATAAGGAGAAGAAGGAAGAGAAATCTTACGTTGGGAACAAAATGTTCGATCGAATACCACCCAAGCACGCATTGGCAGGGAGAGTCTCGGTATCCAAACTACGGATCACGTTAGTATAGTAAGGGAAAGGAGGACGAGGGAACTTACGAAGCGTCGGCGCAAGGAGCGTCGTTGTCGCCGCCGAAGTTGGGGCCGGAGTAACATCTGAAGCACGACTGGGACTTTCTTCCGCTTCCGACCTTGGTGCGTTGAGTGGCATTACCAACCAGCATGCGGAAACCGGGCTTGAAGGCGGTGACTTTGCCCTTTCCGTCCGAGACGTAGTACACGATGAAGCCACTGTTCATCTGAGGGCCGAACTTGTCGCTGAATTCGGATCTGTATCTCAATCAGCCTGGGATTCTTTGGTTAGGGAGAGAAGACGTACCTGTTTGGGATCTGGGGAACACGCTTATAGGTACCGTTACGAGCCTTGAAGTAAAGATTGGCTGTCCAGTAATTGGAGAAATCGTCCGCAAAGTTGCAAGACGTGCACGTGGCCAGCGAAGCGACGTCCGTCGAGGCAATGGAAGCGTTGAACGCGTTGCCGCCGATGATCTGATGCATGTGCGGACTCGGGATGGCGTCAGGGTTGACGAGGGGATCCACACGATCGATGGAGATCTGAGAGCATCCGAATCTCAACATGGTGGAGCCGCCGGCTTGAGAGTAAGGAGCAGCTTGAACGAGCGTGGCCGCCATGGCGACGAGAGTCGTGGACCACATCATCTTGGGCTGGTGAAGAGAGAAGAGCTATCTGTTAGTAGCGATACTTCCTGTTCGGAGCGCGAAGAGAGGACGACGAGGAAGATGGGAACACAGGTAGAAGGGAAACAAGACAAGGCAGAATGGGAGGACATCTTGTTTATAGCGATTTCACCAAAGTACAGACGAAGTCATCCTTCTCGCCAATGAAACTTTCACGATGTATTATCAGAGTGTGTTCTTGTGAACTGTCAACGACGGTTGATTGCTCGCGAGCCATTTCTCCCGTTTATATTGTTTATAGAGCTTGGCGACTAAGTGTATCACTTTGATACGACTGCCAGTATTAGACGGTTATTATCCAATACTTTATCTAGACCCTTGTCACGCCCCGCGCCCCACTCCCCGTTTTGTTTTGTGGCAAATGCGTGCCTTTTCCCTGAGGTTCTCGAAGTATTCAGCGGGGCCTTGAAGGCGGAGATTTGTGCTTAATTCGATGCAATACAATTCCATTGGACTTCCAGGAATCTTGCAGAGAAAGAGATAGAATGTTGCGATGACAAAAATGATCTTGTGGCAGTATCAACAAATGTCGCTCGACGATCAGGCCGTAAAGGAGCCGCAGGCAAAACTTGTGATTTGAAAATTCTTCTTCGGCACCTATTCACTTGAGTATCGGGCCTTGGGAAGTCTCTGATTTGTATATCCACGATGGAATGTATCCCTACCATTACCACTTGGCGTATGAGTCGGGATCATGTGGGGTAATACGGGGTAATAGGGCAAATGTGGGGTACGGAAACGAACACAACAAACTTCTTCATCCCCAAAAAAGAATTCGTTGAAGAGAATCATAGAATATCAACAAATGAGTCCGGAGAGATGCTCAGAAGAACGTTAGAATAGAATGACAAAACGTGACTTCGACAAACAGGTCGTTCAATCTATAGGTATCAATATAAACAAGTAAAAGCAAATCCGCCGATTTTCCTCTCAAGATACAACATCTCAAATCCCCAATGTAAACAATGAAATCACGAAATCTTCTCCTTACAAAAGTACCAGCAGGCCCACAAGCGCGACAACACCAGCGCCTAAGGACATCTCGAATCTTCCAGCTCCAGAATAAGGTCCAGAATAAGGCGTAGCGGTAGTAATCGCCGGAACACCAGTACCCGTTGCAAGGACCGTCCCGGTAACTCCAGCGCCCGTAGAATTGCCCGCGGGATACTTCAACGTAGTAACAGGAATCGGGGCAAGGTACACGGTACTCAAGACAGTCATTGGCGCTGGCTCCTCGCTCGTGGCAGGAAGAGTAAGTTGAACAGTCACGGTGGTTCCTGACAACGTGGCGGTCTTGGTTGTGGTCATCATGGGGATGGAGGCCGGGGTCGTGTTTGCGGCTGTGTTAATGGGTAAAGTCATGGTAGAAGAGGTGGTTATTGTAGTTAGACCGGTGGGACAGATGTCGACGTAGGTTGTTACAATGACGGTAGCGTACATCTCTTCTTCTTGGGTTGGTTGGGCAGGAGCTGAAGTTGGCGCCGGACTTTCCGTAACTGGGCAGACGGTCGTGTAAAGGGAGATCGTTTCTGTAGTCAGATGTCCCATTCGGAGCGGACAGTCAGTCACAGTTTGAGCGCAAGACGTAATAGTATAGATCGACGTAGCATAGACTGTGGAAGTGGTATAGGCAGGCGTTGGTGCCGGAGTGTACGGGCAGAGAGTTGTGTACAGGCTGATAGTCTCTGTGGTGAGATGTCCGATACGCAGTGGGCAATCAGTCACAGTGGCAGCACATGAGAGAATGGTGTAAGTGCTGGTAGCATAAACAGTCGATACTGTGTATACTGGGGCTGACGAGATGACTGGAGACGAGACCGGAGCAGTTGGTGTGATTGTTGAACTGGCAGAGAAGGCATAGCTTGTTGAAGTGTTGAAATATCCTGTGAATGCCCCAGTGGTAGAAGCGGGGACACTCGAGGCTCCAAGGGACGACATAGAAGAGCTAGAGACGACGCCAAGAGAGGTTGAGTTCCACAGCAACGAAGATACGCTGATCACAGAGGAAACGAGCGTCGTAGGTTGGGCAACGCTCGATGTACTCGAATTTGAAAAGATCGAAGAGCTAACAGAGGACAGAGCATATGATGATGATGATGATGATGATGATGATGATGGGACAGACGATGATACAGCCGCAGAGCTTTGGGCCGCCATAGTTGAACTTGACGCGGCTGCTTGAACGGATGAGCTCATAGCAGCAACCACTGACGAGCTCGAAGCCGCTGCTTGCACAGTGGAACTGCTGGCCCCCGAGCCACTCATGGCAGCAATAGATTGACCGCTCGAAGAAACAGCAGCTGAGGAAGTCTGTGCAGCAACTAATGTCGAAGTCTGTGCAGCGGCTGGTTCACTCGTCGACATCGCAGCCAATGTGCTACTCGCGGCAGCAAGAGTCGTCGAGCTCGAAGCGGCAGCTTGGATAGTAGTCGAAATCGCAGCTGAGCTACTCGCAGCAGCGACCACTGTCGAGCTCGAAGCAGCCGCTTGTTCACTGGTCGAAATCGCAGCCGAGCTGCTACTGGCGGCAAGAAGAACCGTTGAACTCGAGGCGGCGGCCAGCGTGCTGGACGAAGCAGCCGCAGGAATTTGCACACTCGTCGAAGACGCCGAAGCACTGCTGCTGCTGGAAACGGCAGCGGGAGCATTAACCATATAAACAGACAAACGATCCGGACCACCACACGTCTCAGTCTCGTCTCCCGAGCAAGTCATCCAGCAATCGGTCTCTGGGGCATATATAACTGGGGCCAGGAAGGAATTCCCGCAGTAACCTTTACTACAAGTCAATTATAGTGAGGGAAAGGGGAATGGGGAGGACATACACTCGTCGGAATACTCGGTGCCGAAATATTCGTATCCTGCACAGCTGGCGGCGCAGCTCTCGAGTGTCATGGGGTTGTAGACGAAATGGTCGTCGTATAGGATGCGGGTAGTGAGGCCTTCTTCGACACAGCCGTAGTAGGTGTATGCCGAGAGAGGAGACAGAGCAGTTGATGAAGCAGCAGTAGAGCTGGTGGATGACACCGCAGCTGGGATACTGGTCGACGAGGCGGCGGCGGGAACGACAGTCGACGATGAGGCGGCAGCGATTTGTGTAGATGTAGCAGCGGCAACAGAAGAAGACGAGGAACTCGCAGCGCCGAGCTGGTACACCTTGACGGAGTTGATGCCCCAGTACCTAGAAATATTCAGCAACCGAATATTCAACAACGAATCAGGTATCTTACACATCCTGAAAATCATTATAGTGCTCCAAATCCTCGGGGAAGCTTGCGATGTATTCTCGACACGTAGCAGCAAGAGAATTGCATCCATCAGCCGCCCAGTTAGCCTCTGCCAGCACGGTACAGAAATCCATGTCGAACACAATGTTGTTGTTAGCGAAGCTGCCATCAATGTTGCAGCTTCCCTGGAAATTGGCAACTGGTTCGCCCCAGAGAGTTGGATCGGGAGTGCCTGCGGTGATATCTGATGGAGTGGTGCCTTCATCGAAGAACCAGATTCTGATCGCATCGCTTTCCCACTGTGTGGCGAAGACACCGCCTCCGTTGTTGTCGAAGTTATTGCCGAAAGAAGTGGGGTCCGAGTCATAGAGAACACTGCAGCCAGAGCTGGAACTGCAGTCAGTAGATTGTGAGGTACCAATTTGTCCATCCCCTGCGACGGAGCACGTGGATTGCCTGGAAAGTCAGTTTGAACGATGATTGTAGTTCGCAGAACGTACGTGAACAATGTCATCTGATTATAAGCAGCATTGTTGACCCCGCCGATGATATCGATTTCACCTAGATACATGAGCTCCCAGTCTCAAGAAACAGCAAGGAACATACCTGAAGAAAGGGTTGCTCCAGCAAGATAATCTGTTTTCAGTCAATTCCGTCCAATTACCCACTCAAACTTCACTCACGCCTTGCTTCGACACCACAAACTCCACCAGGCATATTGTTCAAATCGGTAATGACCAACCCATGAGTCCACGACTGCTTCGACACCAGCTTCACAGAATCTCTTCCAACGCCATTAGGGTTCAGAACGGTTGTTGAATCAGGCATAAGCTCGGTGCCAGTATTATCGGACTCGATCATCCCATAGTCATACGCAGTATTATAATCGACATAACTTCATCCATCCATCAGCAAACTTCTTCAGTCGAAACCCCAGCAAAAACATACTTGACAAAGTCCCCATTCGGATCACCCTATCCTCGTCAGCACCGATCATTTCCAAAACCTCAGCAGACTTACTGTAACGAAATTAAAATTATCAAAGAAAGTAGTACCCGAAAACTCAGCCTGCAACTGATACCCCGACTGGGCCACCACAGCAGACGACAAAAAAGACAGGACGGCTAGCTTAGCCACGGGCCGCGACCTCAGAAAGAGTGATGAGACGGGCATGATGGAAAGAAAATCAGATCAAAAGAGTGTACGAAGTTAGGTGGAGGAATGCGCACCACACATAACTAGGATGGAGCAGAAGAGAGTGCGAAGAAACATCAGGGACAGACGATGCATATATCAATGGGCACACGCTCATGTCTTACGATGATATACACATCGCAAGGGTTCACATAATAAGATTTAGGGTTTTCTTCAAAACATGTGGCTACCAATGGAGCTGGGGGTGGACTGCCACCACAGCTGAGTCCAGAACTTTGGGCGTAAAGACTTCCCTATCCGGGCCCCGAATATTGGTTTTTTTCGAGTCTAAAGGGAGACGCGTAAGTATCATAAAGAATCGAGATTAAAGCAAGACAACATCTTCCCCAAGCTGGGCTGAAGAGGGTTTTTCTTTTGGTGGGCTTGGCGTTAATTCTGGCGTGGTCTCCTTTCAACGGGAGCAAAGCCTCCCAAAGGAGCTGGCGTGCGGCAGAAAAAGCTTGTGCGTGCGTGACTGTGTTATTGATGTTGCCGTTGAAGGATGATTGGAATAGGAGAAGAAAGGGCTGAAGGAGGCGGTTGTGGAAATTGGCTTCGGCCATGCAATGGCTCGGAAAATTCGCGGGGTGGCTGACTAAGTTTTTCCTCCGGCCCCCTGATCTGGTCGAGGAAAGCTTGTCGGTAGATATCCTACCTAGTTGTTGAATGAATACGTAGTTGAAAACAGAGGTACTTCTCTGATTATATGTACTTTGACTGAGGTTAGAAGGATGTAGGTACTTCAGTAAAGTTTCTGATTGTCCTTGACGAGGAGCGTGTTTGTTGCGCATTTTCGAGAAGTATCTAATATGCCACTAATACTTCCAGTTGTTAACTGATAAACAAACACAAGTACACAGCAATGAAGAGAGATATTCACGAAATTTAGCCAGCAGCTGGAGAAAATGGGTTCCAATTTCGTTGTCTCCGGCACGTGATTACTTGCCACAATAGGTAAGGGCGAGCAGGGCGAGACAGAGCCTCATTGGAGTCTCTCAAGAAACAACAAGTCCAAAAGCCTCCCGAGACAGGAAAAACTAGAATTAGGGCTTCATTTCTATACCCCTATCCATCCATGACCAAAATGCCAACCTAATCCAACGCACGCATTCTAGAGTACAATTTTACCCAACCAACCTCACCGTTACCCCAACTACAACTTCATCCCCATAACCTTCCCAACTCTCAAACTCTGCCTAATACTCAAATCAAGCATAATCTCCTCGCTTCCCCCTGGAATAGCGTACGCCCTCACATCCCTATACAACCTCTCGACCTTCCCTCCCTGCCCTCCACGGCTATAACTCAACCCCCCAAAAATCTGACTCGCTTCCCTCGCACAAAACTCAAACGTGACCGTCGCCTGCGCCTTAAGGCCCGCGATCGGACCGCCTAGTCGCAGCATCGCGAGCTGTTCTGGCATGTGCGAGATTTGGTGGATCAGCGATTCGAGCCAGGAGTACGAGGCTTCGATCTGGCGCGCCATGTGCGCGAGTTTGAGCCGGATGACTGGGTGCTCGATGAGTTTCTTGCCGAAGGTGCGGCGCTTGTGCGCGTATTTGATGGATTCTTCGTAGCAGACGCGGGAGAAGCGGAGGCATTGGATGATGATGCCTATGCGTTCGTGGTTGAAGTTTGTCATGATGACTAGAGACATGTTAGTTGTGATTGATGGGGGATAGAGGGGGATGTTACCTTTGAATCCTTGGTTTTCTTTGCCGATGAGGTTCTCAACAGGCACTTTGACATCTTCGAAGGTTATGTATGTTGTGCCGGAAGACCAGACGCCTTGGCAGTCCATCTTTCGAGTACTGACTCCTCCCATGCTTCGCTCGATGAGAAGGACTGATACACCGTTCATGCCACTCTCTTTCGTTCCTGTCCTAACTGCTGTGGTGAAGTAATCACACCAGACACCATTGGTAATCCACTTCTTCTCTCCGTTGACAATATAATGTTTCCCATCCTCACTCAAAACAGCTTCACATCCCAAATTGGCTACATCAGACCCCGCATCCGGCTCCGTAATCGCCAAACAAATCCTCTTATCTCCATTCAAAATCCCAGGTAAGATCCTCTTAACCAACTCTTTCTTTCCAAACTTCACCAAAGGCGGACACCCAATTCCAAACCCTCCAATAACATTCCACACAAATCCACCAGACGCGGAACGAGACAGCTCATCCGTGAGTAACATTTCATGGAAAAGATCCCACTTCTCTGCCGGCACGGATTTTATGCGATTCTCGGTGTAGTCCACAGGGTAATGCATGCCCATCAGTCCAGCCAGGTACCCGCGGGTCCCCATCTGCTTGTAGATCTCATCAGGCACCTTTCGAGCCTCGTCCCATTCGCCGACGAACGGCTCAATCTCGGAACTAACCCATTCGCGGACTTCTTCGCGGAGCGCGGCGTGCGTTTCGTTGAAGTAAGGGGAGTGGTACTAATCAAAGCAAGTTGTTAGTTATGCAATTGAGGTAGACCTCGGGATCTCCGCTTCCACTATGCGCGAACAGAGAGAAATGGAGACATACACCTTGATACCAACTTGGGTCTGCGAAGGGAATCAAATCCCCAAATGGATCCAACGTCTCGAACTCCTCGACAGCAGGAACGGGGACCACAGCCCCGCTCTCCGCTTTGGGCTTCACGATCTCCTTCTTTTCTTCTACCGGCGCAGGCGCTGGCTCTGCAGCAGCCTTCTTGGTGTTGAGGGAGCCGACTTGTAGTTTCGATTTGTATTTCTTGAGAATACCTTCGTTATGGTATTTCCAGAATTGCTTCGAGGCGTCCTTTCCGGCTACCCGGGTGAGGATCTTCTTTCCGCCTGCAGAAGTGCATTGTCAGCTTCCCTCTGCGGATTATGATAGAAAGAGGACTTACCTGGATGCTCATCCTGGAATTGTGTGAGGTCGTACACATCCTCGTCGACGACAATGTATAGATCATTCGGCTTATTGTGCGCCGCAACATCTTGCGTAGTGAACGTCTTGCCCATCTTTGCTGCGATTCGAAATCTAAATAATGTACAATCTCCAATCTCTAATGCGAATCTATGCGGGAATCGAAGAATGTGGTGTGGAGGAAGAGGATATTAATGTCTGACCGAGGGAAGGAAGAGAAGTTCGGTCTCACGCGCACGATTCAATCTTCGTCGCTTTCACATGCAACCCCGGATTTAGAGGTTTTGGATCAGCTGCCGTTCAGGAACCAAATTCCCCACAGAGTGTCATGTGTTGCAGTTATTTTACTATTCGGTGTTTTTTCATTGGGGGGTTAAAGAATTAGTGAGTTTTTTTTACATGTGAAGGACGATTCAAGGGCTGCATGCGACAAGTTTCGGAGATGCAACCGGCTATGACGATATTAGGGACAAGGGATAAAATGCCGAGGCTCATTTTGACAGGACGTGAGAGTCAGGTGATTGTCGTGAGATTCATCTTTTCGATGAACTTCGAGAGGCTATTTTTCTGCCTTTACCATTATATGATAGATATTCAGCAATTATACAACGTGGAAGGAGACTTATTGATGGCTGCATTGGTAGAGAGCTCCCACGTGAGAGGGCTGCTCTGTAAGACTGTCAGAAAGGGGTAATTTAAGCGAGTTAGCGCATCCCTGCATTTATTAATAGAACCGCCAAGTTCTTCTCGTGAACCGTAGATGACTTGAGAACAAAAACATTGTTATGAGCCAGTATGCCTCTATAAGGCATGCTACGAAGATCTCAATGTGGAGCGTACCATGCTCCTTGTCTTTCCAAGGGGAGACTCTGCTCTGACACTGCTCCAGCTGCAACGTCAGCTGAAATGCTGGAAATTTACAAATCCACCAATTTCACTGTGAGAGACGTCTCCAGTCACTGAGCACAGAACCTTCCACTCGAGAGACAAATAGTATTTGTTTCGATGGATTCCCTTGAGGAACAGACTAGATCAGCCGAATTGAGGTGTTCAAAACCCCACTACTCCCCCTTACACGAAGATCAAGATGAAATTCGTCTCATCAGCATTCAGCAATCGAACAGCAATTCATCTCTCGTTCGTTGTGAGGTAGTAACCGTATCTCTTGCAGCACTCACTCCCGAATACCAAGCATTTCTCTCGACATCTGTTCCGAATACTGGAAGCAAGCGAGATATCAAATCAAGATGGGCACGTTTACACGTTCAAAAACCAGAAGATACCTCGGAAGATATTATGGACAGACACATCCCCATAAAATCAAACTATAGATTCACATGGGGTGATTACGCAGCTCTTTCATACACCTGGGGAGATCCTACCCCCACTCGGCAAATCGTAGTGAATAACCAGGATGTCTCCGTAGGACAAAGTCTCGAAATTGCTCTTCGCGCTATAAGTACACGGCCGGACTTTCAAGATGGATTTATGCTGTGGGTTGATGCGATTTGTATCAATCAAGATGATTTTGAAGAGCGGGGTTGTCAAGTTGGGAAAATGCGAGAGATCTATGGTGGGGCTTGGACGGTGATTGCCTGGCTAGGAGAAGAGCAAGATGACAGTGACGAGGCTTTTAAGTTGGTCCAAACATTGTCAGAGGTGGACGTGGATCATGGCGAACAATTGGCAGCGAAGTTACTCGATCATCCGGAATATCTGGGATTTGGATGCTGGGTTGCTCTACGAGATCTCATGAGTAAACCATACTGGTATCGCTTATGGATCATCCAAGAACTTGTTCTTGGTTCCTCGTCTCTGGTTCTGCGCTGTGGGAATCACTTCATCACTTGGACATCCTTTTGCCAGGGTATTGTAATCTTGTACGACTATTTATGGACCGTCAAAAACAATCTTCTCTCTTACGAACTATGCCATCTAGATATCACGGAAAATAAACCAAGGCAATGGTTAACGACAAGCTTGCATCTTGTGCATCAAGACTTGTGGGCGTTAAGCCACTGCGAAGAGCAAGGAAGGGCACACCTCCCCTTCGACCGTCTACTGAACGTTGCCAATTCAGCCAATTCCCGAGATGCAAGAGACAAAGTCTACGGTCTAGTCGGAATGATGGACCCCATCATCGCCAAGCAGATAGTACCAAACTACGAATCACCTCCCGCAGTAATCTATGCCTCAGTTGCTAAAACTTTCATAGAAACTTACAACAATCTCGAACCATTACGAGAAGGTAATCCATGGAGTTGGTACAATACTCCTTCATGGACAGCGGACTGGACATGGGACGGCCGACTCCGTCATCGAAATCCCCAAAAGAACGACCTATGGGGTCCATTCTGGACGCGAAAAGGACCCCCAGAAATGATCGAGCCCGCCACTCCCTACCGCGCCAGCGGAAACACAGCTCCCATCATCTCATTCTCCAACAACAATCTCTACCTTACATGCCGCGGCTTCATAATCGATAAAATCGCAGCTCTCTCAGCCCGCGGAGACGGCTATTTCGACTGGGACTCAACCTCCATCTCACAACCAACCCACTCAACCAACGCCTACGGAACTCCAGAAGGCGTAGCAAAAGCCCTCTACACAGCCCTCATCCTCGACCGCGTCGCAGACGGCCGCCCCGCTGAAGCCCGCCACTCCGCTATCCTGTCCCTCCCCTCCCCTTTTTCATCCGCAGTCCCGCAATTCCGCCGCCTAGGTTGGAAATGGCTCGCAGCCCAAGAAGGATATTATTTCCGATACTCCAAATGGCGGCGAGCAAACCAACCCTTCCTCCTGTTTGGCCAACCGCTCGATTCTTACTTCAGCGAGGAGATTCCTGAGGGAGTGGAAGAGTACGATTACACGGAAGTATATAGTTGTTTCGATCGTACGTGTAAGGGAAGGAGGTTTATGACGACAGAGAAGAGACACCTTGGGTGGGCGCCTGATAATGTTTTTGCGGGCGGGGAGAGGCAGTGTTTGGTGGGTGATCAGGTGGTGGGTTTGTTTGGGTGTTCGACGCCGTTGGTTGTTAGGGAGAGGGGCGAGGGGCTTTGGCTGGTTGTGGGGGAGGCGTATGTGCAGGGGATGATGGAGGGGGAGTCGTTGGAGGGGTTGAGAGGTGGGGCGTTTGAGATGAGAGATTTTACGTTTTGTTGAAGGTGTGGTAGTGTGAGTGTTTTGAAGATATCTTGGTTCTACGGCGTGCGATTTGTTGCATTCAGCTACTATTGATATCTCAATGAGTTCTGGAGCTTTATGTTGGCTTTCGTGTTTTGTTGAAGTTATTGGGGTTTGCTACATAGCTGCAAAGTATCAGCCACATTACTTGCACTTTATTTTCAATTGGTCATACCAGCTGCTTTAAATATCGACTTTTATTTCATTCAAGCGGAGTTTTGAGCGGATAACCTTCTGTTTTGTCAAACTTTGTCAAGTAGCTTGACTCCCAAAATCAATGTGTCTGCAATCAAAATGATCTACTGTCGCATCTCATCTTCGAGAACATTTGGACCAGCTGCACTGTTATTTATCTTGGAAAGATTTCGAAATATTCAACTGTCAGTGTGCTTCATATATACACGTCTCATTACATTTATCACATTGAAACTCGCATTCTAATTGAGTTGGCATCCTCCATCCTCCAAACAGCACAGAGCGTCAATACCTTCCTCAACTTCCACATCCTGTACCACAAATTCTGGAGCCAACATCGTCAAGCCATCTACCAGCATATCAAGAAATTCACAGAGGAAGTTATCACTATTCGAAGCTTGAAACGTGAACACGGCGTTCATAAAGTCGGTCGGACCGGGCTGTGGTGCTGTCCTCCACCACGGGTCGTAGTAATTCGCCGTATGAAAGTACGCCGCATTACACATTATCATATGTTGTTCGGTTTGAAATGGATGATCTCGAGGAATGAGAGCATCATGACTCTCAAGACCGAGCAAGTTGCGTGGAACTTTCAACATCTGGTCACTCCAGCCAAGCATACCGTCACGTGGCTTAAACTGTTCGACGCCATAGCTTACATTGAAGCAGTTTGACCCAGTTGCTGAAGTCTGGATAGACAATGAGATCGAAGCAATCATAGCGTCGCGAAGAGATGTGATGTTATATGAGCTGGTCGGGACATTGATGATAAGCGCACCAGAGTTAAGCGAGTTGTCAACGTCAACGTACTCGACGCCGCTGATAGCTTCATGCCCTGTTGCGGTGCATTGCGTTGCTGAAGTTGTCTGCGTGACAGATGGACACAATGTTTCGAGGGCTTCGGACACTGCTGTGTACAGCGCTGTACCAGTCAATGCGCCTACATGCACCGGAGCACTACCCACCGTCACAGTGGCGACGGCATACTGCGGGACGCAATTCGCAATTGTGTTGCAATTGTCTTCGTTGACGGCATATGGCGTGCAAACCATACATGCATTCGTGTTCGTTGTTGCAGGAGCGAGATCTGTGGATATTGATGTTGTGGCTCCAGGCCAAGTTGTGTATTCGCAGTTCTGAGTCTGTATTGTGGGAGATGCAATGCTGAAGAGAGGTGCCGTCACGGTCGATTGACCTGAAGAGCAAACGCAATATGGTTCATCCTCGTCTTCGCTTAGACTTTGCTCGTGGTAAGTGCATGCCACGTTTGAGTTGGCTGTGATGGCGGTGGTGGCTGGGGGTGCTGTTCCATACATCGTAAGTGCTGTATAAGTCGTGGTAATGAGTGCTGAACAAAAGCCCGGGTCCTGTGTGTGTGCTGGTTCCCAGGTGCATGTTGGAGGTGCATCTCGAACTATCATGGCCGGTGCGGGTAAAGAGATAAGTCTTCCGATAGTTGTAGGAATGAGGAGAAAGAAGACAAAGAACGCGATCTCCACTTGTAGAATGGTGACGGTGAGCGTAGGACAAATTATTGAGTGGGATGTATGTTCAATCTATGGATCAGAGGTAGTGCTACACAAAGTCGTGCCATCGACGCTACTTGACGAGCACTTATATTCTCCTTCACAGAGTGAATATTCTGATGAGCCCTCCTTCTCCCCGTTCTGGCAAGTGAGTGTTTGTGAAATGGAACTGTTGCGATCCAGATACTTCGTTCCACCCGATGTCCAATCTCTGATTGTTTCAGTATTTCCATTAAGTTGCTCCTTTCGGCGACCTCAAGGGCATTCCGGCCTGACCAGCTGGGGGCCGTTGGAGATGCACCATTCTCCAACAAATACTTCACCATTTCCAAACTTTCTTGACCAATGGCGCGATGAAGCGGCGTTCCTGTGAAGCCATCTCTTCGGCGAGGTGGCCGTCGAGCCTTTGGATCCACCTCCATCTCGTTCACATCCGCGCCATACTGCAGAAGTAAATCGAGAACCTCGTATCGTGTTGGATCTGTAACGACTCCTCCTGTAATTTCTCCGTCGATAGCGGCCCAAGTGACTGCAGCGTGCATTGCTTGGGTGCCTCGTGGAGAGACGCCGTGGTCGAGAAGGAATTTTAAAGTAGAGGGTGGGAAGGATTGAGCGGCAATGGTCAGAGGATGGGCATCATTGTGACCGTAACTGCTTGGATTCCATCCATGTTCGAGCATGTATTGCATGGTATTACGGCTGCAAAGTATGCTCCTGCCCAACAATCAGTAACATGACTTTCCATACAATTTGATTCGACAGACCTGGTATCAACCGTATCTGCTCGTGGCTCCCATCCATGAGTCAGGAGTGACTGGCAAACTTTCGCATCGTTTCCGAGAAAGGCTGCAGCGGCGACTGTCTTGGTAATTGGGATTCCCTGGTCAAGCAGATAACAAATGATTGCGGTGCGCTTGAGTCGTCCTGCCTGCCACATCGACCTTTCAATCACGTCCATGGCACCAGGCATAACCCGCTTCTCAAAGGGAATTGCCTCATCGGGACTCAGAACCATAGTGGGGAAAGATTCTTTCACCAGTTCTAGGTCCCCAGCAGCACATGCTTCTTCCATTTTGATGAGAGGATGTCGTATAAGATGGGTACGTTTCAAGTTTGCAAGGAATATCAGCTGGCGTTCTCTTGATGGTACGTCGAATTGTTGACTGGTACCCAGCGTCTATGAAATGGAAGGAAAATTTGATGAAGTTAGACGCATAAGTTAGGTTAGATTCCATATATATCGTTGGTTCTAATTAAAGCGCTTGATATCGAGGATGTGAGGCCACCAGTAAGGCCGCCAACGCTAAGCGCCGACGTACAGGTAGCATCCAACGTGCGATTTAGTGGTAAGGGAACTTTCAATCAGGGTCACCAACAATGCCGCAATGAGAAGTTGATTTTCATATCCCTGCATCCTTCTGCAGTTCATAATCCACGGTTCCAACATGAATGGGGTCCAGAGATCCTGTAAACCTATCGTAACTTCCAGCGGTCCACTCCCAGCTTCCAACAGTTGCTTATAGAATATACAAACCTTTACCATACCCGTGTTTGTACACTTTGTAGCTATATGAACGTAGATCCGCATTCTGAAGTATAGGATGAAGCTCACCCCAGTAGAATTCTTCTCACACATCTCTCAACCTACCAAACGGGGCATGCGTGCTTTTATTTATTTATAGCTACTCACTCTGATCTACACTTTTATAATTTTCTGATTTCACACCACGATGCGAATACTACAATGTGCACATGTTCTTCTTTCTGTGCTCTCTTTCCTTGCTTTGTCAGACTGCAGGATCGTTGGAAGGTATGTTTCTTTTGCTTACGGGTGTCTAAAGCTGATATACTCGAAGGACAAATAATAGAGTTGGGGCGCGTCAAGAATTTCATAATGAGCTTGTTCGGCTTGAAGAGCTTGCTCGGACGAGATTGCCATGGAATCTAAATGACGCGGATCATTTGGAAAGACTCAAGCTGCGGACAGCAAATGGTTTGAAAGTGCGCGACGATGATGAGCCCCCGTTTGAGTTAACAGGCGATCAAACGGTAATCCACCTTTTCATAGACTAAATCTTTACTGCAGTTCCATACGTTTTGACAGTGTTCATATCTCCTAAAATCTGTTTAAGAAGTGGGCTAAGCACGAAATCACGACGTTTAGTCTATGGTTCTCAATCTATGGGAGAACACGCGATTCAAAGTTCCTGTCAACAACATGTTTGTCAAATACGACATCACCACAGACAATTCAATCGTGATGACAACATATTCATGCTATGGATGCACGGCAGTTGTAATGGTAAGTCTAAACAGCTGGACAGGCTCATCTTGAATTTTAGGCTGACGTATAGGAAGTGTTCGGCACCTGGAAAACTATGCATCTTTGCCCATTTTCGCCAAGAGAACGGTGGAAAAAAAGATACTTGGCCAAAGGGACAGTCTCAGGACGTTGCATTCGCTATCCACGTGCTAGAGCCCATAAACGAAGCAATTAAGTTGTACAAGGATCCGTTAGTACTTGGAGGTCCTTTGTGCATTATTTTCTCTCCCGGTATTTCTGTACCACCAAGGTCGTTCATCTATCCTTGGCGGATCAAAGGAGAAGGGAGCATTAATGAAGCGATCACTGACGCTTTTCCATCTGCATCAATTCTCAATATCGGGTACAATTATCCTACCTCGAAAGGCGATTGGGGTGATGACTGGGGATGGGGCAAACTCGTTCTGGAATGGGTAGGTGGAGCGAGCTCATGTGCTAATGGCGGTTCTTCTCTTCTCAATGTGTTTGCCGAAGAGAACTGGTGGAGGTCTCTAAGGTTTGATGACGATGGAAATCCAGTCACTGTAGATAAGACGCCATGCCAATCGCCTGTTGGCTCACAAGACGGATTTGATGGAGACGTGGAGCTTTAGGCTGCTCAATGGTTGTAACGAAACTCTTGCTCTGGCTGGTGATAGGGCAGAGGAGTTTCGGAGTCACAAGGAATTTATTCATGGTTTGGAAATGAAGTTGAGAAGACTTCATACCCTCAGAAGACATCGTACCGTATCTGGTATAAGTATCGTCTACAAGGACAATAATACGAGAGTCATGTGCTATGAGAGCACGGTTAAGCGAGTATCAAAACTCCCTATAGCCTGATGTATCAGACCACATGTCTGCGGGATGGTCACAAAGAAGGAGCTCCACGATGACTTTGAAGAAAGTGTCTCGCTCGGCTTGAGATTGCTGTTTGATGACAGCTGTCTAGACCAAGCGATGAACCGAAAGGCAAAGCGAGATTTCAGACTTCTCCACTAACGCCGCTTGCATCAAAATCTGCTCGGCGTCTAGAAGACTTATATCAGATCAGTTGCTGGTTGTGTAAAGGGTTAATCGCTCTCTACAACATACCTCATCTCCCTAGCAACGAAAGCTAATGCGTGACTATCATCTGTATCTGCTAAGACCTGGGCCCCTGAAACAAGAAACGCTTCATTAATTTCATCAGGCTGCAGAAATGCAAGAAGTCTTTGTAATTTTGCTGCCTCCCCAGATAGTTTGCTCAGAGAAACCTCCCACACAGTTCCCAGAGTGTGATTATAATCACCGGCCCTGTTGCACCCGGTTTATCGGAATCCAATTCCATGGAATTTTACCCAGTCTATGGAATCCTTTGATATTCATCGGGCTTTTTCCATGGAATTTTGACCCCTCTTTTACTTAATGAAATGTTTGTGATTTCGCATGTTTTCCCTAATCTGATACTTGGCAATCAATTATTAGGTGCTAAGCTTGAATTACTCACAATGGACTATGATCTGGACTTATATTCGTTGAGAAATAAAAATTTCAAAAAAGGGGGTGGTAATGCCGAATCGGGGAAAGTAAGGGGATTCGGCACTTTTTGGCCCATAAAATTTCCATGGAAAAAGTCCGATGAATCTCTCCTAGTTCCATGGAAATGGAAGGATTCCATGGAATTGGAAAGAATTCCGATGAAAATCAGTATCCGATGAACCGGGTGCAACAGCCGCAGTCTTCCTTCCGTCGATATCATCCTTATTTCTTTTGTACAAAGGTAGGAATTGTTGAAGTGAGAGCTTTCTGCTCAATATGAATCCACTCATTTGATTCAACGCGAGTGAAAGACCGCCGAGAATGGCATTCATCTCTTTCGCCATGAGCTTATTGGCATTATTTTTAGGAAGTCTCGTCATAGACAGGATTGCTTTGGACCCATCTTCGTCATTGAAAGTGTTGATGTGTATTCCCGTTGACGCGAATGTATGGCCGGCCGCGAAATCTCTCGGTGTAATCAAAATAGACCCCATCACCCCGCCAGGCCATCCGTACTTGAATATATCGAGATCATCGGCGTTATCGAATACCAGTAGCCAACGACAAGCTATTCTATTTAGTGTCTTCCCTTGTTAGAAGAGAGCTACTCACGGGTATCACTAAGCCATGCTTTCACGGTCGTCATCACACCTGCTGGATCGCGGACTCTTGTGTCTTTCGGTGTTAAAGACAGATGTTGGCCAACTGCAAGAAAGTTTTGTGACATAGTCAAGTGCGTGTCTGCTGGGATCCAAATTACTGCATCGAATAAATGACGACATTGATAAGTATACTGAAGAGCAATTTGGGTCTTCCCAACGCCTCTCAGCCCAAACAATGAAAGTGACTTTAACTGAGTGCTACTTGTCTTCGGATTGAGGTAGGCTTCAATCTGGCTAATGATGTTCTCACGTTTGTAAAAACGCTCATTAATTGTGAAGGGAGCGTGGAAGCAAGGTAGCTTTACAGTGCCAGGAGATTCGAGAAGCTGCCTGGTCATCATCATCGACAGGACTTCTTCGTCGACTTTACCAATTTTCAACTGAATAGCGTCTCGTTCCTGCTCTATTTCTTTAGACAGCCGTTGAAGTATCTCTAATGAACGCTCCTGCTGGTTGCTAAACTCTAGCCGGCTGTGTCGAAGTAGAATTCCTAATATCCATATCAGCTTCAAATGTCCGATTCCAGTCCTTAAGGATTCTGCTCGCCATGGCCTCGTCGAACACGAAAAAATCTGATACTTCGCGCACAGAAACAGACAATCTGAGTATACAGCTTGATTATGAGAGTATCGAAGCGCTTTGCTCCTGAGTGGCTCGCATCCAAATGATCAAAAAATTCGTTGAGTTGCGGCAGAGCCAAGTCTAGTTCTTGAAGGAGCCTAGCGACTTCCCGCATGAGATCTGTTGTTGGCAGGCAAACCTGCACAATGTTAATACTTGAGGTCACTAACTTGTAATGCGCAGTCACCATCAGTAGTAGCTGTACGCTACCCCACCATAAATTTGAAATCAACGGACTGATATTGAATGTGATTTTCAATGCAACAACAAAGGCTTCTATGTGAGAAATTGAGAGATCTGAGGAGGCTAAGGCCGAGACAAGCGGCCTTACGCGTGACACGCTAGTTAATGGGATATTAGCAGAGTCTCAGAGCTAGATTTGCTTCCTTTTAGATAGATAATTAAACTACAAGAATTCCCCCCACGACTCTACGAACCTTGAATTTTCTGGCCGCGACCTTTTCTGAGAGCCTCAGTTTTATTTTTTCTCACTCGCACACCAAGTTCAAAGCCGTCGAGCGAGATGTCTGAAGAGACCCAGTACGCGACGGCTGAGCCTCTAATCCGCCGCCTCGAAATCAAGAAGGTTTTCGAACAATTAACTCCAGATGAAAAGCTTTATGCCCACTACTCAAGTAGGTGAAGTTTGACGAACCGGAAACAAGGGCTTTAAGAATTGACACAACCAGGGCTGCGTGGGCAGCAACACGAATCATTCTTAGGCAGGTGTCGCCCGAGGCCGAACAAATTTACAAGTTCATCCTGGAGCTGCACAAAGCCTGCAATGGCAAGTGGGAATCTCTCTTGGATAGAATTGACGTCCACAGCGTCTCAGATGGGTATCAAAAGCTTCTGGAGAAATCCATCAACAAAACCAGCTCCACAGGCTCCGGCTTACAGCTGAAGCAGCTTCTGGGGTTCGCAGCCATCTTTCTGGCAAATATAGGAAACTATGTAAATATCACCAACAGAACTGGGTGGTTAATACTGATTCCATACCGTAGGGCTACGGCGACCAGAAGTTTGTACCTCGAATCTCGAGAGACTTTGCCTACTCCATCGCATCTGCTGCTTCCGAAAATGCAACCTCCCTCCTTGATCATTGTATTGGGTACAAGCTTTCGCAGGAGCCACACATGATCGGTTATACGAGCGCTACTTCTCAGAATCAGTATTTCACTGGCGATACTCCATTCACTCAGGCGGACGCCAATGCATTGGGTCACATCATGGACCAAAATCGTATTGGGAAGGAAAATACCCGAGTGCAGAGGATCATTGCGACTCAAGATGGGGAAGCCACTCTCGCCATCAACATTCTCCAGGCTTCTGTGGCACGCGATGACCAACCAAGAGATCTTGACAATATGATTGATGGACAAAGAGTCCGCCTTCTCCGTGGAGACCATTCTGACGATCTAAAGAAGATAACAGGATAC
Organism: Mollisia scopiformis; assembly: GCF_001500285.1. Lineage (NCBI taxonomy): Eukaryota > Fungi > Ascomycota > Leotiomycetes > Helotiales > Mollisiaceae > Mollisia > Mollisia scopiformis. The sequence continues at coordinate 695,551 of NW_017263605.1, forward strand.
CTTGAGAAAGCCAAACAATATGCCGGAAATCATCGCCAGCGGGCAATCATTGACATGCTCTTACAGAGCTTCCACACTGGCTAGCTTGAACCGTACAAGGATTCGCAGCGACTATGGGTCAAGGATAAAAGTCCTGTCGTCGAAACTATTTTTGGGTTTGTTGAGCCATACCGCGACCCGGCCGGGACAAGGGCAGAATTTGAAGGGATTGTTACTATCGTCGATAAACAAAATACCAAAGCTCTGAGGACTTTGGTGGAAAAGTCCTTGGATTTCACCTCAAAATTGCCCTGGGTGGAAATCGGAGGTAGCCACGGGGAAGCTATAACATCACTAGGACCTTTTGAGAACGCGTCTTTCGAGAGTCCAGACTTTACGTCAGTACATGGTAGGTCAAATTGCCAGTTTGGGTTGGTCCGTGACTGAACGGCATCAGCTTTAACTTACTGCTCTACGATTATCTTCCTCGGCATAAACTTGCCCAATGTAAGCATCTACCAGTGGCTTGGACTATAATTTTCACTAATTATGATACTTTCAAGTTTGAGCATATTCGCGAAAACGATGGATTCAAGAACCTTATACTTGCAAACCGTGAAATTCCCGCAGATCCAGACAGACATGATGCTTCAAGCGAGACCCCTTTCATCGATTCTGCGGAGGTCAGAACCTTCATTTCCCATCACCATTACGCATGGAACTTGCAGATCACAATCCACGAGTTACTTGGTCATGGAACGGGTAGAATGATCACTGAGGACTTCAATGGGAAGCCAAATTTCAATATCACAAGTCCGCCAATCAGTCCGCTTACCCAGAAGCCTATCAAGACATGGTATAAGAAAGGCGAAACTTGGACTAGTGTCTTCGGAAAACTTGCAACGACTATCGAAGAGTGTCGCGCGGAAGCTCTTGGCGGTTATCTCATCACTGAGAAATCGCACTGATAATCTTCGGATTCGATGATTCCAGTGAAATTTATCCAGACGAGAGTGGGTTATTCGACGAGATTTTCATCAATAGTTCTAACTTATATTATAGTCATTTACAACCAGTATCTCCATTTTGGTGTTCTTGGTGTGGAATCTCTGAAGAGTTACGATCCCCAAAGTCAGGTTAGTGAGAATGCTGTTGCGTTAGAACATACATGAATGCTTACTGCTTCTCAGTCTTGGGGTCAACCGCATGAACGTGGTCATTTTGCGATGATTCGTGTTCTCATGGCCCAGGAAGGATTCATGAAAATTGATATAGACGAGTCATTAGGCCGTCTCATTGTCAGAATCGATCGTACCAAGATTTTATCTCATGGCAAGAAGGCTTTGGGAGAACTGATTATGAGGCTGCATGTCTACAGGTGTACCGCCGATATCAATGCCGCTAGAGCATACTACGAAGGCTTGACCCATGTAGATGACTATTGGCTCACAGTCCGAGACATTGTCAAGGCTACGCCAGCAAAGACTCTCATCTTCTTACAAGCCAACACATTTATCAAGAACGGTAAAGTTCTAATCAAAGAGTACGAACCGACTGTTGAGGGCGTCATCCAGAGCTGGGCAGATAGGGAATATTGAGTTTTGAATTACGATCACATGAAGACTTGTTAACGAAGTTTGACCCAGTTTCGAAATGTAGACTGCGATTCTCCGATGTGGTTGTGACCGTCGTGTTCCTGGATTCAAAGGGAGTTCGGGTGATCTTTCCATAGTCCAACTTTATGGTTCCTTCCAACATGCATGACGCCGATCTGAATTTCTGACTCTGTCCAACCATGCACAGATAATGGATACAAGTAGCAAACAATACATATGGACCGATAATGCCCGTGTTTCTGTGATTTCTTGACATGCCCGATTTGTCTAATCACCATAATCATGCGGGCTGACCACCCTCTGCCCCCTTGACAGCTGCACCATGGATCTCATGTGCGACGTATGGAATGAAACGCGGCACGTCCAACAGATACCGAGTACAAATTATTCCCGAGAACGCAGAAATGAAACGTCCGAATGCGGGGACAGATTACCCGGACCGTGCCGCAAAGCTCAGCCCTCACTGTCGATCATGAACCCCCACGACTGTCGAATGTGATATCCGGCTAATTCGAGCTCGCAATTCTAGGATCCCGCTAATGCCTCGTGGCGTCGAATTGGAATCCACTTGGACTCCTTCTTGATACACGGTGCATGTCGGCACATCAATCGAGCAGCCTCTCCAAATTCACTCGTCATGAATGATGCGCACAGAGAGACCAGTTTTGATGTCTTGATTGTCGGAGCAGGTGCGTGGCACATTTCCAATTCAGAGCGTCCTGAGACTATCTAACGCGCCGTACACAGGATTGTCAGGCATAATTGCAGCTCAACGTTATCTCGAAGCGCATCCCAACTGCCGTCTAACAATCCTCGAGAAAGATGACTGCGTTGATGGAGTATTCAGCAAGAGTGTGTATAACTTACAAAAGATCGGAACAATTTCTTTACTGACTGCTAATCAGGAAGATTATACGATGATTTTTGGACGCAATGGACAGTTGGGCTTGCCGAGTTCTCCGACCTGCCTATGCAACGACCACCAGAAGAAGATTGTAAGCATGACTGCTTCAGGGCAAAGTATACAACAAAATACTTGGAAGAATATGTAGACAAGATGTGCCATGCAGGCCATTCTTTACGAGAAAGGGTCCAATTCGGTATTCGCGTGCAGTTTGTAGAGAAAACGGACAATGAATGGAGGATATCCTGCACGGATTCAAGCCAAACCCCAGTTGTGTTCTCTGCGACCAAACTCATGATTGCCAATGGCGAGAACTCTCTGCAAAATATGCCAAATCTGCCTGGAAAGGAGAACTTTGGTGGAATCATAATACATTCGGAAGCTTTTGGAGAGTCAAACATCATATTCGATGATACGGTCAAGGATGTTGCAGTCATCGGAGCAGGAAAATCGTCTGCTGACATGGTTTACGAAGCGGTCAAGGCAGGAAAGAACGTTTCTTGGATCATTCGGACTACTGGAACAGGCGCCGGTTTCTTTGCGCTGATCGATCTTAATACTCCTTACAAGAACGGTGTTGAGGCAGCACAAACCAGAATCATGTCATCACTGCAACCTTCACTTCTGAACGAAGATAGCTGGTGGAGTTGGTGCCTACATAGCACCCGTCCAGGTGTGATGCTTATCACTAAGATCTTCTCTATTTTAGACAAGGAGGTCCGGAAACGGGCAAACTACAAGGGGCGCAAAAGCACGAAAGGGTTTGAAAGATTGGAATACGATACAGAGTAAGAGTCCAATCTCTCTTTTACACAGAAGTTGACGGAAATAATACCACGCAACTCTACACAGCTGATCTTTTCAAGTATCTTTTGGTAGAACAACACTGGTGGAGCAGTTCACCATGATGACTTCTACCCTCTTGTTGCAGAGAATGTTCACGTGTACCGTGACAAAGTGAAATCACTTGGCAGCAGAGAACTATATCTCGGAGATGGAACTCACTTTCCTTGTGACGCTGTCTTATGCGGAACTGGCTGGAAGCCTGGAATTGAAATCTTCGGTCCAGACCTTCGCGTGAGGCTTGGTCTGCCGCATCTGAAGGATGATGAGCCATACGAGATGACAGCGAAGTGGGAGAAGCTGGCATTAGAAGCGGATGAGAAAGTGCTGAAGAAGTATTTATTGCTCGCACATCCGCCAGATCATGCTCACAGACACATTGACACAACACCATACCGGCTCTACAATAATATCGCGCCCTTAAACGACGACACAATCCTCTTCATGAACCATGTTACAGCAGGGAACAAGATTTTCGCAGCGGAAGCTCAAGCAATCTGGGCTGTGGCTTATTTTGACAAGAACATCAATCTTCCTTCCATTGAGGAACGGGAGAAGGAGGTTGCCTTGTGGAATGCTTGGTGCTTGCGACGATATCTTTCAAATGGAGAACGCGGAAACTTTGCAGCTTTCGACAGTGTTCCGTACGTCGATAAGCTGCTGATAGATATCGGGGCTACGGCACATCTGAAGGGGTGGTGGAGGGATACTTTCGAGCCGTTCATGCCTAGCGATTTGGGCAAGGCATGGAAGGAGTATCTCGAGTCGAGCGAGACCAAGACGTCGTTCAATAGTTGATGCCTCGTTCGATCACTTGCATATAGCTGAACAATGTAATGCAGTAGCAATTAATGAAAAGGCTGAAATGCACCTTATGACCATGCTGTTCTCATGAGCCAATGCGGTCAGAATTGGAAGTGGATAAAGGCTGCCGGGACTGTATGTGAGCACAGTTTTCAAAATTGGGATAGCACACCTTCTCGGCTGTACCGATCCTCTGGAGACGAGAAGCCATGGTTTCCATGTTGGTTCTGCCACATCCGTCCCTTGCACAGTGGCCAGATAACTACCTTCCTGTTATGGCACACCCTTTAGATATCATTTAGCAAGCCATATGCATATGCATATGCGACCCTCCCTTGATGATCCATCTCCATGTTAAAGGCTTACGGCGGCCCAGACACGTCGGCAAATTCTTACACGGAGACGCAAGCGCTTGGGCACAAGCGTAAAACAGAGAAATCTTCTCACCTCCAAAGTCTTGGCGAGTCGTGTCTTTTGAACGTCCCACATCACTAGCTCTGCTTTGTCCAGTATACAGTCATGTCTTCCAACGCATCTCCATTGGCGCCAGATCTCAACTTGATTCCAGCTGTTCCAGCACCGCCAGGAGTCTCGTTCAACCCTGATGATCTCGATAATTATAAACACAGGCATATTGTTATGCACTCGGTTGGTCTTTCCATTGTAACAATTGCTGTCTTGATTCGTCTCTACACGAGAGCATTTGTCAAAAAGTTTGTGGGTCTTGATGATTGTGAGTCTTTCATGATGATTTTTAAAACAAAGTCTAATAGGAACACAGACCTTTTGATATTGTCATGGGTATGAACAATGTTCAAGCGACTTGCTGGGATAGTTACTGATACGCTTCCTTCTAGATGGCATCCATTACTTTCTCAACAATCTTGGCGTACTGTGGGTGGTTTTCATTCTTGCATTTCGAAGCTGACTCTCACCTTAACAGCAACAAGATATGGCTTTGGAATGCACACCTATGATATCCCAGCCTCAAAATTCTTGATCACCTTTAAGGTAAGATGCTCATCTATTTCAATTGATTTCAAGAATAACAATTACTTTACAACAGTGGCTCACAATCTCTCAATGGTGCTATTTCCCGGCAGTACTTTCTGTCAAAGTCTGTATCCTCTTAACTTATTTGAGAATATTCCAAATCAATCGAACCGCAAAATGGATGATCTGTTTTGGGATAGCTGCAATGATAATCTTTTACATCGTTGCTTTTTTCTGCACCTTGTTTTATTGTGTCCCGGTTCAACGGGCTTGGGATCGCACCGTCCCCGGTCACTGTATATCATACTCTGCTTGGCCGTACGCTACAGGAATCTTCAACTTCTGTAGCGATTTCTTCATCTTGCTCATTCCTTTGAGACCCATTTTTACCTTGACTATGCCCTTTTGGCGCAAGGTCCGGATCTTGTGTATCTTTAGCATGGGTTTGTTGTGAGTACTTTTCTTCAACAAGCGAATCAAATACAAGACCTAAACCAGAAGAGATCTGATCATCGCAAAGCTGATTCCGTCAATAGTACATGCGTGGCAAGCATCATGCGCTTCGTTGTGACGCTGCAGAGCATCAACAATCCGGATCAAACTTATGTGGCTGCTAAAGTTCTGTATTGGGCGTACGTTTTCACTTCGAGCTTCCTCACAGAGCATCACCCAACTAACATCTGCCCATAATTAGCATCATTGAAATCAATCTCGGAATCATCTGTACGTGCGCTATCGTATTCCCAGCCTTCTTTGATACATCCGAGCCGAATTCCTTTGGTTCCCTCTTCGGCAGTTTGCTATCCTCCAGATTAAGCTCGAAGAGCGAGCTGTCACAACCTGAGATCAAGGTATAACGGTTTGAAGACAGTGGAGAGAGCAGTGAGGTTCCTATTGAGAGGGAATTTGCCCATAAGCCGAAAGTATCCAGAGTTTAAGGATATTTGCTTTCAGCGTATCATGGAAATGTCGAGTGTTGGACATTCTGACTTTGGAAACCATACTGGTTAGCTAGAGAAGTATGCACATCGATGATTTCCAACTGAATCTAGCATTTGGGAGCTTTCAACAAGGAGTACAGACATGGCGTAGCGTGATGCTGAATATATCAATACTTCGTCTGTGTAAATATAGCAGTCAGTATGCATATCATATTTTCGTCGCTTTCATGGCTCCTTTAAACGCATAACATACGGGACATGACCTAAAGGCGCAGAGTCAAACCCTGTAAGCATATTTTAGCATCATCAACGAGTGCTTCTTAGCTTCGCGGACTCGCTAGCTGGCGAGGCACTAGAAGAGAATAAGGGGTAGCGAAAAGCACGTGACTATGGAATAGAATTATAAAAATGCTTCTGTCAGACTCACTGACGCATTTGTCTAAGAAATGTGAAAGCACTGATATCATGGTCCTATATGTCTACGTGACTAAGATATGTAAGAAAGAGTGGACGCGATGCCCAAGTCTCCTTGGTCTATGGCTGTATATGACAACGCGTTGCATATTTCAGTGTATATTCCTCCACATCATCGCCGCGCCTTGTTCGAAAATAATGATGCTGTGCATAACGTGCTTTTCCCATTTCCTTCCTTTAATTAGTCAAGCTGTCGTAGTCATGTTCCTCAATCTTTTGAGAATGGACATGGAACTGAATCGGCGAATTTACAAAGTGAAAATGACAGCCTATCTTAGGAACTTGATATCAGTGCAGAGTATGTGACTAATGATATTTATAATCCCTAAAGTTTAGACTCGTTGGAATCAACCTTAGGTTCTCCTAAATAAGACGTCCATTATTTGTAGCTTGGTTCCCTCAGTATATTTTTAAATGAACGTCCAACGGTCGAGAACGCAGAGACAATCACATAGACCTACTAAAGTTGATGATGCTTTTGAAAGAACAGCAATGGTGAAATATGAGAAGCAGGGCGCGAAATATGTATCCGGTACCGGGAACTGTTGAGTGTATTGTTACCTTTGAGAGGCGCAATGATTTTAGAAGACCGGAGGTCCAAAATAATGTACTGAAAGGTTGTCGCATTCTATGTTATATTTGTTACTTTTTTCATATTAGGTCGAGGAGTTTTAAAGCAGATGAAAACAAAAACAGACAAGGGCAATTGCGTAACTGCTTCCACAAAAGCAACAAACATTTTCACTTGTATCTACAACTACCACAAGGATATAAGTGCCTGATCCCCGCTACTTGAACGGCCGAGCTGAAACCCAGTGGGAACTCCATACATCGATCAAGTAGCTCTCTCTTTCACCCTCCCTTGTCCAATCTTGCCAGCCAAGCCCCAAACGGGCAATATGTCTTCCGGCCAGCAACTTTTATGTGACCATAGACCGCATCTAGGGGCATCCAGCACAGGGACAAGATTCGATACAAAAGCAGCAGGTGCAGTTATCGGGGCAAGGATACTGTCTATCCTCAATTGCACCCAGTATTGGTGGTCCATTGCTGCCGAATGGAGATGCCGTAGTGGTAGCGAGAAGCACCGCAGAGAAGACAAACGAAAGCTTCATATTTTCGAAAGTGCAGTGTATCAAGGCTCGAGGAAGTGTTGATGACAAATTTGTGTGAGGATGAGCTTGTAGAGTTTCAGGTCGGATTATCTTGTGGATTTCAATGTGAGAGGAGAGGTCTTATTGTATCGTGTTCCAGAATATATCTTTCCGTAGGTTGTATTTGCTCGATACCTGATATAAGTTAGCGAACATTTTTGAACAAACACATAAGCCATGGTCCCATACTCAGTTCAAGGATATCATCAAAGTTTCTCTCTCCTTGTATTCCCTAGAGTGACAGCCGCCATATATACATGCCAGCTCTTCACCTGGGGAAAATTCAGCCATGTTTGGCGAGGGTAGCATGAACCAACATTTTGATGAACCCTAAGTTGCCTCCTGAGTGGTCAACCGTTACGATTTCGAATTTGTTTGTGACCCTAGAAGTAGATCGGAATCTCAGAAGCGGGGAACTTGACTTCGTGCAGCCAAACGGTCACAAAGTCCACCCTACACAAGGATCGAGCAGGGGTGCTTCTGGTCTGCTGCGGCGTCTCGCACTCTTGGGGGCCGACAAAGCTCCAAGAGCAGAGGAATTTCCTAAATCATCCTGTGTCTTGGCGGAAGTTAGAAAGGGCGATTGATTGTGGGATCTTCATTTTCGGTCTGATATCTGTTGCCTTGAGGCCAGTTTCCTCACCGAATCCAGTCCTTTCTTTCAGGTTAACATCAAAATTTATGGTTGACGAATTTCTTTGGTGTCGGGACAGGTTGCGTCCGCACGGTCACAGGCTCGAAGGATCACGGATGGAGGTCCGTGTCATGTAAGCAGTAGACCGAGAAAGGCCTTGTCGCAAATGTCAGAATGCGCCGCAGCGAAGCCTTCGGTTCGCATTAATACAGTCTGCCGAATATAAATGTCGGATCTTCATTCCGAACCGGAATTTAGTCTTTCTCTTTCTTCGTTTTTCGAGATGTTTCTGGTGAATAAACAGTTTGTAAATGCGCTGCGTTTCATTGGTTAGATGATGGTACGAATACAGATAACTCTGCAATATTAGAGTAGTGTCCGACTTGCAGATGAGACCTTTGCGCTGATAACACATCTGAGGAGAACATGGGTACCCGGCAGCTTGACATCGCGTATTTATGTCTGCATAAAGTATTCGCTCGACCCCATCCTCCTTCATTAACCCCTGAACTTGCGGATCTTGTGCTTTAGAATTAGAAGAAGGTGCATTCATGTCTGGAATTCTTAAATCCAAAGAAGCAACCACTCTAGGCTGGTACGCGTAGTCACTTGACAAGCCTAAGACAGTTAGATCAGGAGGCTTGGTTGTTTCAATAGAGACCCGCTAATTCAGATGGGGGACGGGATCAGCGCCGGAAGGAATAGACTAACTCCTTTCGAATCTTACATGAACCTCATCTCAGTATCCCATTTTGGACCGTCACTTCAATCGCATCTTCATCGCCCAAGTCATTTGCTCCCTCTATGACACCTCCATCGTCTTTCATTCCCCATCAATAGTTCATCAGCATGTGAACCAGAGGCGCAGACTTTGAAGCCCCAGCGTATTGCTACCAATGTCTGTGTCAACCAGCACGTCTCAATAATTTCTGCAACCCTTGTGCCGCATCTCTACCATAGTCGCAGGGCGCAAATCGGCACCTGTGAGAAGCTAGGTCCAGCCAGCAATCTCAAATTATATAACCGAACACTGGACACCGAAAGGATAAACTGACATTCGACCTAACCGAATTCTTGAATCTACCGCGTCATTGAAGGAAATTCCAACAGAAACCATGACGATTGAAGGTCTAGACGCTTCCTACAGGATTCGTAGGAGATGGGATTTCGGCTTGACTGCCAAAGATATTGCACACTACACCAGGATATCCACTCACTCGAAGACATGGAAGCTCTTACTCCCCAGCTTCCTGCATACTTCCTTGAGCGACGGGCGCCAAACACTGCATAAAAAGTCCTTAGATTCAGCTCTCCAAGGACTTCGAGGAATAGCAGCAGTTATTGTATTCCACAGACACCTTCTGATGTCTTTCTCGGAGTTCCCTGATTACGGGTACGGCCTCGACAAGACAGCCGAGCTCCATTTACCGAATCACTGGATCCATCAATTACCATTCCTGCGCGTACTTTATTCGGGAGGCGCCATGGTACCAATGTTCTTCATCATTTCAGGATACACACAGTCATTGAAACCATTACAGCAGATGCAAAGAGAGCAGTGGGATTCTGTGCACAAAACTCTCAGTTCGGCAAGCTTTCGACGTGGATTTCGGCTCTTCCTTCCCACATTTGCTGCCGCTATGCTTATTGCATTCTCTGTTTGGCTGGGATTATACGATTGGGGTTCGAGCTTCAGAAATACTTGGTTTGACGAGAACCCAAGTAAACTCCCACGAGAGCAAACTCTACTTGAACAGGTTTGGGTGGTCTGTCAATCATTTAAAGGTCTCCTCGACGTGTGGAATTGGGATGAATATTTTCCAGACTTCAATCCACAGATGTGGACCATTGCAGTGGAGTACCGATGCTCACTTGCTGTTCAATTTGCCTTGCTGGTTCTCTCCATGATTCGGCCTGTGCTACGAGAACTCATTTTAACGAGCATAATATGGTACTGTCATGTCCACGGTCGATGGGACATTGTGTGCTTCCTGGCTGGTCTCCTTTTGGCCAATATCAATTTGACTCTCAGATCTCGGGTTAAGAATGGGAACCTAGGTTCCGAGTATCCCGCAGAACGTGAGAGACAAGATGAATCGAAAGGTAAAACAGTCCTTAGATCATTAACGTTCCTCGTTGGTCTCTACTTCATGGGCTACCCGAAGAAAGATGGGATATTCACTCCTGGATACCAGAGGATGGGCTCTTACGTACCCGATGGATGGGTTGATCACAGGTTCTGGAGTACTTGGGGCACCTTCCTTGTCGTCGGATCAGTCACAAACTCTCCTGTCCTCGCCAATTTCTTCGAGTATAGTCTCTTCCAATACTTGGGAAAGATTAGTTATGCAATGTACTTGACGCATGGTCCAGTGCTTCACATCACAAGCCACGTATTGGTACCGATGATGTGGCGAGTCACTGGCAGGGAGAACAACTTTTGTGTTGTTTTAGGATTCGAAATGGCTACTTTTTTCGTGACTATACCTGTACTGTTATGGACTGCAGATTTGTTCTGGAGGTTTGTAGATGTACCATGCGCAAACTTTGCATTTTGGCTGAAGACAAAGGCTTTGGTAGCTTGAAATCGAAAACCTGGCTCATTATTCCACATTTCAACTGATGCAGACAGAGCTCTTAACAGAAGCAGCGTGTGCTTACAATACTTGTCCAAGGATCGAAACATATGAAACACATTGCCTCGAGAACCAAGCATTATCAGCCGAACAACAAGCAGCACCATTCATAGCCCCAACACGGGCATCGCGAAGGAGCGTATGATTCGTTGACATGCTAGCGCAAAGTAGGGTTACTGTAACCCCAATCTGCGCGAGCATGATTTCAGTTGCAAAACATTGGTCCGTGTCTTACCATTTTATATAGGTCTGCAGGGTTATTTAAGCAGTCATGTGGCGCCGGTCTAGTCGATCGGTAGAACAATACCTAAAATCGGCTCCTTACCGATCAATAGTCAGCTACTTCGTGCCACGAGGACTTTCAAAATGGGCAATCCTGCCTCTTAGCCAGCCAATAATTGACTTCTGCTCGTGAACTTCGTTTTCGTGGAACCACAATAAACTGGGTTCGACCATCTCGTGTCACTTGAGAAGTCGAGGCTGAGTGAATCCTCTCCCTTGCTAAGATGCATAAAGATAGCACTGTGTCTCGTTGATTTTCTCTTTCTTAGCTTGAAAAAATTCATCTCTTGATCCACAAATCTAAACCCCAGTGTCGCAATGCGTTTCAACACTTTGCTCGTCCCAATCCTCGTTCTTGCGAGCCGTGCTCTGGCTCAATGCCCGAAAGGCTGGTGTTCTGTTGGCCAATGTCCATTAGGTCTTCCGTGCCCAGGAAGTACCCTCACCTCTATCATAGAAAGCATACTCGCTAACATCACCTAGACTCCTGCCATCTGTATCGTAAGTATAGACTTTCTGAAATTTCTTTCAACTTATTGTTGATATCATCTTCTCTCTTAGACAACTACATGCTGTGATTCCGACGACAATGGGATATGTTAGACAATCTCACACCATTGACATGGGCTGGGTTGAGCCAACAGTCTAGTTGTATCTGCAAATGGCGGACGACTTGACTAGTGTAGTGTTCTTGGCGGCATGGGAAAGATCTCCTTGTCAGTCAGGGAATTTAGTATTTAGTATTCAATGTCAGATTGTAATTGATCATCAGATCAACTCATGTTCAAAGTCTGAAAAGTCAAATTATCGGTCACTAAGTGGAGGTGAGAATTTCTACTCAGGACTCATAGAGTATTTAGATTCCCAGGTAGGCAACGGACTCATAGAATATTTACACGTTCCCTTCCCAGGTAGATAATGATCATCGGCCCGCGAAATCCAACGAATATTTGAAGAAGTTCAAGAGTTTGATGCCTCTAAAACGTATTCATACACCTGATGACCAAGCTCTCAGCGATTGAGCAGAGACTCGTTCTGCGGATAATCTGCTAGATAGTTTTTTCTTCGGACGGTTTCCTTCTTGGTGTTGTGCAACTCAGTAGCTCTAGACCGATCCACATGGCTAGCACCCAACTTCCCCAATGAAAACACAAACCGCCCGATGATTGCATTGGAAGCTTTTCTGTGCCGTTCGGCTAATCCCTCAAGTCGGTTGTCTACCCAGCTGACTGTTGCTGCTGAGGCATGAGCAATTTGCCAATCGATAGGCTTGGTGATCCGCCAGGTACATTCGGTACTAGGTGCACCCATGCGGACGAACTGACATTCTTCATTCAATTGATGTTGATTAGCAACTTCCAAAGCGAACTTGTGCTTTGTGGCGAGGTTTGGGCCAGGTCTGTCTGAACTTCTGGAGACTAGATTCTCATAATTTAGGCCTTCGAGGTCAAAGCGATCGTGTTGGAGCGCCAGATCGGATTGGATAGTACCATCAATGCCCTCGTAAGCGGAGGTGAGGTCAAGATCAACCCTCTCGGCTCGGCGACTGAAAGGAGGATGGGCTGCGCTGTAAACAATAACTGCCCATAGCAGACTGATTTTCGCAAAATCGTGATAGTATAGCTTGTGATCAGGAGAATAGAGGCTCTTGGAAGTGGAGTTCGCGTGATAAGTACTCCATGACTTGATATAGAATGCGGGGCAACACTTTTGTTCGGGACTTGGATTCTTCAAAAGTTCAAATTTGCCGGTCTGGTGATTGGCAAGATAGATGAAGGAGCGTGCGTTGCCAAACGTGTAGGTATGATGCTGCGATTGTCCATCTCCGTTGATTTGTATCCGGATAATGCTATTCACAATCGGAATGCCCCTCGCGTATAGGATAGCTAGTGCGGTAAGGAATGTCGCTTGGATAGACAATACCGGAACGTCATCCGCTCCCTCATTCTTGATTACTGAGCGTGTCTCCTGCAGGACATCAATCAATTTTCCATTGGAGTGAACTTCCTCTGCAAACTTGATGAAAGTTGCACAAGAAAGCTTAGCTAGCCGTGCCTTAAGCGACTTTTCGTGACTTCCCCAAAGATTATTGCTCCGATGTCTGAAGTCTATATCGAATTCATCCAAACCGGCTATACCAGCGGCACAGAGGGAGTATGTAAGACCAAGAAGTTCAAAGTCTTCCTCACCCAAAAAGTCTCGAACAACGTTCACCAAATCGTCAAAATCTTTTGAGTGGTCCGCACCTTGAATTTCTGTAATTGTCTTGGTCTTGGTATCGGGTTTGTCCCCGAGGTGAGTATAATTATAGTCTTGAGAAAGTTTGACCGCATTGTCCCATATGTCGTCGAGCCACTTCTTAAGATTTTGGTGGAATATGAGAACGATGATTGCCCGAACTTGACAGCTGGCATCACCCGTGGCTGGATCGAGTTTGTGGAATTCGTGAGTCAACAGACAAGCGACAGCAGCATGCTGATGTTTGTTGAGTCTAGCTTCTACCAATGGATCTTGTTGGTAAGCAGAGGTTGCTGGCTGCATTGCTGCTGTTGCTGTCTCACTAAGTCTCGCTGTAAGAAATTTTTCTCGTCTTGTCTGGGATAATGATGAAGATAGCAGATAACAAATGGAAATCCTTGGGCCTCTGTTATATACACGTTGGACAGCCAGTGTCGTCAATCTCCTATTACTCACATAGCCGAGTGATTCAAACAATCCTTTTGCCTGCAGCTTCGAAAATCAGAGTGACGTGTGAGAGTTGCACAGCTACCAAGAATGATTCACAAATTGAGTCCTATGCTCCTGTCAACCCTCCTACAAATAAAGGGTCTCCCACCTGGTAAGTGATGACTTCAGTTTGATTCGGTAAAGATCACGTCACCGAGCTATTGGGCTTGCATTCAGGGGCGTTCAAAACCACGTGCGCATTGTAGATGTGTCAAGCGAAAACTCCTTTCTGAGCTCATCCCATTACCTAGTTTCTCAGTTTTCTAGACAATGCATTGTAGGTGATGGAAGCTTTACCAAATTGCAGGCAAACTTGCAGCTATGATATTATTGCTTCTTAGTGATCATTTCATTAGGCTATAATACTTTCGTCTTGCAGCGGAGGGTGACAAGTTTTTTGAGAGCTATTTCTGTGACATACATGTGGCATTTCAGCGAGGTCGAAGTAAGTAGTAGTTTACGGAACAGCGTTGTATTTGGAAAACTTCGGATCCCAGCCTAGCAACACGACCTCTTTGCGATACATGAGTTCCTTGCTTCCCAAAAGCGTCCAACATAAAGAATTAAGTGACGGCCATGAATTTAAACAATAAGGTAAAGAACGAAGCACACTAGAATCCTTGAGTCTTTTCTTGAGATTTGAATCTATAACCAGTGCGGATCTTCAAAATTCTCTTCATATCTCCCCAAGAATCTCTTTCGGAGCATCCACTGCAACCTCTCCAAGATCTCCCATAAGCTCAGCAACATCACAGATGAACGGAACCCAGAGCAACGCACTCTGCATAGGGTTTGCAGTAACTTCAGTACCCACGTTGTGGCAGCCACCACCCGATTGACCAAGAGATTCCGATTTCGCCACACCAGGGTTACAAGCCTCGTTGGAAAATCCCCAGACCTGCTGAGAAGGACTAGTAGCTAGGAAGACAGATTCGATAGTGAGGTCAATTGAGACGCATCCACACAGAACCTTATGTTTCCAGGTTGGGTTGTTCCCACCATTCTGGTCCAAACTTCACCTCTGTCAGTACAAGAATGGCAGTGGAGGATTGACTTGACACGATTTGAAATATCACGTACCAGTTAGGCTCGGGGTATTCGTTGGCTTTGGGATCGGCTTTTGGGATCGTCTCTGGGTAGTAGCAAAGCTGAGGATGCAGAGGCGGCGAAGCATGACAGAAGAAAGGCGCAACGAGAGCAAAGCGCATCTTGTTTGAGATGTGAAATTTGAAATTGCGAAGGAAGAAATTAATCTAAGTTTGCACCGCACCACAATATTTTTCGGGCTTGTGACGATCAAGAGGATAGATGAGGGTGTCGATATAAAGTATGAAGTTGTCGATGAAAAGCAGCAGCTCTTGAGGGGAGGAGAAATTACTATATGCCCAAATCATTATCCGCGGCAAATCTGAGCACCTTTTTAAGTGAATTTCGCAACAGAATTCGCATCCCTTGCTGCCTAAGCTAATTTTGTCGAGGCATATTGGTTCCAACAATTATTTGAAATGTGTTAACTTTTCATGAGATGCGGATTCGGAATAAAGATATCTCTTCCCTCCATTATTAGAAAATCGTGGCATACCAAAGACAACCACGCAAACACTCTTGTTTCATGCATTATTTTACAGCTAGGTAATATGCTGTAACCAGTAGGACTTGCGGTGTTGGGCAACATCATGAACAAGTCAAAGGAAGGAAGTATATGGTTGATGAGAACACTTTTTGGTGGCAAGTTTCCCTGTTGGACGTCCTCGGTATCATTACACAGATTTGAAACCGCACGATAGGGCCAATGAACATTTTCAGGAAAGTGCAGTGCCCCCCAAACAAAACTCAACGCCAAGAATTCCTTCTTGTAGGTGCGCTGAACTGGAAATGCAATTAAGCGAGCGGTAGGAATGGGAGCGAATGGGAGAGAATGGAAGCAAGTACCGGCGAAATAATTACTTGCTCAGAAATGCACTGCAATTGAAACATACACATAGATCCGAAGCAAAAGGTAATCTGAAATGTTACTGGCCTCCAGAAAGGATTCAGTGGCACTTAGAGAGCCTGGTGCCTTTTCAGAGGCCCAGCGGCAATTTGTGCCGGGGTCTACACTAAATCATGGTCCTGCGGAATATCCACCGGGGTCGAAATCCGAGTCGGACGTACTTAATTACGGGATGCGATAGGCGCTCCGCCTTTACTGTATGTTATGTTGGGCTGACTTTGGTACAGTCACGTTACTCGTACTTGAACAGGAAAATTCATGGCGCTTAGGTATATAGTTTCGTAACAACAACTTCTTTTCGTCAATCATCTCTAGCATCCGAGATGGCTGATCTTGTTACTCTCATTTCTCAATACGATATCCTCGAGCTGATGTCCCACCATCTTGCGGCACTCGACCTCCTTCGTCTGGCATCGACAAACTCGAATGTCTACAGCTTTATTCGCAAATCGGAACCCATCTTCGATCGCCTGAAACGAGTAACTTTATGCGACGGTCACGGTCTTAAAGCTCGTCAAGATTACAAAGGCATTTATGAATTGCCTATCTATGATGGCAAGAGTGCAGATGTCATGGGCAGAAAGATGCCTTTCGATGAAGAACTTGAGGTTCGGGTGTGGAACCGTACTTGTGATCCGACAAACGGGCTCCCCTGTCTCAAATGCGGCATCAATGTTTGTGAGGTTCGTTACTTTGCTGCTTTTCGCAAATCCGAGGTTCTGATTATCGTTTGACGTAGGAATGCCGATTTGTGCCCCGCGTTAAATTTATGCCCAATGAACGTGGTCGTCAGAAACAGCACTTCGCTTTCACTCCATATCCTATAACAACTTATGTTATGTGCTTCTGCACGGCCTGCGATGAGAAAGTCGAACGCGGTCTCCCATTTTCACTCTCCGAGTACTGTGACTGCGATCAGTACAAGCGCTGGATATGCCTCCCTTGCAAGGTCAAAGAAGAACAGATGAATATAGAGTATCTCAAGACAAGGACAAAGGTGATGCCTGGTGATGGTTCTCCGGAGGAAGGCACGTGGTTTAAAGAACGTTATGGGGAATACCTAGCGGTAAGCAAGATAATCATCTGATTTCGAAGGTCGAAATCCTTATTCAGCTAATAGATTTGGTGCCCTTGTGGAGAAAGAGCTCCTTATGGCGCAAATATTCGATGTTTGTGCTGCAAGAGGAGGCACAATTTAGACACGTGGAAGAGTAGTAGAGCATCCCTAACGCCATTTAATTCTGTAAACATTAACCTCCCAATTACACACTCTCAAGACCAAATCTATCTTCGGAATCTAGTTGATCTAATGTAGTTCAGGACCCTTGCTACCCTGGAATTGATTATGATGGTTGGGGAAATCAAATAATGTACCCAAGGATGGGCTATAAAGGGCCCATTGCTCCATGAGTAGCACGAGATTGAGAAATGAACAGAGCATAATGGTACTGTTCTGACCTGCGAGCCGAACAACGTCAATCTCGCAAGTGAGATGGATGGCTGGAGAAGTTAGTGTTTTATTGTTGTAGTCTCGAGTTCTGAAGCTTCAAATTCATGCAATCTACTCGCTTTGCCATCCCCTCACTCTATAGCATCCATAGAGTCCATTTCTAAATTCTTGGCACTCGCACACCCATAATCCATAATGCGGTCAAATACGGTCAAATGCGGTCAAATAGTACTGTACAACAAAGACGACACAAGCTGTTCTGCTCAGATTTTTGGCTCCAATAGTCATTTTTCGTCGAACGCTTCAAAGTTGGAATCCACTTAGGCCTTAGCATTCTTGATACTGAAATATCGAGACACCTCTAGTGATCACAACAGGCGGACTGCAAATACATCACAAGACCACGTTGTCGTTCCTTACCTTAGTACTCTTACCACTCAAGGTGGCGAGATGGAATAGCTACAAAATTCATATGTGTCTTAGTACCTTATGAAATTATCGGGTTTTATTGTGGCGGTAATTAGGAGTTGTTGCGATGAGAGTTGAGCGCCAAAGAGAAACACGCAAGATTCGCTTCAAGTCTTTTGACCTTAAAGTCAATCCCATGATGAAATCCATGCAATAAGTAAAGACTACCAGAAGCTCAAGTTTCCGAAGAAAGTTATTGCCCGTCATAGAAATTTCCTTTCTCAAAGCATGGCCCGTTCACTTCACCAACTCTCAGGCGCCCCAAAGCATCCTGCATTAAAGATCCCAATCCACCAACCATCCAGTATCAAAACCACCAACTGACTATCCATCCCCCAAAACCCATCACCAAAATCCTTGCTTCAACGTCCACCAATCCTAATTAGGCAAACAAACAATTGATCCCGTCGAATCATCACAATGCTCGCCTTCACCACACGATCCGGCTACCTCCCGATATCCACCATAAGCACAGACCCACTATTTCAATTAGCTTTAGGTTAGGTAAGAGGTAGTGAGTACTTACGAAGGAGACATCGCCTGGGGCACACTCGTATTGGCCGTAGGTGCAGGTTTGGCGGGAGGTGAGGGGGAGACTGGCTGCCGTGGTGAGGGAGGCGAAGAGGATCCAGAGGAGAGAGAGGAACAGGTGGAGGAAGTTCATTGTTGCTCTTGTTTTGGTTGAGATTGAGGTTGTTGGAAGCGTGGTTATTGGAGATGTAATTGTTTGTTGTTTGTTTGTGTTGTTGATGAAGATGGTTTTGTGTGGGAAGAGAAGTGGAGAGTTTGAGTCTTTAAGTAGCTGCTGAAGAGGGACTTGATCAAGAGCTCGTTTTGCGTGAGTTTACTTGTGGCGTGATCGCACTTGTACTAATAGCGTGAATATTTTACCGTAGTGAGAGATTCTCGTTTGAAAGATTTAATATTTTACTAAAGAAAACAAAAGTATCGTTTTGTTTGGCATGTCCACTCTGCTTTGAGCAACTTTGTGGCCAAAGTAGCCAATCAACCAGTCAGTTGGTCCGTCATCAGCTGAGGGCCATGAGCCGATCGGCCTACTTAGGAACTTTTTAGAGTCTTTTAACGGATGAGGGAAGCTCATCGGTCGTTGCTGATCGGCTGTATGGCCACTCTGAATCTCAATGTCCCAGAGTAGAAGCAATATCGTTTCCTTACCATCCTTTTCACTCGCATCCTGACACAACGAACGAAGAGCATACAATAATACATTTGAAGACATCGCTCCCATTGATTTCACCCAATTATCTGATCTTACACCTCTTTCCTTGCACAAACCGGACATCCATCTCTGATCCTATCCCGCATCAACCTCGCATGAGTGACCTTCGCACTAACGCTATGTACCGCACTCCACTCTCCATTCTCATCCAACTCAGGTGGTGTAGGCGGCCTCTCTTCCTCACCCTCATGTTCATAGCTGAGCAAATGGCTCAGATGAAAGACGTGGCCACAGGCAAATCCTACAAGAGTCTCCGTTTCATGATCCGAAAAGGCTTCGTGGCACCCTACACAGTGACCCGGTGCTGGAGGCGGCCGTTTATGAGCGTGGTCAGCGAAGTCCTTTGCAACTTGAGGTGCAGAAGTGTCTTCTGTGTTTGTTGGGACGTCTGAGGATTCGACATCTACGTGATCACCTTCTTTATGCACGACGTCGAACTTGACGCCCTTTCGTTGGCCCGAGCGAAGAGTGTTCTGTGCCAATGCTACTTCGCCCCTTAGAACTCTCGCAACACCATCGCTGATGCTGTGTTGGATTTCGTACTCTTTGATCATGCGACTCAGTCCTTCTCGTAGACCTTCGATCTCAAGACCTTCAGGGATCCGGCGGACGAGAGTTATGGGATTGATGGACGTGCCAACTTCTTCTAGCAAACCACGTATGAAGCGGGGTTTGTCCATAGAGTAGTCAAGAAGGTCTTCCCACAAGTCAGCATCGTCTTGCTCTTTAGCGAAGGCGATGGCTTGTGAGACATCAGCAAGGCGGTCGATAATGAGAGTTAGAGCCCGTTTCGTTTGACCAGTCTTGGAGTAGAGATAGACCAATTCAGGAATGTAATCTCGTTCTTCACATTCTTGGGTGGCCTACATAGCGGTTAGCAATTGCGAAATAATGAAAACATCGGCTTTACCTTTTCGAACGTGTAGAACGTCGACGACTTGAGAAAGTCCATCAGTAGCTCCCGATCATGAAGGGCAAAGAGGTGTACTGCAAGATCTGCAAAGTCGTCGACCAGAGCTTTACTCTCCGAGATCAGTTTGTCTCGATTTTCACCTTGATGCTCTTCAATACCATCCCCTCGCCACAAAGAGCTAATATAAAAGAATAGATAAAGAGTCATGTTCTTCTCCTGCAGTTGGCTCACCACAACCTGAGGGCTAACGAGGCCATGTTGTGCTTCATTTACCAGGAGAGAAATTGCTTCAAAAGTCAGTTCGCGAAGTTCTTCCTTGGGCGCTGTCCGTTTCTGCTCATTTGATACTCGAAGCATGATGAGCCCAGGAATATCATCAGCCACAGCGTCAACCAAATGATAACCTTTGATCAACGACATCGCAGTATCTGCGTCTTGAAGGCGAATGTAGCATTTCAGCGCTTCCCGGGGTCGCCCACCAGCAACGTGAAGTTTACCCAAACTCTCCATGACAATGCGCCAGTCTCTTCCGGCGACGCCGTCTTCGACGCTATCTTCACGAACATCTCGATATTTGAGCTGATTCTCAAGGACTGTTGTGACACTCTTGATATCGAACAAATCAGGAGACCATTGATCCAGCAGCTCTCGTACCCTTGGTCGATTGCGCGCGATGTAATGTCCGAGGATGACTTCGTAGATTTCCGACTTCAACGGTGGACGCATTTGTGTTGTTGGTATATAATTGGTGATCTCGTCAAATTTGCTCGCTCCAACGAAAGTGTAGACGTAGTCCTCCCACTGCTGTGGAGTTCCCAGAACTCTCCCGCAAACTTTGCCAGCAGTCGTCCAATCGTCAGCTTTGATCAGTTGCTGAATCCAGAGTTCGCCCACACGGCGTTTCTCCTTTTCCACAGCAGAATTGATTAACCTGCTGGCTGAATCCACTGTTGAAGTGCCATCGTCGTAGAAGTCATCACTGCTTGCTTGAGCTCGGTCTGGAGTAGCAGGACCAATTTCTGCGAGCTTTTCGGGTGAAGACGATATTACCTCGGGATGATTGTCAATCAGCTCCCAAGCTTCCTTGTACTTCTCTTGCTCCAAAAGCCAAGTCAAATGATCGGCAAGATCTCTCTTTGTAGCGAGAATGCAGTCATATGGACTGTGAATGAAGATTTTCATTCCTTGGGCTGACAGATGTGGGTGGACGTTGGGATTTCGCTGTCCAGGCCTCTTTCCCAAGGCACTACTCGTAGCGCTTCCTCCCGCAGGAGGATTCGAATTTCCGCTACCATTACTGCGAGTACTTGCAGCAGAACTGAGCAGTGCAGTAGCATTAATGGTCGAGTTCCACATCCCACTGCCCATTGCCGTCAAAGTCTCAAGCGTTCCACGAGACGTGTGTCGACTTGAAACTTTTCGCGGAGCAGGCAAAACTCCCAAATGATAATCTGTTGCAGACAGTCTCTCAAACCGGCTGACAGTCAATGTATCTGTATCGACTTCCTGGGAAGTATTCAAATCAATCAGTCGAAGCTCGGGTGAGAGGGCATTCTGCCGTCGACGTATGCCTCCTTGCGGTTCGCTACTGCTTGTGGAGGCTGTCGACGCCTTGGACTTGTGTTTCTTTGAGGGCTTTTTCTCCACTTCCTCTTCCTCGTCTGGGGTGATATAAGCAAGTACAAGAAGCAAAGTCGGGGTATATAATGACAATCCAGAAATAATGCAATCAACACGTAAACTGGAAACATCAGCCAAGCTCAGTCCTGGTGGCCGGTAACTTACATTTTGATGATCTCGGGCCAACCCACTGACCGTTCTCCAACGTTCTTTCCAACGCCCACTCCGCCAGGATGGACGTTGATAATCCAGATGGTGCCACCCCATCCGACCAGGAGCTTCTCAATTCGCATACTATTCTTCGATGCTTGTTGTCGCAATTTTGCCGTGGCTGGTGATGAAATGCCACTCTCGCGCAATTTGTCGTCTTCATCGGTCTCGAGACTCTTTTCATCAATCCACTCCACACGGCCTTTCCATACAGTGGCCATCTCCTCCCAGCCGTTATCTTGCGGCCGGTCAATGTGACCTATCCTCTTCCAGGCAGAGTCAGCATCAGCACTGTCCAGGTGCAAGTTTGACCGCATAATCTTGACCCCATGTTCGTTGATCCAGGCAACATATCTCCCAGACAGAGACCATTTAATGGTACTAATAGTGCCTTCGCCGGAATGAAGAACAGTGTCCTTTCCAACATTACCACTGAGACCAATCGTTCCAAGCCACCCAGATGCAGTTGCTGCTGCTGATCCAGTCGTCGTAGAAGTTGAATTAGTGCCTGCTCGCCCACCAACAGTCAGAACTAAGTTTCCTGCCAGCCCACCAGAAATATATGCTCGATCATTCTTGTAGTCAGGCGAAAGAGCCACTGCTTGAACAGGTCTGGCAAAGTTTCGCAACTGGACATCTTTTATATCCACCAGTGAGGCCACGCAGACATTGCCATCTATTGAAGAAGTTGCAATGTATATAGCATTTGAAGGCGTGTTTGGGACAACTTGCGCTTGTGGAGTTCGGGGAGATTGTTTCGAAGAGGTTGAAGCTACAGTAGGTGTCCTTTGTGGTGTCTTGGCCTGTGGTGCGACTCGCGCGACTCCTTCAGGAAGGCCATTGGGGAGAGGCGGGGGAAATGGTGATATGGAGATGGCGGAGACGGAGGCAGTGTGGGCATGGTAGACTCGCAGAGATTGGAATGATGGTAGAGACAACACATGCTATAGAGTATTAGAGCTTACTTCAAGGAAAAGGGAGCGAGGAAGCTTACAATATTGCCGTTGTGTGTCCCAATAACCTGTCTTTGGTCAGCCCTTTCTGCAGAATGCAGCTCCAGAACATACCATCTTGTCGCCGCCGACGAGGAAGGTACTTGTCGCATCTCCATTTCGATATAAAGGGCCCAGATGACTTGTTAATCGGGCGTATTTCAGCTTGGGTTCGTCCTCGGGCTCATCGTCGTCTGCCTCATCTTCTGCTTCGCTCTCTTCACTCTCCTCCTCTTCCTCCTCTTCGTTATCCTCTGTCGTTGCTTCATCGCGACTATCTTCTATATCTTTCGCGTCTTTCGTGTCGCCTTGATCCTCAGAGCCCTCAGCCATGTCGGCGTTCTGTTCTGATTACATCTGGTGTTGTTGGCAAGGGTAGCTTTATCGTCGACGACGTCAATCGGAGCTTCAGCCTAGCGAAGCTGTTGATCTCGGCTCGGCTCGGCAGGTATCATGCATCTCAATATTTTCTCTTGGGGTAACAAAGTTTATTAATCACAATGGAAATTGTTCCTGCAACGACATTTGCTTTTTTGAATCTCTAAAACTCTTCCTCGACTTTCTACGATATCATGCAGAGCTTCTCACGACAGCTAGCATGTCCTACCGCGCGTCGAATATTAAATAATGGCATTCCGCGTCCTCTGGCTTTTCGATACATCCACGCCACTCCAGCAGCTCAGGCACCACGAAAGAGGAACTTCTTCTCGTCCAATGCTGCACTTCAGCAAGAAGGTGTATCTGCCGATGCGGTCGCGGATCTGCCACCGGCTCAGAAACGAAAACCTGTGCGTTCACCAGCGGGAAAGACTTCCCTTCGAAGAGTAGCAGTCGAGGCGCAGAGATCACGAGAGAGTACACAACGTCGAAAAGATGTAGTCTCAGGAAGCGAAGGAAGCAACAAGGTCACAGCTATATCAGTGGCAGATCAATTCGACATGGACGCAGTGGTACGGACTCTGCGGGCTCACGGTTTCTTGATTGACCCTGATGAGACGGGCTTCGAGTCGGATCAGGTCATACACACCCGAGGTGCAAATAATGGAGATATTTTCGTCTTTCCTTCGGGATCTCTGGTGGCATGGTCTTTGCCTGAAGATGTTGTGGCGGACTTGGCGACCAAGACATTACTTCCTGCAGCCATCAACCCACATATGGATCAGATGGAAACGGAAAATCTTGAATATGCAGAAGATCCAAAAAGGGAGAGCAGTAACATCAAAGGAGACGTCATTTTGCTTGGCACCAAGAAGCCCTCGCATGCTGAGCAGCAAACAGAGTAAGGAATACCTAATTGCTCGCGGGGTGTATACTGATTCAGTGCTAGCTCTCAAGTAGATACCACTCTTGCCAAGATTGCCTTCTCTTCGGGCTTGGCTAGGTCGACCAAACTAGCAGTGTTAGAGACAATGCTCAGCAAATACTCCGAATCAACGCGAACGATTCCGAAGATACTTGCTCGAGGCTCGAAATTGCCATTCGATCGTCGATTTATGTTACAAAAGACTGGCGAATTGCTAGAGCTTAGAGCACAATTAAACCACTACTCCGAACTCACAGACTCCTTGCCCGATCTGTTCTGGGACAGCAAACACGAATTGGGATTGGAAGGGTACTACGACCAAGTTGGCAGAGCTCTTGATGTTGGTGTGCGAATCAAGACTTTGAATGAGAAGATGGACTATGCTCAGGAGATTGCGACCATTTTACGGCAGACTATGAGCGAGAAGCATAGCATTTATCTCGAGTGGATCATTATCGTCCTAATTGCTGTCGAGGTATTATTTGGCCTTCGACATATATGGATCGAGAAGAAGAAGGAACGTGAAGAACGTGCAGCAAAGGCACAGAAAGAATGACGATCGACGATCGACTGTAACAACACAACTCATCTGGTGGCATGGCGTCCGAGGGGACTGGCATTTTTAGTGGCGTTTATAGAGACCTCACAACGATGGTCATTCGATCTAAGCAGGTCAGAGACTTTGATACATTCTCGGCGAGCTCGGACGAGCTACAGTAGCAGAATGTCCTTAGCATACTCCACGACTACAATCAGAACCTCTTATCTGAATTACTCCTTGGGTCTGGCGCTGCGGACCTGTTTTGGCTTTCTTTCCGTGCATTAGTCCTGAATCGCTCGATGCTAACAAGACTAGAGCATACCGGAATACCGAATACCGAATAGACTCCTTGAAGATACCGTACCTCTGGCCTCAAGTTTAGACCAGCGGGAGATTTGCACTGTCAAACAGTCATCAGCAGCTGAGCGAGCATTGATCCTGTCGATCGCCAGCCCCATGGAAATTCGAGGCGAGAAATTTAGGTTTAATCTAGCTATTTGATCCGGCATGAAGCTAGTCTTTGGCTGTCCATTCCCCGCACAATGGTTCCCCGGATCTCCACTGCGGCATCCTTTTAACTGGGTATTTTCCAGAATTTCTCGGGGATATCTCCCCAAGAAGGATTTAATTTGCTTGGCAATATCGTGCAGCAAGTTACGATGCATGCTTCGTATATCTCTCTGGCGAGCACAGAGCGAGCATATCGCGGCCCTTGATTCGAGTTGACGATATCTATGCCAGGATGGGGATATATTGCTTGCATGCTGAATCATTGTGGACCGAGGAGCATCGAGGTATTTTCTCCAAGAGGCATTTTGTTCATTAATTTCACGGCCTAAATTTCCATCCTTCACAGTAGTCGAAATCTCAACCAACCTTACCTTATGCACGCAATTACCATCACGTCGGATAGTGCACCAATTCGTCAACGATTGGTATAAAGTTTAGGTCGAAAGTAGTTCTTGTGTTGAGTCCAGACCGACTCCAAAGCCACACCTCGGCCTTGGCTCTTGTGCTAATTGGAGGCGAAAGGGATAGTTCCGCTTCCCGTCACCATTATTCCTTCACTTCACACCTTTCCTGTATTCTCTAAACAGCCTCGAAGTCACGTCCAGACCAGCAAGACGTTCACTGCTTACGGGATTCTGAAGTCTGGAAAACGCCATCTTGCTAGGTCTCTTGCTTCCTCTCCTCGTTAGCATTCAGTCTATAGTTTAATTGCACGATGGAGTATCACACCATATCGTTATCGTGACGATAGATAGGCTGGCAACACAAGGAACTTGGCGTTCTTGGTATGCATGGGGAATCTTGGGGGAGGCAAGGTTGCTTGCCTGGCTCAACATTCCCCGCATTGCCCAGCCCCAGATCAATGTCTGTATTTGAATTTATATCTATATAAGCTTATTGCCCCATCCAGATCTTCCGATAGATCAAGCAGTTCTCGTCTTTTTCTCTTCTTGAATCTCCTCTCTCTCCACATTATCGCTATTCTCTTGCCCATAATGTCCACTTCCGACCTCGATAAGGGTGGAGTCCAGCATATTGAACGCACCGTTTCCGAGGATCTCAACGATGCTCAAATCGCGGAATTCACTCCCCAGGAGCAAAAGAAGATCATTCATCGTATTGATCGACGACTCGTCACTACCCTTGGCATACTATACGCGTGCAGTTTGATGGATAGAACAAACTTAGGCGCTGCCAACATTGCTGGGTGAGTTGTATCACATACTCCTGCAGAAATCCTACTGACAGTCTCACAGAATGGCAAAGGGTTTAGATTTGATAGGCGCGAGATACAGTCTCATCGTGCTCATCTTCTTCATCCCATATGTCCTCTTCCAACCCCCTGCAACCGTTGTGCTGCGCAAAGTTGGACCTCGCAGATTCCTGTCGGCAATCACCCTTCTCTGGGGTGGCTGCATGATCGTTAGTACTACCCTGTAATCGAACACTGCCCACATATTAATACAAGTTAGGGATTTGGGTTCGTTAAGAAGTGGGATCAGATGCTCGGTCTTCGTGTCATACTTGGTGTTCTCGAAGCTGGTTTCTTCCCTGGCTGTGCATACCTCCTGTCCACTTGGTACACTCGATTCGAACTACAGAAACGAAATGCAGTGTTCTATCTCATTGGGAGTATGGCATCTGCCATCTCTGGCATTCTCGCCTACGGCATCATGCAGATGAACGGGCTCGGTGGCCTCGCCGGATGGCGCTGGATCTTCATCATGGAAGGTCTCATCACCTGCGTTTTTGGCGTCGCAGGTTATTTCCTCATCGTCGACTTCCCCGAATACGCAGCCAAGTCATGGCATTTCCTCAACGCCCGCGAATCAGCCTTCATCGTCGCACGCATTGAAAAGGATCGCCACGATGCTATCCCAGAACCCTTCCACATCACCAGCTACCTCAAAAACGCCCTCGACTCCAAAGTCTGGGCCTTCGCCTCTCTTTTCGGCCTCACCACGACCAACACCTACGCAATCGCTTACTTCCTCCCCGTCATTCTCCGCGAGGGAATGGGCTTCTCTATCGCAGAAGCTCAATGCCTTGTTGCTCCTCCTTATGTGGCTGCCGCGTTCGTCATGTACGGCTGCGCCGTCCTAGGAGATAAATACCACATCCGCGGCCCTATCGTAGCATTCAACGCCATCCTCGGCCTGATCGGGCTCCCTCTTCTCGGATATGCACACAATAACGGCGTGCGTTATTTCGGCGTCTTCCTCGCTACCATAGCAGGCAACGCGAATGTCCCGGCTGTCCTCACCTACCAAGCAAATAACATCAGAGGGCAGTGGAAGAGAGCCCTTTGCTCGGCTACCCTGGTGGGTTTTGGTGGTATTGGCGGGATTGTGGGATCAACGGTGTTTAGGGAGCAGGATGCGCCCAAGTATGGACCGGGGATTATGACGGTTATGATTGCTAATGCGCTTATTTTGGTTATTACGGCGCTGTTGAGTATTAAGTTCCACTTTGCTAATAAGAGAGCGGAGAGAGGTGGTAAGGTTATCGAGGGGCAGGCGGGCTTTAGGTATACTTTGTAAAGGGGGATTTTACTTGGTAACATGGAATAATGATGAATTGAGACTTCCACTAGAGACATTTTCGTGTCAGTGCCGCTTCCTCAATTTAATAATATTTCAGCGGAAAAGGGACTCTAGTCAAACGATAAAGAAAAGCCGTACCCCATACTGCGTTGAGGATGACATAGCGGAATGGGATGACTTCGTACGCGCCATTGAGAGCGAGTTTCAAGGGCAAAGCTTGCCTGAGAAAAATGAGGCTTGAAATACTTAAGTCTCGAAAATATAAAGTAGGCGGTACTCCATGCATTTATAGCTCTACCTGGCCGAAGACGACGAAAGACTTCCAATCCCACAGGTACCTAGGTATCACGAGTAGGTGTCACGTGCCAAAGACTTTCATTCGAGACCATTAGGAAAAATCTTATACTGCTTCTGAAATCTCGTTTTCAAGAAAATTTGATCCTTAATCTCGACCGAAGATGGTCTTTTCAAGTCAATTGAAGAGCCAACACGGATCAATCAATCAGTCGTTGCTTTCCGAATCTGGCTAAGTGACACCTCGCTTAAGTGGACATTTTAATAGGTCTGTCGCTGAGAAACTTCTTGTTCTTTCTTTCAATAATGTTTCCAGATTTCGAGTCTATTTCCTCCGCTTCTCTTCTTCGGTCTGTCCTCTCTTTGCCATTACATCAAGGTGCATATATGGCTCAAGCTTGGAGTTTCATCATCCTACCAAAGGGGAAGCCCATTGTTGGAAAACACACGTTCTCCAGGGGTATTGGCTTGTGATATTGTTTCGATTTGATGGTAATTCTCCGGGATCTCCTCCCCGCAGCAGATCAGTGACTGCCGTGTACCCTGGGGTAAATCTGGGGTAAAGCCCTTGCAACCCTATTTTGCCTGAACAATTTGTCTCCGGTTCTGGAGGTTTCCCGCTGCGATACATCGGATCATCAAAGCGTTTCCAGGTTCAGATTATGTTCGCCGAAAACATAGACGATCTGCAGGTACCAAACTATAGCACAACCGTCCGCTCCGAGATTTGCATCAAGGCTAAAGTTGTATGGGTTTCGTACCTCATCTCCTCGCTATCCCCGCTACTTGGTACGACTTCAAAATCTTCAGCCAAAATATGGATTGTTTGATGTAAAGTACAACCTTGATAACCATATTGCACATATGCGTCACGTATCTTGGTATTAATTTTGTTCTTCTCTTCCAAGTGGGTACTTTGTAAACATGTGCAGCCACGTTACAGCCGCATTAATTGTTGTAGCAGAACTAAACTTATCCCAGTGGATGTGCGCGCATTTGTTCATCCGAAGAATATTAAAGTCAAGCCATCATCCCATTTCTGCTTCATTTTGCTTCACGACCACCACTTCCACCTCCAGCATCTCTCATCGTTTCGAACCCGCATCATCAACATGCTTTTCAACGCCCCAAAGCTCGCTTTGCTCGCTCTCATCTCGTCGGTCTCCGCACAAGCAGGCTTGAACTGTAGCGTCAAGGGGTACGATACTGGCAAACACCCAGCCTACTACGTCAACAGCACAATCACGACGCCCGCCGCGTGCAAAGCATACTGTGCCGCCAGCGTCGCGAGCAAATGCTCTAGCTTCGCAGTTGGAGGTGGATGCTTGCTGTATAATGTTACGGTCAACGGCAATGTCAATCCTATGAACACCAGCACGTTCACCTTTTATGACGAAGCCTGCACAGTCTAGTTCCTGTGATCTTCTTCCAACTTGGTGCGTAAATTACGCCATCGTTTCTTGCTCTGAAGTATCTTGCTAATATTAGCTACAGCTAGGATGAACAACACCAAAGATGGACACGTTAATTGAGGAAGATTGGGCGGCGCTGGCAAAATTGGTGCAGGGACGACTTGTACATAACATGCTCGGAAAAGTTGTATATACAGTCACTATGGTTTATACATTTCTGCCATTCCCAAATGCTTAAATGCTTGTGTCAAGTATTTACAACAGGACTCTGACAGCGGAATTTCCTAGGCTGGGATCTTGTGCAAGTTTCTATGACCTACAATGCTATTATCCAATTTTCCGACCTTCTTACTTTTGCAACCGTCTTTTAACTTGAAACTTTAGCAAACTACCACGCGTTTACTTTTGCTTACAATATATCGAACTTATTAATAAATCGCTTTCTTTTTTAAAAAAAAATTCTTTCTTTTTTAATATTAAATTCACATTTCATATTGAGGCTCACGCGATAAGTATTCTCCTTGAGAGAAGTCCATATCAAAAGCAGCGGAAATATGATTGCAAACACGGTGGCGGACCTCAACCTCTCTCTGACATTTCATGGTGCGGTCGTAAGGCGATTTCAGCATCCATATGATCTGTCGACAATAACAGCGCGCAAAAAAGTCGGCCAGAAATGGGGTGACGCCAAATACGAAGACCACGATGAGCACCTATCCACATGTCAAGATATACGCAGCTTTCTGTCACCTTTCTAGTCCTAAGTAATTCATCTAGTCCCGAAATAACACACTGGAGCATTCTTGTCTTGATTTCTGTGATGTTCAACGCGGTATGGCGTGTCAACCCTATCTTTTCAGCTAGACAGTGATTCTTACGGTTGAAAAAGGTGCCAAAATACTACTTAGATCAAGATGGAACAATTGAAGAACGAACTGAAGCTCGAGAAAGGTTCGTATTTTCCCCCTTAGGATGTTCGCTTAATGAAGGAACCGGATCCGAACGCTTCTATAATCGAGATGTTAGATCCGACCTCTTGCTCAGATGCACTTTAATACCGAGATCGACGCGAAGCTCTCAATCTCGTCTTAGCTTCCATCGACAAGATGAGAAGTTTGTCGCGCGAGACTGTCGCTACGATTGAAAACCGAGCTTCGCTCGCTTGGTCTTCGGTTTTCCTTCCGAGCACATATGCTTGCCGAATAAGGTGGGTCTACATTCTGGGCTCGGAATTTCCGCTGTAGGTTCCAATTCAGGATCCGAATCAAATTGCGGTTTTCGTTTCGAGGACTGTGAATGAATTGGCATTTCAGAGTTGAGATTTCAAGCTTGCGCCCGCACCTCCTTTTCTCTGTAAATACACGTACAGATAGACATAGCACTGCATGACTGGCCCATCTCGAAACCTATCAGAACCAACATTGTCGTCTTGCTACACTTCAATATGACTGCGTAAGTACAAGCTTCCTCATATATGTCCAGATCTAGTCGCTAACATCTCCTTCCCAAAGTCCCGCGGCAATCTCTGCCTCTCTCCTGGGCCGATATTCAGCGGACTCAGAGCAACCTCGAGACGCTTCTGACTATTATTGCGGCGAATATGAAAGTGAAAAGATGGACGATGACGACGGCATGAGACCTCGCAGTCAAGTGCGAGTAGCGCTTTCGATGTCTCTGAAATTCACCGTGGTCTGCTTTGCACTTTGGGGTCTGCGTGACATAGTGGAGCGTACAGTCCTCGTTCCACGGTCAAACCCCGACTTGCGCTGTTGGTGCGGAACTTCAGATGCAGAAGCTATAGCTATGGGTTGCAAATATGATCACTTGGCAGTTGATTGGCTTCCTCCTCATTGCATAGATGAGGAGCTGACAGCTGAGTTTGACCGTGCAGGTCCAGGTCCTCTTGGTGCCTGGGATTATTATGCAGATCGTAATGGTACAGTGCGACTGAGCGACACGATCATCGACCAGTACGCTATGGCAGCCACAAATTATTATACCACTGTTGAATGGCACATGGCTCACTGCATATACGTATGGCGGAAACAGTTCAGAACAAAGTTTACTGGGAAGATTGTAGAGCCATGGAATGATAAGGAGGAACATATCATGCACTGTGGAGGTTATTTCACGCGCAAAAGCAATTTATTATCAGAGATTGATACCACGATCCCCGGTACTGATAGACATCCTCGGCGCTGAAAGTTTTGTCCCGTGCGGGATGTGACATCTTCGACTGAGATGCGAATGTCGATTGTGAAGAAACGTGTACTTGAGACTCTTGTAAATAAAAGAAATGTATACCTGTATTCCTGTCTAATAGCATGGCTAGCTCTAAATTCTTTAACAAATCAGTCCTGGTAGATCTCAAGTCACTGATCGTCAGATATTTATACCCAAATGGGGAATGGTGTTTGAGGACCAAATGAAATCTTCACTTTGTGATCACCGGATTGTGCAAGACCTGTATATGATCACGATCCTGTTCGTAAGCTAACAATTCCAATTCAATACGTGCGTCCATCGGAACAGCGCATTTATGATTTTCAAGGTAGAGCAAACATTAGCATCCATCATCCACCAAGAAGCTTTCGGGTGCTGCACCGAGCCTCGATGCTATAGCAGCGGCTATAAACGACGCAAAAACGCTCCCACAAAGTGACCACCGAATCCCTTTAATCGGCGTCACATCACCCGTCTCGCCCAAGAACCAGAATAGACCCGCGTAAAAGACCATGGCAAGGATCTGAGGTGCAGCGATCGAAATGTTATTCACGCCTTGAATGATTCCGACAGCATCGATAATTCTCGTGTCCGACTCCTCAGGGCTTAAAGTTTCCAAGTTGATTAGCAAGAATGGAATCCACTGATTGACGGCAAAGCTGAATCCTGTCAAGCCAACTAGAATGATTACTTGTTCTCTTGACTCCGCAGACAGAATTCCCACAAGGCTGAATGAGTACAAAAGTTGGGATGTAACCCAGACATTTCGATAGTTCAACCACGGAAAGGTAAACTTCTGAGTAGAGCATGGCTCCCCCTGCAACGATCGATAAAGCTTGTAGCTTTGGGCGGAGTAGAGTTGAAATAACAAGGGAAGCAGAATACTCGTTAGTAGTGCGAGGGAGGCTTGAAAGAGTAGGGCACGAGAGCCATCGCGTTCTAAACTCTTGAAATTATCCTTTGGCGAGCCGATTGACTTCATCGTCTCAGCATGATAGGGTATCCCTTCAGTGTCTGCTCAGGATTAGATATGAATAATACTGGAACGCAGAGATATAGCAAATACCGAGACTACCAACGTAACTGGAGTAAATGAATTAGTAAAATGGGACGATAGCCATTATTGTTCTTGGGATTTCATACCTGCTTATGTACAACATATATGGAAACCATGCGAACCAGGAAAAGAATTGAACGGCCTGTATCTTCAAAATCTCAGGAGAAAGCGAAGCAGATAATTGCCTGGCTTGCGATATGATCTGACTTAGCAGTCTTTCTTGGGTTGCAGAATCATGCTCCGCGGGTGACTCTTCGGTGATACCAGCGCTTGTGATGCTCACTGTTGCTCTATAAAAACAGCTTGTTGTTTGTCCTTTCCCTTCGCGTACAGATTTTTCATATCTATCATCATAACTTTGCGAGAAACCTGTTTTGTAGTGGGCGAAAGAAAGGATATTAAGTCGCGAGTTTCGGGTTGATCGACAAGAGAGAAGGAGAGGTTGTTTTTTAGGATGAAAGCTAAAAGCAGTACGCGGTATCGTTCGTCATGAGATTGTTGTTCGACAGGTTTTTCGGATGGTAACTGATCGCTTTTCTTAGTGCGTTGAGTAACGTCTAAGACTTCTACAGCTGTAACAGGAACTCGAGGGTGATACTTCTTGTAGTGGGAGCGATAATTATTGGTAGACTGTAGCCCTCGATCGACTAGTTTGGGAGGAAAGTCGTGGCATCCAGGATAGCCACAACTTATCGTCATTTTGGTGTGATCAGGCTCAAAAGTCGTACGAACATAAAGAGGATTAGTTCCTTTAAACATAAACGCTCCAGAGGGCTTGAGGGGAGGGCACTTCTTCTTAGGACGCGCATGAGGTGGGAGAGTTGGTTGGTTTTCGTCCGACCTCGTAGGCGCTCTACCACGCTTTAGAGAAGTCTCTGGACGACCAGGAAAGAGCGTACGCCTTGTAGGCAGAGCTGGAAAGGATACAGAAGGTTGATACGACATGTTGAGGACGTGTAGGGCTAATATGGTTGATAAAACTATTAATGGAAGTGAGTTATAGCGTTTGAAGTTTCTGCATTATGACACCGCACTAGTAAATTTGGAGGATTTTCATTGGCTACAGGTCACATGTAGGTCACGTTTCCCGATTACTCAAGTAATCGATTAATTGAGGTTATTTTGGCCGATATATTAATCGATTATAATCGTATACTCGATACGATTCTGATTAGCGCCGATTATTTTCCGGAAATATCGACGCCCAAGCCTGATAGAAAGTACATACTGTGCTGAAGGCAAACTGGAAGGAAAATGCCATTTGCAATCGTTGATTTTGTTAGCGGGTGAGTATGGAGGGGAAGATTGAAAGAGACTTACCCACAAAGGCTGATCGTGATAGTAATGATGCGTAGTAGATTGGAATGAATATCTGGATAGATCATAGAGAGAACGCCGTGGAAGAAGTCGTGATTTCTAGCAAAGCGATTTTTTCCACGATCAAAGTTTGTGGCGATTCGAGACCTCGAATTTCGCAAGATCGTTAAACGATGTGAGATATCTTCGACATCATCTTCGGAGCGGCTGCTCATCAATTCGCTGATCTCGAACATGGGGACCTGGACTGTGATTCTCTGGGTTGAAATTCGTTTGAAGAATTGCAAACTACACTCGTACTGTCTTTTGATGGTGTCAGCTGCAGGTCTTGAATAGAAGATGGAGAGGCGGTGTGAAAACATGCAAGGGAGGGTATATTCCAACTAATTCGTCAAATTTTCCATTCATGATTGCATCGACTGCTTTTCGTCGATAAAGTATGGGCTACATGATAGGTCGACCCTCCAAATACTGATTTCGTATCAGAATCCTAGGCTTACGTCGGAACTTGAACCATGGCTTGACTTGGCATCGCCCCTGTGCTGCGGCAGCCTGGAGGGAAGTATCCACAGAATTTGCGACTTAGAGGCGTAGATTCGGATTTACATCCGCAATTGATCTTACTATAAGTCACGTTTCTTCGGAATTAATCCACTTGATCCCTAATGAGATATCCATCTAATAGCTTTTAGGTCACCCCAGGCCTCTCTACTTCTCTCTTGACATGAAATTATAAGTATCTAGCTCGGTTTCCCTCCGGAAGGAGCTCACAAAGAACTCTATATCTGTCTGATGCAAAGTCAAAATGAATGAGGCTTTTCCGTGAAATTTTTCACCTTTTTTTCCTCTTTTAGAGGACAGAAATAATACTATAAATTAACATACATGAATTCCAACAACCGATCAACAACTGTGGCTTTTCTATCTTCCTCGAAATTTGGTGACATCAGAGAAGTGTAGCACATTCGACAAGAAGCAATTGGGATACTTCCAGAAAGCTTTTGACCAGAACCCAGTTTCACCAATTCTGTCCACTCTTCCTGCAACTTTCCTGAGGCTATGTGGCGGACTGTCCATCTCGTGGGACTTTGGGCTTACGGGCGTTATTTGGGTACGTGGCGCCAGGAAAGGTGGCAGTAAAGAAACCACAATCGGGGTATTGGATTACGGCAGTGGTTCGAAGTTGTTCCGGGTCCCCTCCCATCCTTAGCACGTGCGAGCAATGCTCAGTGTGTGGCAATGGCATTTGTGAATGGACTCGCTTGTTTCCAACAAGAGCTCTGTGTAACTTTAGCCAACTGAATGCACAGTGCGCCACATGAAGCCGATTTGTCAGCCAGACTGGTACCACATCTTGTCCAAACTCCTCTTCGCTAATTTCGGCAGTCCTGTTCGCGTCCCGGTAGTATTTCCAAGGACCCGCCGCCCTGAATTGATCTGTCAGATCCTCGTCGATGCATTCTTGTGGCAACCAAGCAAATGACAAGACGTCCCATCACACCCACGAGCTTGGGCTTCAACAGACGTTTGTCCGCAAGGATTTCTCATGATTCCTGAATCATGCCCAGGGTGAAATATTGCTGGGAGGCCATGCACCAAGCAGAACATCCCCACCAAGACAAATAGATAGAAGACGATTGACTTTGAGAAGATCCAAAACGTTTGAATTCGGCGCCGATAATTTGTTTGGTGACTCTGTGTTGATGACTCGTCTTCAAGCTCGGTGGACAATAATTTGTACATAGCCACGCTCTCCAACTCACCCCGCATATCAGCCATCGAGATTATTACTAACGCACAAGTCAATGAAGGACAGAAGCAGTAAACCATCGAGCGCTACTCACAAAGCAGTTGGGTCTCAAGAGAATTGATACGTAGGTGGCGATAACCTGTAAGCTTAAGATTTTCGTTTTAAGATAGATCTTCCCATCTACCAGCTGAGTATCTAGGAGGAAGTTCGAGACAACAATGAGCAGTCGAAAAGGTGAGATGGGAAAGGACTTCCAACATACACACAGTTCAGACTTGCTTGATGAACCTTATTCTTTCCGGCTCGGACCGAAACATCGGACCGAAATCCGCAGATCAACTGTCAAGCTGTTCCTGAAACACCAGGAGACAATGTATATTCTTTTCCTTTTCCATTCAGGCGTAAACCTTGTATTTCAGACTCGGAGTTCGTAGATTTTCTTATGAATCAAAATTGGTAACCTGTTCCGAAATCAACCTAGCCAGGGGGGCTTTCATGCATCTGAACTCCGTATGAAGCCACCTCTCGAACTGGACTCGGTAAACAATTCATTAGTCCGTCCCAAGTAACCTTATTGCCGTCGGTTTTGATTCTATGTTCTCATACTATGAGTTCGGAATCTTGCGCAACAAGTCCTCTTCAATCGGAGAAACATCACGGAAAAATATCCAAATCAAAGCAACGACGGCAAAGTCTGTATGTGCAATATGCGCCTCGGAAAAGAACCCATGGTTTATTCAGAAGGTAGTTAGGGGGCGCGTCTTCAATGGATATATGAATAGAAATCCGCCAGTTGAAGGGCGAATATCGAAGCAGGCAGATCAATCTTTCAAACAGTCCAACATAGGACCGAACATACAATATACACTCAGCACTCTCTCAATAAAAACTGGCCTTTAAGCAAGAAAAATGTAAGTTATATGTCGTCCTAATATTAAGGGTTGCCAGGCTAAAGTATTACCTCCAGACTCGAAATGCATTCCTCACGATTCATTGCTGTCCTGTTGCTCGTGGCTGTCTCTTCCACAGCAGCACCAGTCCCTACACCAGGTACTGGCGTACTGATAAACGCTAAATTCCCGATGGAGATTGTCAATCGTCAATCTACAGACGACCATGCTCCACCTGCACATATCAAGGAACGTCAATCTACAGATGACCACGCTCCACCTGCACATATCAAGCGCCAATCCACAGACGACCACGCTCCTCCTGCACATATCAAGGAGCGTCAATCTACGGACGATCACGCTCCTCCCGCACATATCAAGCGCCAGTCTATATGCACCGGCCATACCAATTTACCTGCATCCACCGAAGATCACATCGAAGAGCGTCAATCCGCCTGCCTTGGCTTGATCAAGGAATGAAAAACCACTGATTATCGTCCTCGTGTGATGTCTAAGCACCAGAAAAAGAGGAGCACAAAGGGGAGGACTTTTTTAAGTTCTTCCTAACACACTCGTTTTGCGCTGATTGACTTGGTTTTGCAATCTGGGAAGATTTATCGCTTTCGTTATTGAAATTCGTATGTATGAGAGAATGAAATTGGCGAATGATTGCTTTGAGGTAATTCTGATCGTCTTTGAGATGTATTTTAGATTGTAGTTGTTTTTCTCAATGTCAAGGATGCTGCTCTGAAAAATGCTGACCCACTCATTGTCTTCATATTTGTGCCGATTAAGAATCTTGAGAAGATCACCAGAGTAGTGTTTTAAGTGATGAATCCTCCGAGGCAACTATTGCGCAGCTCTCATTAGACAGAGAAAGCAGGACTCGATAGCAAGTATTCTCTCTATGATTGGCTATCTCCGAGTTTGGGAATATTGAAAAAGGAGTTGGAAAACGTGACGTTTATTTCAGAATGATTTCGGAAGCTCAAGTTCACTAAGTTAGAAGTTTGGAACAAAAGCTTGTCAGATTGGCTGAATGTGTAATAGTTTGATACACCTGTGTCTGTTTATCGCAAGCGTGGCTCTTAATCCAATTCAACCAGGGTGTATTTGGTTGTTCGTACCGGGGAGCTCACCAACAGACTACCCGATTATTAATGATCAGTATAGTGTGATAGGCAACGGAAAAAAGTCAGACTATAGTAATTTGTCTGAAAGTCAATTTGATACACAAAGTACTGGATATCCTTTCATACTGCTACTTGACTTATAAGCCTTTTTATCCTTTCACTAAATTCTATGCAGAACTACATTTGAAGTTTAGACAGACCAATTGGTGATGAAAGCTGCAGGATGCATTTGTAATAATGTTTCTTGCTAATTATCTATTGTATTGCTCATATTTTCTCTTGTCTGCTGAGCGACATTAAATAGATACCATACCTCAGCCACTGGTAAGTTGACACTTCCACAACCATCCTTACTGAGTACAGTTGCCAGTTGGACCAAAAGTCCAGCTACCTTAGATAATGGCCATATGTCTGGACAAGTCTTTTCCATTGAGCCCACAAAGAAGACGCCCGTAGCAAGCATCACAAGCCATGTAAACTGTCTTAGGGTAACCAGTTAGCAGGATCTTCTCCGCGGAGGAATCCCATCTCAACTCACTGAGATACTATCAAGCTCCGTCCGATAGAATCCGACATACAGTCCACAATAGCTTTTGCAATTGGAATGCAGGCTAAGATGACTCGCCCACGAGCTTCCAAATCGTTCTCCGATTGCAAGAACATGAGTCTCCTCGCCTGAAGGCACAACTTCACTTCGTTGTACTGATACAAGCCACGCAGCCACCATCTGGCTTCGATGTCAAACAAATAGTTTGATTTCTTAGCTCTTTTATCAATCATGCCGCTGTTAGGCCAGAAGATGCTTCGCAGATCGTCTCTCCATGTCTCTGTGAGCTGATCTAATAGCGAGATCTTCCTGCTCAATGCCTCGAGAGGGAGTGCCTGCCCATCTCGGCTGTAAAGCTGTACCAATATGATAGAACAAATTCTTGCATATCTACATTGGATTATGAAGCAAGAAGCGCCTTTATCTTCATCGAAGATCTGTGGAAGTTGTAGATTGAAGAACCTATCATCGATGATCTGTTGACAATTGTCAAAAGAGAAGACGGGGTTGTGGTATTAAGACCTACCGAAGCACGTCCCTGGGCTATAGCGAGCGGCTTCTCCATGATGTAGATGACCCAAAATGCGTTTTGAAATTCTCGCTGCTGATCATCGCCGTCTTCTCCTTTTGACAAGGACGTATTAGCAAGTTTCAATAAATGAAAGATGTAAACTGCGTCTGCGAGGAATCGGGATAGCATCGGGTCGTTTGTGTGCCATGCAAAAAGCGCCTGCAACTCCAGTTAGTTTCACTTCCTAGGATGATTTGATGGTACAACACCATAGTTACATGGGCCTGTAGTTCAGTGTGAGCGAATCGCTAAGGATCTAGAGGGACTGTTGGGGTTGACTGGCGTATAAAGCATTTATTGAGGGCCGCCGGCAATCAATGAAGTAAGACTGACTCAGTGCAATCGAAAAAGCCTCAGCCTTGGTAAAAGCTCGCGTTTTCACCGGTTTAAAAGACTGCTGCTCGGCGTCATCCCGAAGTGCTAATCCGACAGCCAAGGCCGCAGATACAAGCGCAGTAAGGGAAGCTGTGTCCTCACGTGATTCGCTGCGAGAAATTTCCGCGATAGCAGCCTCGAGGCGTGCCCTCGAAAAATATAACTTAGGACTATATCAGAAGAGTTAGAGAGATCGAGATCTCAGATAGTATATTTTTCAACGGACCTTAAGTATTCGCGGTAACAAGCATCAAATTCCTCCTTCCAAGAGCCAAGGCTGCAGGTAAAATATGATGGGTTGTTCGCGGGGTTATCTTTGTTTGTCAACGGTGTGAAGAGAGGGTTCGCATCACCAGTAAGTTGGTCGAGAATTTGGGTGATTTTGGGACGTGAGGGTTCATCGAGTGTTTGGAGTGAAGACGGGGATATTCTCAGTAAGAGATTGGCAGGAGAAAAGCCCTTCACACTAAAATCATCTTAGAGCTGTTAGTATATGACTGGAAGTTGGATATATACTGAATACTGAGAGGTCACCTCACCATCATCATAAAATCTGTCCAAGGTTGACGACTCACTGGTTGGATCAAGGTTTACCAGACTGTCGAGACCCGAACAGCCTCTTGTCCATAAATCGTCTAGCTGTGTAGGTATAGTTGAGATTTCATTATTTATGTCTTCGTCGAACAGCCAGTTCCCTGAGATATGGGCCTGCTGAGATGAAAGAGCCGGGAATGTAGATAGCGTGGTCGCGCTACTGGTGCTGCCGTGGTACATTGATCTGTGATGATTCATGTCAATTCCAATTTTTCGAAATCACATCGGCAGGAGGTATCTAAATGTGCACCTAACTTGATGACATGAGAAGAAGTCGAAGTCAATGTTGTCCCAGTCGTAAAGAACCTCCGCGTCATTCGTGCCAAGCGAGATCGGTGTGTTGACAGCTGAATGAGCCTTGTCAGATATCTCATCGTCAGGGGAGTCACTCTTCGCCGAGGAAACCAAACTCGGAACGCTGTCCATCAGCTCCAATGTCGCGCTTCGGGCACATTTTCGCGAGGTTGAGATTTTGTATGTACAAACACGGGAGGATTTCTTCCAGTATTATTGTTAATAACCGTCCTGATCAGATGGAATGTTCTAGAGGTCTTGGACTTACTTGGCAACTGCAGCAAGGATACTGATCACAGCCTGGTATAGTTAGCACGACCACGTATGGTGTTGAGGAGGACCGCTCACATCTCACTTTGCGAGCAATGCATGGATCACAAGCTCCACGACGCCGTTTTATGGTAGAAGCTCTGTTAGCCTTGGCAAAAGACCTCATTGGTGAACGGTCCTCCGAGATGTTCGCGATCTGACATTCCGGACCTCTTGTTGTTTCTATAGTCACTGAAGACATGCTGAATTGTTGCTGTTTGTTCATGCCAAGGAAAAATGTCCATTATATCAAGAGCCGCCTGCATATGACTTTCTTCATGTTGAGGCTCGTCCGAATGAACAAGGGTGTTGAAAACGAATACGAGCTGTGCGTTCATGGGTCCGTCATGTCTCGAAAATTGACTTTACCAAGCATTGAGGAGGAAAAAGCTTATTGCAAAGCTTATGTAGTAGCTAGCTTCTTCGGGCAAAATTGGAGTAAAGAGGCCACAAAGCACTTTTCCCTACCCGTTTACAAAACTACTGCAGAGACTTTTGTATGGCTTTACCATCTTGGCGTACTTAAAGAATTTGATTACGGTATCATAAAGTTCAAGTCGCTTATACTTTGAAGAGGCTCTTGTGCCAGCGCCGCTGTCCCCGTCTTCGTGACAAAATAAATGTATTCACCGACGAATCAACGATCTAGACTCTTTGTCCTTTATGATCGTTTTCTCCAAATATCATACTCAAGGTACGAGTCGATCGTCCTGAACTCGAAATGCGTAGCTTAGCCAGATTCCCAAAACGCGCTTATCTATTCCTGATAATTATCTTGCTTTGGATCCTCTACATATACTCTGACATTCTATTCGCAGCTTCTATTTTCAGATCGATCCCCGACTCGAGCGAGTTATCCTCTATACATCATTGGAACTGGACATTCTGGCAACAGTTCGATCCCACCAGAACACTCCCTAACGGACCCCGCTGGCTGGATCTTGCAGGTTTTCGGCAGAAAGACGGGTTTGCCTGGGAACGGTTTCGAGAGTGGAAACAGAGATGTCGTGGGATCGGTGAGCGTCCTAGACAGGCTTGGCATGGCAACTTTAAGCAATTTTGGGAGACGGAGGAGAGTGATTGGGATACAGTGACGGGATCTTGGACTGGAGAGTGGGTGAAATATACAGGCGATTTGAACTTGACAGATGTGCGAAATGCCAAGCATCGAGCAAGAGACCTTCTGGGGGATGGAGGACAAGTCACAGTGCAATTTCATGATATGGTCGCCGTCGAAACGGAAGTCTTCATCACCACAGACATGGAGTCTGAACTTGGTTATTATGGCGAAATCTCACCCAACAGAGGGGTGAGACTTGTTCGAGAAGTCTCTGCCAGTATCGCAATACGAGGTGATAATACCAGCAGCGATGACGATGTCACAGTCAACGTCTACGGTGTACATTGGCCTCGGATCGGGGCCCTCCTGATGACAACCACCAGTGTGAACTTCGCTGGAATCTTTGGACTACCGCAATTAGGTTTAGATTGGGAGTATTTCGTCACAAGCCGCAAGTTACTTAATGAGACAATTGGGAAGACACCCGCAGGAATCAATGCCACTTTAAGTGAGTGGGCGGATCCGAAAAAAACATACCCAGGAGCCAAGAGTCGAACGTCGACTTGCCAGTATGTTGTCTATATACAGATGCATCCGTTCGAGAAACGGAATATGAGGATTAATATCAGTGAGATTCATGGGGATTATAGAGAGTGTTGTTTTTATGATAAGGTTACTCAGCTGGGGGAAACGGAGTCTCCAATGTCTGTTGCTGTCTTTTCGCCGGATTGTGGGGTTTATTATGGAGACGAAGGGGCAGAGGTTGTCTTACTCGTGGATTAATCGGGCTTATTATATTTGTTAGGAAGCAGGTGGGCCTCGGGAGCGTCCCTGAATCCTTTGTGAATAAGAGAAGAATGTGGTTAACGTTCTGTCAGCTCGGTAATCTGGTCCTCCATGCATTGTGCCTTTTAGTTCACTGCCTTTCCAAATTGGCTGCACAGTCTTTTTAATTCTTTGCCTTTAATTATTCAATTTATTTTCCCCTGTTCCAAAGTACTACTGCCAACTATTACCTGAAAGCGTTGCCCAGAATACATCAATCACACGGCCTCGCATTAGCCTCAATATCATCTATCCCACATTCAACTCGAGCTTTCCTTCAAGTAGAACAACTCGGCTGAGATGTAAGAGCATTATCAATCAAAGTGACCGCTGCGTTCAGCGCACAAGCAGTACCTTGGCTACTAGCACCACCTTGAAAAGCAATAGAAGCAGAAGCCAAAATGTTGCCTTGCATCTGCGACCCGCCAACAATCGTAGCAGAACTCCCAACTATAAAATACACATTGCAAGCCTGCGCACCACCAATGAGCACTACTTGCGCTGTAGCCGTCGTCGTCTGGAACGTGGTTGAGACTTGGAACACAAATTGGCCATTCGGATTCGAGGTTCCGTTCAAAGTGAGAGTTGTAGAGAGGACGGCATCCACGGTCGTGAACCCATAGACGCCAGGGCCAAGTGTTTGACCTCCAAGATCCGTGGAGAGGGTCTCAGTGGGGACAAGGGCCTCGGCGTTGTTATATGCGGTGAGGCATGCTGCTTCGGCATTGCATGAGGCGGTGGTGTCGGAATCGATACTCCCGGTGCATGTTCCTGCTCCGGCACCGAATCCAGTGATGGATGTTCCGGGACAGGTACCGCAGTCTCCAGTAATTCTGAGAGAATGAATGATTAGGAAGTATCTTTGGGGTATGTGGGTACCAGAAGAGGACTCTTGGGAACTGGAAGAGCTTACACTGTTGCTCCGGTGGAGGTTATGGTCGATGAGGCGACGGCGCCAAAGGTTGAAGCGAGTCCCATGACTATGGGAGCAGCGCGTCGCTCGAGGACTGGATGACCTAGAGAGATGCTAAAGAATTGAACAGCAAAGAATGCTAGAAGTGCAAGTTTGGAAACACCGAATATACTGGACAGCATGGTGATGATGGTTGTAGGCAAGGTTTGAAGTAGAGGAGAGCGATTTAGACTTTAGGTATAGAAGTAGAGGAGCATGCAACACTTGTGAGGAGGTGGGAGAATGACTGAAGGTAGGGCTCTGTTGAAAGGAATGAGATTTGCTTTGGATCAAACGGCTTTTTATCTACAAGATGGTAGTATCCGTTCTTTGCTCTCAACGGGTTCTGGCCCGCTTCGATGCTGGCATTATTTCTATGCGGATCATTTTCATGGTGTTACCACTTGAAAGGAATCAGCGATCCGAGAAGCCTGCAGATGCCAAATCAAGAACTGCTTGAAAAAGCTTCTGAGGGGTATGAACTGTTTAAAACTTACCTTTTAACCAAGGATCAGTTGGTTAGAACAGTACCTTGTGCTGGAAGACTTCCCACAGACTAAGTTCGGGAGCCTTGGATTTATTTTCCTAATGCGTCCATATCCATTGTTCGTCCTGTATGGGGACTTCATCCGAACTCGTCAAGATGCGCTCTAAATCATGCAAGTCGGAAAATTAGGTCTTCATATTTATGTTCGACGATCTTTACCTCATTCGAACTCGACGCAGGCTTCGTAAAAACGCATGCAACTGAAAAGCAAGAACAGATAACGTTTTGCTGGTTTCGACTTCACGGCAGTTCTCTTCCGTTTTCCTATTTCCTTCTGTTTCTTGCTGTCACGATGAAAATGATGGACTTTGAGGGGTCTTGATGCAGTCATCATCTCCATGCGTCAACTCGGTGGC
The DNA here is from genome assembly GCF_001500285.1 of Mollisia scopiformis. Taxonomy (NCBI): domain Eukaryota; kingdom Fungi; phylum Ascomycota; class Leotiomycetes; order Helotiales; family Mollisiaceae; genus Mollisia; species Mollisia scopiformis. The sequence goes on from NW_017263605.1 coordinate 739,827, forward strand.
CAGACATGTGCACTAACCCCAGTCAACGTTGCAGTACTTACTGCAGCCTCCCGAGATTTTCTATTGATTTCCGCTTTGGTAGGTCCCTGCATAAGCCATGCCACCTTACCCGTGTAGCACACCACAACTTTTCGAGAATGCTATGAGGTCCTGAAGGATGTTCGAGTCCTCGATGCACTGGCTGATGCGCACAGGTTCGTCATAATGTGATCATCATCATACTTTACCAAACAAGACCCTCGATCCTACACTGTAGACGCATCGAAGGGATCGTCATTGCAGGAGCTGTCGTGCATGACGGCAACGGGACCTAATTCGAGATGAGGATTGCCGAACGACATTGCTATCGAGGTGGGCATGAAGCTTTAAAATGTTGTTGGGGAACGCGGATTAGGTACATTATATTGATAAGTAGGAGCTACCACAGATCTCTCTTTGGTATCAAGAACTACATCGCTTTGACTGCTTTGGCTGCCAAGCTACAGCTATAGGCCACAACTTGGATCGGGAATCCTGAGCTTGCAGGAAAAGAAAAACGCAAAGAAAATAAAGCATGAGTAAACGGTTACTTAGTAGCCTAATTAGGCTTGTGTCGCTTGTTGTATTGAGTGGAGCACACCTTCCTCGCGATGCAGCACATTGACTGACGACGCTCAAGATAAGAGCAAGTGAACTGACAAGTAGCAACTTAAGGAGATATCCGCAAAGTTGAGCGATTGAAGATATTGTTACACTCACAAGTTCTTCGAAATAATGTGCGGTTGGCAGCTGCAAACACATAAATGGCAAACGCGAAAATACAATAACTTCGAGAAGAGCAAAACCTTACGAGTTTTGACAGTGGTATACATATATTGGTGAATACATCGCATCGCTCTTGCGAGCACAATATGACAAGTTTGAAGATTGTGCTTACGATTCAAAACAGTGGTTGCTCATGTAAGTTGGAGCCTGTTGTCATGAAGGAAGAAGTGAGGTTTCGTTTTAATCGGCACTAGCGCGATTTCCCTTGTAATTTCAAAACTTCTCTTCTTTGCTCTCGAGCTTCGCCACTCCACCACAACAATCTGCAAACCTCAATCCTTCGTTATCCTGCTTATGTGCCATGGTTATGCTCGGCCAGCACCTCGATACAGACGGTTCTGATCACCGCGACAGGGCTACGAGTGCAGGATCTCATCCACCAACGCCGCACGATCACGACAACCTTCCCACCACGTACGCAGAGGAGTTATTGAGAGTTAATCGCACACGATATACGAGAATTAGACGAGGACGGAAGTAATATTCGATACAAAGATTTAACCAGGAGCCTTTGCTCACAACTATACGAGAACGTTCGACTCGCCGATCATCGCTCCATGCCAGTCTCAACCCAAGCATCTGCGCTTTTTCCTCAGCTCTCTCTCGAGATACGGCCTCGAATCTGTCATGAATAATAGAACTTGAGAAGGGCAATGTCATTTCAGGTGCATCGCAGTACGGGCCGAGAAATCCACCGCCCTCCTTACAACTTGTATCCAAGCCAGAAACGAAGGGCTTCGTGTTCACGCAGCAGATGAGAGACGTAGGAAAGCCAATGTGGCTGCAGGGTGTTGGTGGATACGATAGGATTTTGATCTAGTACATTTGAGAGATATCGACATTGCGAGCCTTGACTCGAGATACCTTAGGGTTCGCGACTCATACGGCGTAGGCTATTGACACTCGAGTGGGTCGGCAGACTTCAATACTTCGAGCATATACAGGCTCCAGTCATCAGTCGCGATCTGATGCTTCTACAGGATCGTGATGGTTTCACCCTTCGCTCGGCACTCCTTCCCGAAAATTCGCGTCTTCATAGTGCTTGTGGATGACCAGTATCGAGTTCATGTGGACTGGATTGAGGAACAATATCGTCATGAGATCATCCACAAATCGGATTGTCACAGATGATCGGCCATTGAGATCCTCTGTATGTTCGAGAGTAACGAGAGATTTTCGAACAGACGACAGATCCTTGTACAAGAGGCGATTGGACCATTCAAGGAGGTTGAGCGCAACTGCGTCTACTTATGGCTAGTCGAGGATGCTTTAAGGCGGACTTTCGAGTCTGCTGAGCAAAGCTACCATGATTTCGTGGCTCCTCGAGTAAAGGTCATGAGCTATTCCCTACCTCGAGATGTCGATCTTGGACATTGTGGACAGCTCCCGATAGCAGATTCCGAAGAAGGGCCATCTTTCCCCTTGACATTGCCACTGCGAAGAAAGACAAGTGTCACTTGATAGCCCAGTGCAGTCATGGGTCTTTTCGGAAAGCTGCATCGCTCAACGAACCTGAAGGGTCTTTCTTCTGTCCAACAATAATACGGCAAGGTGGGTGAGCTTCAGGGGTTATACCTTCTGCTTGTCCTTGTATTCTCTTCTTATACGGTCTCCTCGGACTCGGCCAAGAAAACTCTGATCTTTGATTCACTTTGTGGGTGGAACGGGCTGTCATCGTAAGCCATAGCTTACAAAAGCGGCCAAATTATCCCATGTTTGTCGATATCCGTCTGTACCCAACCAGCGCCAGAATCATCCTACTAAGCTTGACAGGCTTCTGACTGTGAAGAGCGACGTCAGGTAGGCTGACAGCATTGTGTGTCATGACTGAACTGCAAATGATATTTTTGCTTTCTTTGATTTGACATTTTCAATGCTATGGATTTTGTGCCTTTCACAAGTGGCCAATGCGAACAGTTGGGTATGTTTTTATCGCATGATCATGATCAAACATCTGCGGAAGCTGCGCATGGAATATTCGCTTGCGAATTGCTTTTGCATAAGATCTACTAAGTCTTGCTCCTGAGACTGGTTTGAGATGCCATGGTCGTCGTCTTTCGTCATGACTTTCCCACGCGCTATCAGTGCTTAGTGCTTTCTCCTCTCCGTCAGTATCTATCCAAGTCTTCGCTCTTCTCGCTCTTATGCAAGCGCCGGCTCTTTCCGGGTACCGGAGCCCAGCCCATCAGCGCGGAAGATCGTATCCATACGGGAGATTAGATGTCAAACACTATCACGGTGATCAAGTGTCTCACAGACGAAGTTCTAGGGATTATCTCCGTTGGCGATCCCCGACTGACTGACTAATTGAATCTACAATACCTGCAAGCTGTGAATATCTATGGTCGATGGTACAACCGTGTGGGTAGCTTGCAGAGGGACAAACAATGCGTTTGGTTGACGGCATGAATGGAGGTGCGATTGGACGGATTCACACAGAACCTGGATCGAGCAAAGTTCTCTTCGGTCCAGACGGCACGCTTGCTTATGTCAACCATATCAAATCCCGAACAGTGAGCGTTATCAGCGTTGTTGAACCCGAGGTCATAGGCACGATCCCTAGCTTTGCAGATGCTTTCTCCGATATGATGATTTCAGCTGATGGCCTTCGTCTTTGGGTTGTACACAAAATGGTAGGGAAAACAAGCATTATTGGTCTCTTGACTAGAACAGTTGTGGGAGTCCTCGATACTGGAGCAGAAAGCAACCATCCCATCTTCGCGATTGTGAATGGCAGCATATATAGCTTCGTTACAGTAGCAGCAACGAATGAGACGAAAGTCTACAGCCAAGACTGTCCATCGACAATGCCGCTCTTCGTTACTTCAATCAAAGTTTCTGGGATTGAGCCTCATGGAATTTGGGGAAGTCTAGATGAGACTCGAATTTATTGGGGCAACGAGCACAGCGACACTATGGATGTAGCTGACACATCGTCTATGCGTCTTTTCGCTTCAGTGCCTGCTGGTCAAGAGAGCCAAGTACTTGTCTATGTAGCAGGTGCTGTTCCGGCTGCTTCCAATGACACCGAAAATCTCGGAACTCAAGGGCAAGAAAAAGGGGTTGAGAACCATTTGATCAACGTCACGAATTCAATAAATTCGACAGCTTTAATCACAATTGGAGGGCTGAATGGATTGGACATTTTTCACATGATTGGCCGAGATTTGGAGATTAATCAGAGACATGTTGCGACTGCGATTTGTACTGGTTGTGGTGGAAAAGATTGAAAATCGTGAGCTTCAAGGCAACGATACCGATTGAGGAGATTTTGGGCTGCGCCACTGCTCCTCAGGTGCTGGCGTTCTTGAGTTTCTTCGAGAATTACGACGTCGATAGTGTTGGAGTGAGTCTTGCTTAGCATGGCTCTTGCGTCAGCCCATATTTTGCACGTGCAACTCAGAATCTTTAGACTCGGCTGTTGATGCCGTACCTCATATTTGATTTCATGAACCGCGTCGTGATCTCATCCTATCCGGCGCAGGGCTCGAAACCTAGGATTCTCACCGAGAGCCTCGTGCTGGCGCAACGTCTTATTGGCTTCTACGTTGTGGCTTGCAGATCATGGCTTTTGCTTTTCTTTCTGCTCCGCCAAAATCAGGCTCTGTAACTGCTTTCATGGGATGAATTTGTTCTTCTCGAGCTTATCCTTTCAAGAGTGTCTTTATGCTGTATGCGATCGAGGGTTCGACAGAAACGATGGCGGCTTCGAGCGACGAACAATCATTGCCAAAGCTGGAGAGACGGCTCGGCGATCCCAATAATACTCCCTTGGTCATCGAGGAGCCTAGCATATACAAATCACTCACACCTCGATCGTCAACTACCTTGGAAGAGCCTTGCGAGCAAAAGTTTTTCAGACTTCTCACTATTCTTCCAGGCGTTGATCCTGCTATCATGGAATGCAAACTCGAAGTTGCTGTCTTCCCAGTTGACATGCCATTCGAAGCCTTGTCGTACGTCTGGGGTCAACCATAACCACGTGATTGGGTTGTGGTCAATGGAATCAAGAAGTCTATCACCCCGAATCTAGGAGCAGCACTCAGACGACTCAGATATGAGGCTGAGGAACGATTAGTCTGGGTCGATGCCCTATGTATCAATCAAGACGACCTCGCAGAGCGCTCACAACAAGTCATGTTAATGAGGGATATCTACTCTGTGGCTCACAGAGTTGTGGTGTGGCTCGGTGAAGATAATGGCCAGGCAGCAGAAGCCTTAGCCATCATCAAGAAAGCTGCCAACTTTTATTTGTTTGAAACGAACACCCCGCTTTCACGACTCAGCACCGAGCTCTGGCCAGAGTCAGACAAAATCAAATACGATCCGATGTTTCCTGAGAGAGAAGCAAACAGCATATTTCGTGGCTTTCCCACATTACCCGAGTTCAATGACACGACCACGCCATCACCGTGGAATTCCGTTGCCTGGTTTTATGATCTTGAGTGGTTCAAAAGGGTATGGATCATCCAGGAGGTCGCTTTTTCTCCAACGATCATGTAATCTTACTGCGGACGTAATGAATTCGATTTCAGACACGTTTTTATTGCTGCTTCTTGGCTACTTCGGAAGGAGTATCTACATACTGATGCTTTGATTGTTAACTATGTAAGAGCGGCCGCTATCCTCAGTACTCGCTTTGCCGAAAATCAATCAATCAGCACCTTGATCAGCATGGGATTATATTCCAGATCTACGGATCCCCGAGATAAGGTCTTTGGGCTACTAGGACTAACTGATGACAAGACTCGCAGCAATGTCTGGATGAAATCAGATTATACGAGATCGACCGCAGAGGTATATATGAACACCATTCGATACATCATACTAGCCAATGAGCCTGATGGAAGGCTCTCCGATGTCTTCGCGAACATCACGAGTTATCCTGGCGACGAGAATGATAAGTACCCGTCATGGGTACCTCGATGGGACTCGTTCACAACTCCAGATCAATTCTCGGCTCCGATCCAATTTGCACAATGGAAAGCGGGTGGAGGACGAGACGAAGAGGTCAATCTTCCACCTCATTCTGAGATCTTGAATATCAAAGGGGTCTTATTAGGAACTGTGTATCGTGTTGATGATGCGATAGCCAATGAGAAGAATTCGCTTGAGCCTATAAAACAGACTTGGGATCGATTCCATGAGGAACTCGAAGATTCCACCAGAGTCGAAACGTTAGAATGTGCGTTTATTCGTACGGTTACCGCGGGACATGCATGTCTATCTGAGCTTTCCGGATCAGCTCGCCTATTCGAGGCTGATGATTTGAAAAACTGTTTTGATTTCATCGCTGGCGTTGCCGAGGACAACGGTTCCGTCACAAGAGCTCAAAAATTGTTGAATTCGACTCGCAATCTCCCCTTTTTCACCACTACTGATAAGCATATGGGTTTGGCAGGCAACAAATCTATTTTATCTGGTGATATACTGTGTGTATTCTTTGGCCACAGGATGCCGTCTGTTCTAAGACCGGTGGGCGAGGAGTATCGATTCTTAGGACCATGCTACATCCATGGCTACATGTATGGGGGAGCGATTGAAAAGTTGGAAAGTGGGGAACTGGAAGAGAGGTGGTTTCTTCTGTGTTGATGGTTTCCTCAAGATTTCTGATACTTGGTTCTCTGAATTCAAACAGAGATCACTTGCTTATTAATGTCCTTGGACTGCTAGTGGATTCTCCTTCGATCAGACTTTCATTTCAAAGAATTGGTGCCATCAAAGATTACCATTTAATACTTTATATCCAAAAGTTCGGGTTGATTCTGGAAACTCAGCGGCACGTGACCTGTCTCGAATGTCGGTACCAAGCAGCACAGTACTGGGGCGGCAAACGGCGGTCTCTCTAAGAAGAAGTACATATGTCTCAAAGCTGTTCTGGGAAGTGTCGTCGAAGTTTAAAGGCTGCTGTGCTTGCTTTGCCAGAGTAGGTCACATTGTAGCCTGCGCCTCATAATGGATTGCACTTCTTCGTGTCTCCCTCTTTTCTCGTTTCAGTCCAGCACCATGAGAGACGAGTAAGGTGAAATTAAGTATTGGTGAATTGGTTGAGATAAGAGAGCGTTGGAGACATATTGCGTTGGCATTGGGGGACAAAGTTTTGGGGTTGACGAAGGGTAGGATGTATTCCAAACGGGGGAGGGATCGTTGATCTTAAGTGAAGCTTCATCGAATTCCTTAATGAGGTGGTAACCAAGCGAGCCCAGCGAGCCAATATAGGGAACGAGTAATATGGTACGTCTCGAGAAGGACTGGCTGGTTCTGTATGTTTATTAGCATGTGATCCACACATGTACTCTGTAGGTACCTAGGTACCTAGGTAATTGTACCAAGCAGAGTTCCTCGTCAGATACCTGAGTTTCTGAGTATGATTCGCATAAGTTAAGGCTAGAGTTGACTCGAACATATTCTGGCTGGGTATCACTTAACTGGTTCCGGGTATTCTGTTTTGAGTTTGGTACCGAGAAGAACGATATCCGAACACTAAATATGCATACCAAGTACTCATATGTCCATGTTACAACTATGGTATCGACGAGAATCCATCTGATATCACGGGCGTCAATGGTCTTGAATGTCCTTGAATTTCCAGTTCCGCCCCCACTTTTCCCCCTGGACAGTAAGCGAGGGGCGATCAGTCAGCCGAATCCATAAAAAGACACAGCCTCATTGGCCCGTTCGTTCATTATTATGCTTCACTGCGGCGGTGTAACTAGACATCATCTCTTGCTTTATCAACGCCTCGTCCGCGTTGTGGTCACATATTCTCAGTCAGCTATCCGCTACAGTGATTCTGGGAATTGTTTGAGGGATCAATCTCCGTCTGCAGCTGTTTCTCACTGGCTTGCTCGTTTATAGACTCAACGCATTTCTGAAGCCCTTCAACCGTCTTGAAGCTATTGGTTCCGTCGCTTGTCGGATATCGGGGGCTGGGCACCAAACGATCGATCGAGGGTCGTGTAACGATGGCTGAAGGTGTCGAGCCCGAAGGCGCGAAGCGAAGGAGAGCTTTCAAGCCCAAAACGAGAACTGGATGCATCACTTGCAGGTAACAACGGCCCGTCCCCTTCTAGATCCTAGCTAAGAAGCAGAATTCGGCGTATCAAATGCGATGAAGCCAAGCCGGCTTGCCTGAAATGTACCAGTACAGGACGTAAATGTGATGGATATGTCGTCTCGACGAATGATCGGACGTCGAAGAGCCCATCACCACCCAGAAGCAGCACCCCAGTTGTGAACAATACCGTCTCCAGAACATCATTGCCTCGGATGACCTTTGTACCCTTTCAAGCCAGCAAATCGGAACTTAGAGCTTTTCGGTATTTCCAACAAGAGACTATACCAGAAATCTGTGGCTTCTACCGGGAGGAGTTCTGGTTCAAGTCTGTGCTCCAGGCATGTCACCATAACCCCGCCATTCGGCATGCTGCCATCGCTCTAGGATCTTTGCATGAGAAATCCGTGGATCCAGCTGCGTCGAATCACTCTGAAGATCTGATTGAGGGCGGGTTTCCATTGCAACAGTATAATAAATCTATTCAAGCCTTGCTTAAACCTGTCCCGGGTAGTTTCCTTAAACCACAACAGAAAGTAGACGTGGCTTTGATCACTTGTATCTTGTTTGCTTGCTTCGACGTAAGTCCTGACTTGTTCTCTTCCTTTCGGACAGGGTACTAATCCGTGCTAGGCTTTACGAGGTCATCTCGGAACCGTCTTCGACCATATCGATGGCGGGGTTAAAATCCTTTCAGAATTACAAAACAAACCAAATTCAGTCATACACAACGATGAAGAGATATCCGCAACCTCTCTGTTCGCGCCGATGTCAACACTCAACGTCCTATTTACCCGACTAGACATCCAGGGCTCTTCGATGATGGGCGCAAGACGCCTCAGATTAGTCCCAGGACCCGCCCATGATCCGCTCATTGAAACAGCAGCCATACCCGCGGAATTCTACAGCTTTGAAGAAGCGCGAGAATCACAAGACAACATCTTCCGCTGTTGGCACCTCGACTTCCGGCGAACTCTCACCAATGGCGCAGAATTTCCTTTCGGCGAAGTCCCAACCAAAGAAGACGCAAAATTCCTGAAGATCACCTACAGCCAAAAACTCGAACAATGGAGCGAAACATACGAACGATTCCTGCTCGCGAACCCAGAGAAGAGAGATCTACCCGCAGATCATATGCTTCAACTACTCAACACCTTCATATGGATACACGCAGATGTCGACCACGCAGCTTCGGCGGAAGACGAAACGACATGGGATCAATACACAACACAATTCAGACAGATTGTCTACCATGCTACCGTCATTATAGCCTCCACCTCCTTCATCACACAACGAAAAACACTCTTCTCCCTAGACACAATGATCATCAGTCCGCTCTACTTTGTGGGCTCGAGGTGTCGACACCCAGAAATCAGAAGAGACGCCATAGCGTGTCTCTATACCGCGAATAGACAAGAGGGATTGTGGGAGAGCAGGACACTGGCTAGGGTTGCGCAGAGAGTTCTGGAGATTGAGGAGGAGGGGATGGGGATTTTGGTTGATGGGACGGAGATACCGGCTTGGAAGAGGATTAGTGGTGTTCAGCCAGAGCTACATTCGGATGAGAGGCAGGCGACTATACATTATACCTCGAAGCCCGCGGAGGAGGGAGGCCTCCCAGTGACAAATATGAAGGAGAAGATTGAGTGGTGAGGTGTGGTTGATAGTTAGATACCTTTTTGGATTGTATCTGGAGGAGTTGGTTTGGTTGGGGTATCTACATACATTACTGAGTTCGCTCAGTAGTAATCCGATTCATAGGCGTGATCTACAAAGCTTTCCTGGGCGATCAAAGAATTTCTCCAATCCCCTACAATCCCTAGGATTGATTTCCACCTTGCAGATATACCTCGTGTCGCCTTTTTACCATCTTTCCGACTACATAGACCTGTTAACAACAGCACCGCACTCGAATGGATGATATTCCGCGCCCTATCGCGAGGGACGAAACAATTTCCATCACTCTCCCAACGAAGACCTCGAAGGCCGTAATACTGCCAAGGCCTGCTTAGTCATCCAGCCCACCTCGCGCTTCGGAACTTACACGGAACTTAGCATCTCTCTTCAACGAGACTCTTACATTCGCTCGACGTTGCACAACATGCTGTTTTCAATGTTTGAATGTCTCAAACTCCTTTCTTTTGTATCACAGCTTCCAGATGTCGGCGACAGACTCCACACCTCACACTCTTACGTCGGACTTCCTGGCCTCGCATCTTGATGGAATGAGGGATCTGCATCGGCTGTATCGAGATGCGGATCAGCAAACAGGGTTATCTCAATATTCTGTAGGTAAGTATCGGTGCAAGTTTGGATTTTCCTGACAGACGGGACAGTGCGACCGGTGCAAACAGAGGAAGGTATGTTGATTTCCTGACTCTGGTCTCTGGGACTGATCGAGGGTCTTTCAGCTGCGGTGCTCACGAGCACTACCATCATGTGATAATTGCAAGTCATGGAATGGGGAATGCGTGTATTCCAGGCACGGCAAGATACGAAGACGGCCCCGATCGAAGTAATTCGCTATTTGTGTCTTGTCTCAAATCAGAAACTAAATCAGTGGTAGCATAGCTCGGAACACTGGGGCAGCAAAGTCCCAGCCACAAGCTGGCTCCCAGATTCCACAACCAATTTCCTTCAATCCAAATTCCTCTGCCTTTCAAGCTTCATCAAGAGACAACCCGAAAACAACGCAGTATGGGACGGGAAGCAGTGATGATGATCTCGAATCGAAGTCACGCTCTGGAAGAATACTCGAAGATGACACAGGCCAAGCTTTCTACGTCGGACCTTCTCCCATCGCAACCTTTCTTTCACAAGCTAACAGCAATATTGGAAAGGTGATGAATGATGTTCGGGATAGTGGATTGCATCAGAATGCCGAGGAGAGTCTTGCTGATCTCTCGAGCACCTTTGCTGCTGTTTCGTTTCAAGATGCTAGCGAAGTCCGAAAGAATGTTCGAAAACTCAAAAGAAGCAGCGAGGTATTCTTTATACCAGAAAAAGATGATGGGGAGTATTTGATTAACTGTACGTTGGCATTGAAGGAAACTCAAAGTTTATGCTGACCTGGGGTTGTAGTATTCGATGAAACAATGAGCAAAGGCTCCCCTTTCTTTCGAAAGCCCCCTAAGGATCTATTATCAAAGATCGTGTTTGAGCCATCCGCGGTCAAGGAAAGAGGATGGTTGCTACTTTACAACGTCGTTATGTCTACCGATCTTGCCCTCATGACGCCACCAAACTTGCGACTCAGCAAGTGTCTACAATGGAATACATGGATGCTGATTGAAGACTCAAGCATCTTTCTGGAGCCAAGCGAGATCAACATTCAAGCTCTGGTTATTCTTGCTGCTCACGGACAAGAGATCACGACTCCAAGCCTCTGCTGGACACTAATGACCCATGCTTGTCAAATGGCTCAAACTCTAGCTCTACATCTCCCAATCCCTCGACTACCGCAAAAGCACAAAGATAATCAATACAGGAACTGTTTGTTCTGGGGATTGTTTATAGTCGACAAAGCACTGGCATTGTCTGTTGGAAGGCCTCCTCTTCTCCCTACATACCTGTACAGGAATGCTCGACCGCCAGATCCAGCAACCCTCTCTCTGTATAGGCCTCATAGACATATCCTTGGAGCTGTGGAATCTCCAGAAGACTCGATTCTTTATGACTATGGAGGCTTCCACATAGCGCAGAGTCTCGAGCTTGCCAAGTTTCAAGGCCAAGTCTCTGATTTGATGTACAACGACCGCGAGACCAATGCTGCTAAAACTTTGGAGTTGAAGAGAGAACTGGATCAATGGATGGAAAGAATTCTCACTGTAAGTCAGACTGCTGTGTAGCTTTGACACGAGGACTTATTGAATTTGCAGTCAACTTATCATCAGATACAAAATTGCAAATCGCCGCAAGAAGAAGAAGTCAAGCTGGGGATTAATATCCAGAAGTTCCAATACCATCATTTGGTTGCATATCTTACAAGAGGGGACAAAGACAGCGGGGATACATGTCTGGAAGCGGCAAGAGCTGCAATTGGTCTTTTGGAATACCTGGTATCAAGCTCCCGACAAGTTTTCAATGGTATCATTTGGTGAGTTTCCTCTCCACGCGCTTCTTTCTGAAGCGAAGATTCTGATCATTCCAGGCAACTTCTCTACCAGCCCTTCACCCCATATTTTGTTCTTTTCTCGAACATAGTCTCCAATCCTACCTCCTCCACCTGCTACAAAGACATCCAATACCTACGACAAGTCGTCCTATACTTCCTACAAATGAACAACAATCACCCGTCGGCTGGAAGATTGGAAAAGGTGGCAGAGACTTTCACCAGGCTCGCAGAGACTTATGTCCGGCATGTAAGACGACGAAATGACGAGATCATACCTCCTCCCAACTTAAGCCTCTTCCCTAAAGCGGTTTACGAAAATGCTGTCTCGACTCATACAAGCGAAACTTCTACACCAGAATCACTACTCAGAACTCCCGAATACAACAACATTCCTTCCATCGATTTTTCCTCTCTACCTGCCCTCCCTCCTCTCGATCTCAATTCCACAACCAACTACAATTTCGACGACATGCCATCCGACCCAATGGCTCTCCTCAACTTCTTCTCGCCATCATACGAAATGGGCATGCCACTCAGCGACATTGCTGATGAGCAGCAGGATACTACAATGGGAGATCAGGATATACTGTTCAGGGAATTGAAGAGCTTCCAGCAGAATGGTGCACTGGATGGGACGTTTGATTGGTTCTCTTGGGATCTGTATGATAGTTCTGTGCCATGAAATTTTTGGGGTTTTCTGAGGCAAACTGAGGCTTGTGGTGTCAATAAATATCTGGTGATAGAAATGGGACTTGCGAGCTGTGAATTGAACTTTTATTAGGTTGTAATATATTTTCATATCTCCACTCATATCCGAACAGCTTTGGAGGAGGAAGTTTGCTCTTGACCGTGGGCCTGAAGAGCACCAGTAGTTTGCGACCTTCTTTTATGGAAAGATGTCACAATTTAGGGCAGCAGGATATTTAGAGCATAGTATGCAGACCTTTGAGAGACATTTGCATTTCTATTACCCCACGTTTCGCGGTCATAACGAGAGTGACAGAAAATTGAGAAAACAACCCAGAACCTCCATCGAGCAGACTATTAATCTGAATCTGATTCTGCCCAAAACCGCCTGTTCTGCTCCTCTCTCTTAGCCTCGTCGATGAACTCACTCATGTCCAGATCTGCTGCTGGGGGTTCCTGAAGTATCATCTTTCTCCGCTTGCTTCTATAAGGATCGATAGCGACATTGCCTTCAAGATCGGCAGCGATAATGGCTTCAAATCGGGCTTTCTCTACGACGCGTCGGACAACTATCTTGATAGAGCTTTTCTTCTGCTGCCATCGAGGTACCTTGATCCCTATGTGACAAGCGACTCGTCAGCAATGTGACCAATAGCTCACCATAAGGCATAGTCTTCTTAGAAGGCGAACAGCTCAACAGAGACAGAGTGGTGTAGCTAAGGCACTTACATTGCAAGATGACGGCCTGGTACGCCTCCGTGCCTTCGAATCGGTACGGGTAACGTTCAGAGCACCACTTGACGACCCTAGCCCATTCCTTGAATTCGACGATGATCTTTGGCTTGAAGAAGTGTTTCTTGAAGATCTCCTCATGTACGTCGGGGTTGAGCTTGTTGACGAACATGCTAAGTTGTCTGGCTGCGAACGAGGTTAGTTGAGAGTGAAGACGCGTTGAGAATAATAAACATACGACGCTCGACCTTGATTTGCTTTGGTGACTTTTCTTCGGTGACATCTTGCAAGATGGTTGCTGGCAAAGCGCTGGCTTGAGTTGGGTCACCCATTGTGACAGCTGGGCAAGGCGAACAGCGATTTGGTTTCGAGATTGAAGATGGAGAGGGGAAAGAGAGTTTCGAGCGAACGTTGAAAGAGTTTTGTTCACTCTAGCGCCGGGACGGAAAATGCTACACAAGCGGGTCTCACCGCGCAAAAACCGGCTACACGATTTGATGGGTTTATGCGTCTCCCTCAGTAGACAGATTTCACTGACTTGAAAGATATGAGATGCTTCCGAGGCTACTATCATGATATGTATTAGATGCGTGTATTGTACAGTTTCGATATTGCATGGTACACGCCTGTGGAGTGACTTGTAAAAGGGGGGACATTTAAATAGAAGAGCTTATATACCACAGCCGTCCAAATGATCGACTGCATATCGGTGATGTGCTAAGACTTTCACTCTGTTTTGAGGATCGGTCTGTATCATTCTTCACCAACCATTCCACTACATTTCATTTCTAGTCGCCCCTGACCGCTATCTCCGTTCGTCAATCTAACTGACTTCCCAAAGAGCTCGTTCCTAAACCGATGATTGCTGACTTCAGCGCAACAGGACACCGATCCTTGAAGAGCCATTTATGTATGAAGATCTGATACGCAGGAGTGCCGGTAAATCCTTGATTGACGGTAGCGAATTCAGATAGATGCGCTTGGATAACCTTTCCGTCGCAGTGTTCATTGAAGGTCTCGTAGAAGGAGACGCAAGTGGCACCCAAGATTCGTTGGCTGGCCGGCTCAAGTAGCTTGAAGATTCCGCAGTGGATGTTAAGAGGAAGCTCATTGACAAGTATGCTCTTTTGCTCAGCTACAATGGTAAACAATTAGCTCTTAGCAGAATGTGAAAATGGACTCGAGCTTACCTCGTTGTCTTAGAGTCTTAATATCTTCGTTTTCGGAGTTCATAGCGGCGGAACAAGTAAGCTGAGGGTGAGTACTTGTGGCCACGATTGGAAGGGTCTCTGAAGTCGAGGTAGACATGTTGAAAGAAACTGAGTAACTTTTGGACTTGAAGATTCGAGTTTCGAGCATGGGAGAACGAACTATGTCCGAGACTTCGTAGCAGGAGTTGGCCGAGGCAGTGTAAGTCTTCAGGAGCTTGGAATGTGAATAGTCACAATGGGCTGAGTGTTATGAAAGAAGTCCAGACTGTTGTGGTAAGAAGTGAATATTAAAGTGAGGTAGAAGTGAAAAATAGCAGAGAGACGACGAGATACTTGCCAAACTTTACGCGAAGCCAAAGAAAATATCACAATCGAGCACGTATATTTGATTTTCACTGGTTTATAGGTTGTTTGTGGAGGTCTTATCATTATTGTAGTCAACGATAAGTCCACAGCAGCAGATCTGGGGTTCATTGACTTATAGAAGGTGACTTGGCCTCGGAGCGAGCAGATTAAGGTTCCTCAGCAGATGAAGATTCTTCAGTAGAAGCCTGTGCCACTGCTGCTCGGCCACTCGAAGATTGCGCGACCGCACTGTGACCGCGGAGTGCTTCACCTTGAGTCATACCAGCCCAGCCGCAGCGAAGCTCTCTCCGATCCCAGGCTTGCTCTACCTCGAGATTAGCTTTCCCGCCGTAATTGATGGTCTTTCGTCCGAGCTTCTTTCCGGGTCCTGCAACCAGCTTGTACTCTTTTCCATTATTTGCCATGTTTCTCCTCTCATCAGCATCGTCAGTCCGCCTAACTATTTGAGCAAGCCATGTACGGCGATGATCTGCTTGGGACTCTGGTCGGCTGAGCCAATTGGCTACAATTGTTTGATATTCAGTCGTGCCCAACAGCATACCTCCGCCTGGCATGAGATTGAGAAGCTCGCTGTGTCGGATGATGATTGCCTCGTTGTTGAAATGCTCCTTGTAGGTTTCGTAGAAGGAAATGCATGTATCTCCCAAAAGACGGCGAGTTGCAGTGCCCAGGTACTTGAAGATCTCATAATGAATGACAAGCGGGAGTTCGTTCACAAGCGTGCTTGTTTGGAGGACTTTTATGATTAGCTAGAGCTGGCGACGAATTGAAGAGCCTTCACTTACTCCGTTGTTTCTCAATTGGTTGGCTCTCACTTTTCTGCTCCTTGTCGGCATCGCAATCGTATGAAAGCATCATCGATGAGATCGACGAGCTAGTAAGACTTGGGGACGTAACTGTCGAGGTCGCGCTGCCGCAATGAGCAAGAGGGCTTTGGCACTGCTCTATCTCAGTGTCGAGATTTGAAGACATGTTGAAAGGGCTATCTCATCGTTGTGGGGATCCGCGATGGCAATAGATTTTCAGGAAGAAGAAGTGTTCCGCGGTATATCGTCATTAAATCAACCGAAGCTCCGGCCTTGTATTGAGCGCAAAGATGGCAAGCCACGTGCTTTTCAGTGACGACAATTCAGGAAATCTTTAAATCAAAGCAAGAACAGAGGAATTCCTATGATAGCAAATGTAAACGTACTCAATTTATGTGACTCCCTAGACTTTGTACATTTGATTACAGGCGCAACGAGTATAGAGGCTCACATATAGGGTTGAGATTTATGTTTAGGCTTTATAGCCCTTCGACGTTGCACTTAAACTTTATGAATTGTCTTTAGATAGAACTGTGCACATGGGGAACTACCTTTTGGAGCAACCATAGATTGTGATAAGCTGGATTTGGAGTTAACATATTGTGAAGTCTGATTATCAGATAGTGAGCGATAGAATCTTATGCAATTCGTAGCCCTCGCTTGTTGAATTGATGTTTAAGCATCTAAAGCTTGACTTTAGGATCGCAAGAGTGGGTGGGCAAAGTTTGACGATGTAGATTTATTGACTAATTGTCTGAGGCTGCCTATCTTGCCCAACCTCAGCTAGTGACTACGTATTCAGCAGAGACCAGAGTTTAATGCTGATCGAACAGTTACAGAACATCTTGAGAAGACAAAAATATATGGACCGCATCTCGGCTTTGAAATCATCTAAAATGAGCGCCATCAAAGAAACACCATGTTTATATCTTCATCGGCCAAGCATATTCGCGGTTCACCAGATTACATGCATGTTCGAATCATACACGATGTTAGGTTGTCACTTCTTCGGGAACAGCTACTTTGCTTCCACTGTGATACTTCGACCGCTTGTGAAGCATGAAAAACGTGTGGAATTATCCCCCCCTCCCCGACTTACTCACAGTTCCCTTCCTAGGTAATGTTCTTCGTGAAAATGCTGGCATCCTGATATCCAAGGTAGATTTATCACGGTAACCATTGATAGGAGAATGACGAACGTCTTAACTGATCGCATTGGTTGCTGGAACACGTTTCTTGTGAATTGCAATTGCACAGATCATCAATATTTGATTCATGGAAAAATTCAATTGCTCTAAGTAGACTCTATGCTATATTCCGTGCTTCACGCTCAACACAGCACCAGCCAGTAAGATTCATCTTTGCACAGCATTTAGTACTCTAAAATAAGCGCGATTCTCCTCTGCCTATCTGGATGTCCACGTCTCAGAGCTTGCTCTTCCTGTTCGCGGACTGATAGCCGGGCTACCGGCCCGCATTTAATTCTTCTTTGATATTTAGCCGCACATGATACAACAATGGTGTGCAATGTCATCTTTATCTCCAGGGGGTTTTCTGCATCCGGTCTCCATGTGAGATATATCCCGAATAATCAACCCAGTTGAACATGATCTGGAGGTATGCTTGGGTGGCTCCCAGTGGGTATGTTTCGGATCCAAAGACAACAATGCCTCCTTCGGTCTTGTAATGAGCCTGGTAAATGTCTCGAAAGGTGGTGCAGGTGGCGGCGAGAAGTCGGCATGTGGCTGGACCAAGATAGTCGATGATCGCTAGCAGCATTTCGATTGGAAGATGTTTGATACGTAAGCTCATCTGTTCGACTTAGGATCAAGTTAGTTAATGTTGATATAGAAGTGTATGATTGCAATACCTCGAGCTTTCTTGTCTTGACTTGGCTGGACGGCGCTGCTGCTCGTACCAGGGATCAGCGCGAGCAGCGCAGATTGACTCTCGGCCATGGGGAAGGAGTGCTGAGAAGTCTGTGGTTGCGGATTGCAGTTTGACGCTCAAGCTATGCTCTGAACGGACAAAGGAAAAAGGTTTCTTGTGTTATGGAAAGGCGGAATCTTGGGTTGGATAGTCTACTTATATAGACAGCAAACTCACGCTAGTATTGCGAAGACCTAGTTTCATGCGGTGCACGCTAAGGAACTCTTCGATTGGCAATGTTTGAAAGTCACGTCACACTTTCAAATGTTTCCACCGCTATGATAGCACAGTTTTCCAAGATTGAAGAGACAGTGAAAAAATACATTCATATGTACTGGTACTGGAGTCGTGCTATAATGCTATTTTCCCAACTTTGCTCTCTCGCCATCTAATCCGAGTCTTTCTCCTCAGTGAACGACGGTGACGTCCTAACCGATCTCCAGAAATCCCTTGCTTCGATCGCCTCCGCCTCCAAGTCGCGTCCCAAGATGTTTTTGGAGTGATCCTGGATTGTTTTGGCAGTGGTGATATGTCAGTTTCGATGCCCCCAGGGTGAGTAGAAGGAAACTTGTGTCCTGGGAGTCGTTTCCCGTTGCACACGCGAAAGTCATCCAATTGTGTAGGATTTGTCGATACGAAGCAGTGCTATCAGGGAGACCCCATACTTCGGAGCTGGTGATGATGATATTCTTCTCGTAGTACCATGTTTTGTATATGCTGCGGAATCGGATACATGTGGCGGCAAGCAATCTACGTGTAGCATGGCCGAGGATATCGAAAATCTTCCGATGAAGCTCCGCCGGAAGCATCTAGACCAGGGCAGCTATCTGCCTGGCTAGATAAAGCATTAATTAGCCTGCAACCAAGAATGGGCTGTATCCGTACCTCTTTCTTCGAGAGAAGATTCTTTGGAAGCTGTTGCTGGTGATATGACCAGATCGCCGCCTCTAACCTCTTGTTCGTCATTCAATCCTGCCATATTGATGGTTGATTGCTGAGAATTTGTTGAGTTTGCGAATGTTTGTTGCAAATATTGTCATGTTGAACTGTATACCTGGTACCTAGAAAGTAAAACAGATGTTCGCTTATTTATAGAGCTTCCAATCGGGTTAGGCCATTTTCTCACAGGCTACGATTCAAGCCATAAACTGGTGGGCAGAATGCAAGGTTCCATATCAGTGGAAGACTATTGCCGGAATAGTACTTAGACAAAACACCCTAATAAATACAAGACAATTGAGAACAGCGGTCCACCATTCTGCCCGCTCCCGTGGACTTTGTCTCCAAGTTCCTCTAATGCATCTCAATAATCGCGCTTCCACCAGCCAAAGACACAAAGTCCAGAGTGGGAGTCACAACTCTTGTCACACCTCTTTCATCGGCAAATCGGTAGTTGTGGTGCCTTTTTGCCAGTAATTGCTTCACCTTGTAAGCGTACTGATCAACCTCCGTTTCAATCAGCAGCTGGTTGCAGCCTGGCATAAGAGGACCGATCTTAGGAGCTATTGCCCAGTTAGACAGGATTCTTCGATATTCGAGTGTTCCGATCAGAGGTGCCCAGGTTTGGGACAATGGGTCGTGGAAGATGTCGAGGACGTTGATAACGATTTCTGTCTCGTAGTAATCCTGCTTGTAGATCCTGTAGAAGGCAAGGCATGTGGCTCCAAGCAGTCGACGAGTGATAGGTGATGCATTTTCGAATATATGAAGGTGAATTTCTGTAGGGAGATCGAGAAGCTGGCCGGTTTGGACAACTGGTCAGGAAACTGATCAGCTTATTTACATATCTTCAGTGATGATTCAACTTACCTCGCTCCACTTTCCCGTCGCTACCCCAATGCCCATCACCAGACTTACCGGTACCACCCGCAATGCCTGCTGACACATTCCCCAATTGAAGTCGAGTTTCATCTCGCGGTGCCGTCTTGGAAGTTGAGTTGCCCATTTTATCTGATGTGGACGGCTCGTGTTGTCTTCAGAGGTACCTGCCGGCACTGGTTGGGGTTCACTCACGGTGTCCCCTTGAAGAAGATGGACAAGGAAGTATTTGAAGTTTCGAATTATAGAAAG
The DNA here is from genome assembly GCF_001500285.1 of Mollisia scopiformis. Classification (NCBI taxonomy): domain Eukaryota; kingdom Fungi; phylum Ascomycota; class Leotiomycetes; order Helotiales; family Mollisiaceae; genus Mollisia; species Mollisia scopiformis. The sequence continues at coordinate 759,600 of NW_017263605.1, forward strand.
GTTGAGGTTCAAAGGTTCATGTCTCTTCTTTGTCTAAAGCGCGCTGGATCTGTATTTGGAGGAAACCACAGAGTCGCTAAAGATTGACCGACGTCACACCATCATCAGTGAATTTTAGTGTATACACCTGGGGAAAGGTTCGTCAATGGCCATAGTCTAGCACGCATGACGGACATCCATCATTTGGTCAGTGAGACTTCTTCAAGAATCACATCTTGGCAACTCGCGAACAATTTTTAACTATTTTTAGTGATAGGAGGTTGATGCATGTGGAGACAAGTTATTTTAAGTGCTATCAGCCACGATGTCTGTACACCAGCCAATCTCTACTAACAGTTGCCCTAAGTTCCAATGCTGAGTCCAGCTTCTTACCTTTCAGCTTCCTCCTTGTCTGCAGCATGCCAATGCTTCACGCTCACAGATCAAGGTGGATATATAGCGATAGCCGAACCGCAAAAGAGCTGCTTTGGCTCCTGGATATGTCATCTCCTGCCAAGGTCCTCTAACGATCATGTACGGTCCGCCACTTATGGCATCGAATAACCAGTCTCTTCGATGCTGGAAAGCATATTCTGGAGTTTCACCTTTGCCAATATCCGAAGGAGCCAACCAAGCGGCCATGATATCCTGATACTGAAGTGTACCAGCAAGGGTCAGTTGATACGTATTGAAGCAGCCGGAGTTCTCCAGCTAACCTCGGAGCTCAGCAGCATCAACGATGATACCCTTTTCTTCCCCCTTATGGTCTTGCTGGCCATAGAAGTCAGATTTCCAAGCTTGATACATGGAGATGCATGTTGCGCCGAGCAATCTTTGAGTACCTGGGCCGAGATATTGGAAGATTTCGAGGATAAGCTCGACTGGGAGTTTTGGAAGGGAACCTTTCTGCTCAGCTTTGTTCTTCTTAGCTGCTACCCGTGATCTTGTATAATACTAGGATGAGCTTACCTCATTGCTTCTTGGTTTTGGATGCTTGCATTTGCGCATCTGCCAACGTGATCAAGGCGTTTATTTTGATAGCATCAACGGAGACAGGAATTGAGGAGGCCATTTTGGTAAGCTTGGTGACGTTGTTGAAGTTGTAGAAAACGTGTTCTTGCTCGAGGGTTGATGTTGGTGGTAAATGCAATGCAATGCAAGTTTTATGGGGGTGATCTAGGAGCACGAGGAAGGCGATTTTATAAGAGGGTCTAGCGCTTAGGTAGAGGTTAAAGATACTCATGAGCCAACTACAAACATCTAGTCTGATCATCTGGTGGCTTGTACTAACCCTGGATAACACGAAGTGTCAGTAGTTGAAAAGGCCTGTGTGCTGTGGTTTTAGAGATCAACGCACACCAGGCAAGCAAGGTTGAAAAAAAGTGACACCTTAGCTGGGTCTGTTAAGCTCTGAGCCTCGAATAGAGAGAGTTTAGAAGCGCTACAAGAAGGATATAATTCTCATACCAGAACCATTCAAAAATTGAGAATTTGCTATTTCCTGCTATGAATTGCGGCCACTATGATCACTCATGCTGCTTCCTCCTTAGTGTCTCGTAACAGATAGGCTTCGTACTGTGGAGGAGCTAAACCACCAGCCATCTCCGAACTCTCGACAAAGGCTCTGATCTCGGCTTCCTCCTCATCAGTGAGATTAATATCGAGAGTCTCCAAATTCTCTTTCAAATTCTTAAGCTGCTTAGTGCCAGGAATGGGGAAAATATCATCGCCTTGTTTCAAACGCCATGCCAACGCAAGCTGGGAGATTGTGCAGCCCTTCTTGTCTGCCAAAGCTTTGAAATGGGTGACAATATTGAGATTGTGCTCTCTATTACTTTCTAGAAAGCGTGGCATGCGCTTGGGACGTGCGTCGCTGCTGTCACCGACAGCTTCGCCCTTGCTGAACGTGGTAGTGAGTAATCCTCGACCGAGTGGTGCCGCGCATACAACAGCAATTCCAAGGTCGCGGCAGGTATCGAGTAGATTCGTGCCAGCAGGACCTTCGATCTCGCGAGTAAATGGAGAATATTCTGGCTGTACTGCGGTGACAGGTGCAATTTTGTATGCACGACGAAGTGTGGCGGATGTAATAGCTGACAGCCCGATGTATTTTATCTTACCGTCACTAAAGTAGACCAATCAGCTTTGTGTGATGACTCTTTATCTAATTAGTGATGAACTTACGCTTTCAATTCTGACAGAGCTCTCATAGCCTCCTCAATGGGGGTTTCCGGGTTGGCATTGTGCACATAGTCTTCAGACGACATTCAGTAATCACTCGAGACAACACTACATTGCGATTCAAGACTTCTACGAGTAACACAAAATCCGGAGAAATTAACTCACAGAGATCAATCGACTCAATGCCAAGCTGCTTCAGACTTTCTGCACATGCCTCCTTACAATAAGCACCAGATGTGTTAACTGCCAAGGTCTTGCTCCCTTTGACGAACCCGAACTTGTTTGCAAGGAAGATCTGATCTCGTTTCCCTGTTCGTTTGAACCACTTTCCCAAGAGCTCTTCACCATCTCCATAGAGACTAAGAACATAGTATGCTGCATGGGTGTAGATGGAAACTCACTCAGAGGTGTCCCAGAAAGTTGCTCCATGCTCAACAGCATAGTCAAGGATCTTGAACCGTTCTTCATCGCTTGGAACAGCGCCATAAACTAAGTGAGACAGATTCATCAAGCCGAAACCTAGAGCGGGGACCAAAGGGCCATTTCTTCCCATTTGGCGAAGAGGCATTTTGGGAGACATTGTCTAAAGCGGTCGTAGATGGAGGGATTGATGAATAGATTTCGAAAAAGAGAAAGCAAGAGAGAGATGGAATAGATCTAAATGGTCTACAGATACATAGCATAGCATTTATCACGGACATAGGATCTTTCACCATCCGTGAAGAACCCCGTTGTTGCCTCTGAGGCTACTATTTTGAGAATCACTTACTCAACTTATCTCCGGTATCTCCACTGATGGTGTGTTCTTCAAATTCGGGGGATTCTAGGAATATCGGACGAGAAGTTGTTGTAAGCCAATGTTGAAGTCAACCAATGAACATCCAGAGTTTCCGAGCCTGCTAGCGGCTCCACTTTGTCCCGGCTGCTGTGCCACATCTCACTTCCTTATGGCGACCACCAACTTCTGACCGACATCACATCATATGCGAAACGACATTGACAACTTTCGCATGCTGCCATGGGCTAAATCGATATGCAGATCAGCACGTTGCATAACAAATCTCGCCAGGGTAAAGCCAAGGTGAAGTCTGGTTGCAACACATGCAGGTAAATTACATACACCTTCTTACAGAGAAGAAAAGCTTATCCGGTGCACATCAGGACTCGCAAAGTCAAATGTGACGAGACATTTCCTGTCTGCCGCCGTTGCGTAACGGCTGGGCGTGTATGTGGCGGCTACGGAATTTGGGGAGGTGGGGGCAATGTTTCCGTTGAGAGACATAGCCACTCTGCACTTTCAAGTACCAAGGCTACGAAAACCAACAGCCCTGTGCCGAAGTGTCTCTCTATTCTCATTGCCACGATAGACGAGAAAGAATGCTTTGATTGGTTCAAATGCCGTACTGCAAACAAGCTACCAGGATCATTCATCTCCGACTTTTGGGGTACGCTTCTCATGCAGGCGAGCATTTCCGAGCCCGCCGTCCTGCACGCCGTGCTTGCATTGGGGTCTTTGCATAGAAGAGGGGTCATGCTCAAAGATCAGACCAATAGCATTCCCGACGAGCAAATGGAGCAATTTACCCTGCAGCATTATGTCGAGGCCATCAGCTATCTTCGTCCCCATTTCCAAGCCAAAGACAAAGCCACGTTTCGAGTTGTCCTTATCGTCTGTATCGTGTTTATATCCTTGGACTTTCTTAGGGGGTACTTCTCAGCTGGACAGATACATCTCCAGAATGGATTGAAGCTTCTCGAAGAGACCGAATGGCTTTCGTACGGGAAGGACGAGAAAACCATCGTTAAGCCTTCTCGCGAAGCCATTGATGACTGGATTGTCGAGGTATTTGCTAGGTTTTGCCTCCAGGTTGAGCTATTCAAGCTACCATATCCAAGACCCTGCTCCCTATTCCGACCCGAGGAAATTGGCTCAGCCTCCATCTTCAAATCTCTCAAAGATGCATGGCGAGATATGGATAGGATTATGAACCGCATTTTCTACTTGACCGAGAAAGCTCAAGATTCCAATGCTGCGGGAACATGCCCCTCCGAAGTTGTCGATCTGCTCGAATATCAGCAACGAATTCAGAAAGATCTGGACCACTGGGTAGCTACATACAATGAATGGTGGAAATCCATGAAGACGCACGTCTCAAATGACTTAGAGAAGGCGCGCCTCTTACAGCTCATGTACCACGCCATGGCAACCATCATGGCCAATACATGCCTCTTCCCGGACGATGAGTCGGTATATGACTTGCATACTGATAAGTTTGTCTGCTTGCTCCAACACTTGCTTGACTTATGGATTGTCACAATGGACTCTCCTGACAATGTTGTTGATCCTTTACCAATCAACTTGGTTAATGCCAGATCGATCATGGACATAGGCTGGATGGCACCTCTCTACTACATCGCTGTTAAGTGTCGGGTCCACCGGATAAGACTTCACGCCGTTCGATTGTTGGAAGTCACCTACCACCGGGAAGGAATATGGGATGCCTCGATTACGGCACGGGTTAGTCGGAAAGTCATAGAGCTCGAAGAGGGTGATTTCTATGAAAAGATTGAGACTGATGATGACTTCTCTCTGTCTAGCTCCCCACTGCCAGCCGATTTTGAAGTACCGACTTTGCCAATGTCCCGCAGAATCCAGGACATTGAAATGCAGTTGTCGGGGGAACCGCTAGAGAAGGTTTTTCTGTGGTGTAAGCAAGACAAGAAGGGTATGGACTGCAGGGTCTGTGTGGCAGAGTATTGTTTATCTTCTCAATGCTGGGTAGATGGGGAGATAGACCAGCACTGGTCAAATTGAAAGTGGGTGTCAGGAATTCGGAGTAAGATGAGCAGCCGGAGAGCCCAAAGCTGTCATGCATGGTATTTTATTTCGTATCAAGAAGCGCAAATAGGGAATGAAGAGGTCTCAAGGCAGAAAAGTGTCAATTAAGGTACTACCAATACTCCGAGCTCCAATCCACCCCTAATTAGCACCTGCAGCCACAACGGCAAACCAGTCCCATGCATCCTGAAGACGTTCGCAAGAATACCACCACCAATCCCATCATATCTTCTCCAGGTCGTCATCAAGCACAACATGTTGCATACGAAGAGGAAGAGGAAATTTTTTGTGCGGGGAATCCTCCGAAGGAGGACATTTCAGTATCCGGGTCCGTTCATCCCATATGATCCTACCCCATGCGATCTCTAGACTCGTAACTCCGGTGTCAGGAAACAGCCACCCGAAGAGTATGTTGCTGTACTGTGGGGTTCCACGGAGTTCCGTGAAGCTTATATAAATTTTCTCCTGGAAGAAGTCCTCCTTGTAAAGCTTGTAGAGAGTGATCGAGGTTAAACCGAGCATTCGTTGGCTTACGGGCTTCAAGTCTTTGAAAATTTGCAGGAGGAGCTCATTCGGCAGCTTGTTGATCAGGGAACTGAGTTGCTTCGCTGTGTGAGTATTAGCTTTTGGTCAACTTCAAGTCGATGGATGTGATGGTACCTCTGTTACGCTTGGTGTTGCGATTGCTTGAAGGCAATTTCATGATTGTGACCGATGCGCTCGATGTTCCGAAGAGCTGCGGGCTCGTTGTGACAAATCGAGGAGAGTAATTTGCGAAGTAGTACTCCTTGAAGATAGCGTAGAGTTTAAGGGAGGTGGTGCCTGAAATCGGCTGGCCAGCTGGTCCTAGAGGTCCGATGATCTGACGGTGGAGTTCAACTGGCAATGTGATGACGAGGGAGCCGGTCTGAATACCTTTAACAGTTGGTAGTATTGATGACCGAGATAAGCTTCTGAAGAACTGATACACACGTCTTTCTGGCTCATGAGAAACCTCCTCAATCTCCTCAGGGTCAGAATACTCAGAAGTGGCGCAGATGGCAGCATTGAGCACAAAATCATCAACGGGTGAGCACTCCGCGGATGAGGTAGATGTTGACATCGTGACATTCAATACAACTTCGTACTGTTGGACGAAGCTTGAGATGTTTTGGGTTCGTTGTTGTTGCTCCGAGTTGAAAGAGTTGTGGGAGGCGAACTTAAGGGAGACAAGATTTCATGCTCAACTTAAGTAGGCGAGAAAAGACAGCGTTCTCAATGACAGACAGTTTTAGCGTGTCCGACAAGAATTGTCCGTTGAGACTAGTGATGGTTATGAATTTACAGAATCCGTCATTTGTTAGGGTAGACATAGACATATATTTCGGGTGAATTAACCATAAGTTTGTTTATATTTGTATATAACTCGATAGAACTATTATGCTATAGATCGCAATAACATTGATTTTTGTAGTTAGACTAGTACGATTAGTGATATTTTATGCCCAAAAAGCATCCTACCTACCCAAGGACGCTGCTAAAAGATGCCAATAAAGGGTATCAAAGGCAGATTTCAGAGGCTCGGACTTTCGCATACAATCATTCCAACAAGGCTGTAAAGTCGCTTCAGTCCAAGGGCTGGATGACGATCGCTCTACGACGAGGCTAAGAGAAAAAGAAGGGCTTTAATAATGGAGTTATCATTCACGGTAAGCTTCTCAGGTAGAAATCAGATGGAAGGTCTTTGATTCAAGTACACAAATCAGCACTTAACTGTGAGCTCCTGAAGCTGGAAACGGAAACAGATGCTTGCAGTGCAATGTTTCTCCATACATGCATGGCATCAAAAGGCGACCAAAGTTTCCCTATCTCTCAAGACTCAATGATGACTTTGCCTTTACGCCAGGAATGCGCTTGAATATCGTTTTCATCAAACCATTCCAATTGTCTTCTCATGGTTCTACAGAATTCCCTGCGATCTCTGATGCTTCTCGCCGCAGAATCCTTGGGACTCATCCAATCCACCATAATCTTCTCATAAGCTGCCGACCATGTGAAACCCAGCATATCCCGACCGCTGACAATGAGTATTCCTTCCCAATTCGTGTACTCGAACCGTATGTAACTCTCGTCCGTCTTGTACTTTTGCTTGAAAACTTGGTAAAGTGTCAAGCAGGTTGCGCCTAGAAGTCGTTGTCCGGCTGGGCCAAGGTGATCGCAAATTTGACTCAACATCTCTGCGGGCAGCTTCTTGAGAAGTAGACTTTTTTGCTCTACAATTGGTGCTATTCAACCATTAGCCTTGAATTAATTGCATCAAACAAGAATTTTGTACGTCTAGGTGTGAAGACATTGGTATCTTTTTCTTCCGTCATCTTTCTCCGCGCGTCTGACTCGCTCTCTTTTGCTGTAGCTTAGGTGGAGCACCGGTTCTTATTGTCGTTGGAGGGTAATGTTAGGATTGGCTATCGAAAATGATTTGCGGAGTCGAGTCTTGGCAATATGTTGAGTCAAGTTAACACTGGATAGGTTGTGTCGAGGTCGAAGCTATGTGGTGGAGGCGCAAAGATTAAAATACAAGTCTTAGCCTGCGTCAATGCCGCTAACATCAATTTCTCGCTTCATTTTCTCCGGAAGGGATTAGCGGAGTAATTGGAACAATATTTGGAATACAATATCCAGATCCGCATGCAGATATACAGTGAATGAGAGAACATATCTCAAATAAACCTAATACATAGCCCACACATCTCACTAGACGACCAGAAGGCAAAAAGATTTATCAAAAAAGAGAGCGTAGAGAGATTTCCTTTTCCCGCGCCACTCTTACTCGCAATTACGATACAGGTTCTCTCAATCCACTTCCATTCCGGCCAATGCCTTAATCACTTGCTTTCTCACTTACTCCTCAATCTCCTCGATCTCAAATTGGACGTCGAATTTGCCTTGCTGATAATAGAATGCGCATTCTTGCTCAGTTCCAAACCACCGATTCCGTTCGGAACGCCTCCATCCGACTCTCTTGACATTCTCACCAAATTCTCTAAGAAGCTGCACATATTCACCAAGACTCGTACAGTTGGACATGATGTAATCCTCCAGGTCAGCTGTCCAGTCAAGCCAGCCAAGATTTGTCGTGGCGTACCAAGGTGAGAATTCCGGAATATCGTCCAGGTCCCTCGTGAAGCCTATCACGATCTCATCGCCGCGGCACTCCCACTTCGATCCGTTTCTAGCAAGTGTTTCCTTACGTTCTTGAGGGCTGAATCTGATGTTGTAGATATCGTGAAGCTTTAAGCAGGTTGCGCCGAAGATTCGTCGTCCGAGAGGGCCAAGCTGATCGAAAACGCCGCAGAGCATGTCTGTGGGAATCTTAGTAAGAAGTTGGCCTGTTTGCTTTGCTATAATCATAGTCAGCCCTACTCCCCACACATTATGGAATCCTTCTGTACGGCGCATAATGATGGCTTGTTCAACTTCATCAGGCTTCTCAACTTCCTCGGCTGCCTCCTTGTCGTTGGGCGCATCGCTCATTTCGATGATGTGATCTCTGTCCAAAGGAATTCGGGTAGTTCTCATTGCCATAATCGAGAGAATTTGTCTGAAATGGAAATGTTTGGTGTTGAATAGTGGAAGAAGATGTTGAGATATAGGATATTCTCTTTCGGCTATGCCAGGTGACCTAGATGACCGAAACGACTACTAGCGTGCAATATGTATTGGGAATAGAGGGGCGAATCATTCTTGGGTATGAAGGAAGTAGCGTAACTTGGATCTAATGTTATCGGAGTTTGCAAGTTTGAGGTACCTACCATGATGAATGTGCGTTTGTGAAGAAGTTAAAAAAGTAGGATCACATATAACCATATCACAAATTCAAAAACACCAAGGCAAATGAGGTCAAAAGTTACTATCTGCTGCTGACGAGTCTATGACGGCGATCCTACTCCAACAAGAAATCCACAAATCTCCTGCATCCACTCAATACTTGATGTAAGCAACATAGGACTTGATACGTGCTGACTCTTTCGCACTCTTCTTGACCTTTGGCTTCTCGGACATGACAACCTCCTGCTCCTTCTCGGTCTCCAGAACTCTAGCATCCTTCGTAGAAATTGCCTCCAATTGTTGGAAGACTTTACCCACATTGGCGATGGCGATCTTGCTCTTCTTTGACTCAGCACCCTTGACACCCTCAATCTCCTTTCCCTTCTTGGTGCCCGTGGTGGGAGCAGTGGTGCTTACTTCCTTCTCCGCAGTGAACTCTGCTCCCTTGGTCTTAGCCATCTTTCGCTTTGTTGTGTCCTCCTTATTGCTCTCGGTAACTTCAGCAACATCCTCCTCGACACGCTTTCTCTTCGACGCCGAATTGGGTGATGGGACTGGCTCAGCGCTCTTGGTAGCATCTTCAGAGTTGCCGGCCGAGTTAACCTCCTCGAATGTAACTTTCTTGCGAATCTTGACATTCTTCTTCTCGGATCCATCTGCACTCTTCTTCTCGTTGTTATTGAGAGTATCATCAACAGGCTCAACGATATGTTGAACCTTAACCTTCTTGGCGCTGCCATCGACCTCGTTATCTGGATCGTCGGCGCGCTTTCTCTTATTCTCAGGCGAAGCTTGAACAACTTGGGAGGCAGGCTCAACGCTCTTCTCAACCTTTGGAGCCTCAACCTTTGGAGCCTCAAGTGCCTTTGGTGATTCGATAGACTTTGACTTCTCGACAGCCTTTGGTTCCTCGACTGCCTTGGGTACCTCGATAGCACTGGATGCTTCGATTGCCTGCAGCTCTTCGACAACCTTGGCCGACTTGATGACATTGTAGATCACCTGGCCCTTGGCGGTCTTCTTATTCTTCTTTCCACCTCTGGCCCCACCCCGAGGCTTCTTGACCTTGGAAGCAACAACACCTCCAGAAGCAGCTGCCTTAGCATCCTTCTTAGCCTGAGCTCTCTCCTTCTTGGCAGCAGCTGCGATTCTCTTGGCCTCAGCATGCTCAGCCTCAACCAATTCTCTCTCCTGTCTCTGCTTTGCAAGAACGGCGTATTTCTCCTGTGCCTTCTGGTCCTCGTCAAGCTTCTTTAGGATCAATGGGAAGTAGGCTGCGCGCACCGCTTCATTCTCCTTCATATCGTTGCCGACTGTGTAGAGATAGGGTGGAAGGGTCCAATCGAGGATGATCTCCTTGTATGCCTTGGTACCACTGTTGCGGCCTTGGAATTTATCCTCGCGCCAGCTGACGGTGATAGCCTTATCGTAAAATTTCTTCTTGTACACGTCGTATACACCCTTGCATGTAGCGCCGAAGAGTCGTTGGGAAGCAGGTCCGAGATTCTCGAAGATGAGATTCAAGACGTTCTCCGCGAACTTCGTGCCCACAGCACTCTCGTTGGTACCTGATGTTATGTTAGCACCAATCACGATTAAACTGGGGAATTATGTACCATGGGGAGTCTTGCGCCAAACTTCATGGTAAGCCTCGAGCTCGGCTTCGGCTGCCAGCTCGTCGGCGGTCTCGAGCAACTCCAGCTCGAAGTTTCCGTCGACGGAGCCTTCTGCGTCAACATCGGTCAGAGCGGGAGAAGATGCGGAAGTTTCTGGGGAAGCTGAGCCAGATGTTTGCGAAGGGACTTCGACAGCTGCGACGGCTTGGCGAATATCGTTCTTTGAGCCAGGCACCTCGGAGTTTTCGGCAACCTCAGCAGCCTTATTTCTTGCGATGGTATCTCTGAAAGCCTTAAGTTGGTTCATGGCAGCTTCGGCGGTATCTTGGGTTGCGGCCACAATGTCATCGACCTCTACTTGGTGGATGGTAGCCTTGGTGGTATGCTTGTGTGCGATGATGGTTACATCAGCCTCTGCTTGGTTGATGGTAGCTTCAGCGACATGGGTGGCGGCAGCCTGGTCATTATTGTTGTTGACGGAAGCAGCCTCTTCAGTAGCCTTGTTCTCGGAAATGGTCTCGTTGGTGGCCTTCTTCCAGTTGCCGGACTCTTGCGCAGCTTGAGGGACATTGGCAGAGACGACTTCGTCATCATTGTTGATCGAAGCTTCATGTTGCGCAGCCTTGCTCTCTACGGCAGTGTCTTCGGTGTCCTCGCTCTCGTTGCCGGACTCTTCCACAACCTTCTTGGTCTTGGCGGAAGTGCTTCCAACCTTGAAGATCAACTTGAGCTTTCGGGCTGTAGTCTTCAAGAAAGCTTTGCCTTTGCGATGGATTAGCGATTGTTGCGCGACAGTACATTGTAAACATACCTTGTGGCGACTTGCTTCCTTGGTTCTTGGTAATGCCAACAGACGCGCCGCTGGTTGAAGGCGAAGCGCTGCGAGCGGAAGTGCTTGGGGATGTTTGTTGAGACATCGCGGGAGACGTTGTCTTGGCCATTGCAAATGATTGCGTTACGCGAGACAATGTATATTTTGCTGTATCTTGTACTGCGGTGTTGCAAAGGTAGCTTAACGAGTTGTAGTCAAAGGATGAATGTTGCGTTGCGCAGGTTGGATGGGAAAGGCTGAACTTGCGATCGAGAAAATTATATCAGGCTCTCGGAAGCGCGATTGTACGGCCGACTTCTTAGCGTACAATCCGCTAAATTTAAGCTTAAATCAATCTGTAAAGGTGAATTGCAAGTTACATTTACCAGAGCAAAGCTACCTAGGTAACTCGCGTGCAACAACACATCCTTCAACGATTGCCACGACATCCCATTTGATGCCATTGTTGATCAAAAACACTTTCTACATATTTTACTCAACTAGGAAACTATTCAGTAATAGCCAAGGGGCTTTCGTCATAACTCATGGAGTTATGAAGCTGGTTTTGGGATAGCTGCTGGCGCAATCACATGACTGGGGCTGTCTTCAATTTGCTATCACAAACAAGTAGAAGTTATTTGACATATGACTGCAGTCCAAACCTACGCTTGATCAAGTTCCTCAACCGCAGTAGTCAGATACCCAAGTCTTCCATGAGAAACCAGGCACGTGACTGGTATAGCTTTAGGCCTAAGGCAGAACGTACGAATTTCTCGATTGAGAGATCACTTGTCTCGAACATACTCTCCATCATCGAAGAACAATTCAATTGAGCTTCGTTTGCAGAGTTTTGCATCCTTCCTGGAGACTTCTCCATGTTTCTTTTGCTCTCCAAGCTCTCCACGGTCGGGTGGCAGGACTGAAGGTTAAGTTGGGCGCGCAAAATGACAACATCCACAATGCAGGTACCGTACGGTAAGCCCAAAAGTCTGGACGCTTCCTTACCTCACTCCACATGTGCTCCTTGTTGAATTCAAAGATCACCGTCGCGGTTCCACTCTGAGTCAATGAGTTTTGTGTTGTCGCGCTCTCATCCAACCATTCTCACTCGCCAGCTCAGATCTGTGGCCGCAATGCGGTCACCGTAGAGGTCGCGTAACCGTGTTGGGAAGAAAGTAAACAAAGCTTCCCATCCATGTTTACTGGACCAGGACCTCGCTTTTTCGTCCTCGCGTCAAGGGACAATTTCTTGTTTTACTCAACTTGTCGTCATACTTCACTTCTTCATTCATTCATATCACCGACAAGTGTTGGGAGAATTGTGACTCTCTTCAATTTGTTTGTATGATATATCGATAACACGGATTTACCCCGCTATATATTTCACCATGGCAGAGCTCGATCATTTTTCTAACGTCACCAACGACGAACAACCGATCGCCATTCGAAGGTCGAGGCGAAGCAGTGTTGGACCACCTGCACGATTAGGAGATACTTCGCAGACCACCATTCGACATAGCATCTTGACCCCGCCATCTACACCAAAACGAGTCAAGAAACGTGTACGATTCTCCGATCCAGGACCAGAGATACAGCTTGAGTCAGCCTCTTCTGGTTTGACTCCATTCATACGTCGAGCATCAATCTCTTCTATCCCCACCACAAGACGACATTCTACGCCATCGACGTTGTCAAATCGAGCCGAATATGATACCACGCCGATATCCGGGACATTGCAATTCGCACCTCTGAGACAAGTACTGGACGGCCGAGTCAAGCGACGACTTCGAAGACACAGATTGAGTGAGGAGATAAACGTAATTGAATGGGAAAAGAGACACGACGCCAGAGAACGAAAGTCGGAAGTCGCCAGACTACGAGAGGAATTAGCCGCCAAGGATCTGGAAGTTCAGAGCATGCGAGATGAGCATGACATCGCCAGCCAATTGGAAGGAGAATCTGGAGGCTCTTTCGCCACGAGCGATACGCTCAGTACTAAAGTCCAAGAATTAGAACAAGAGATCCAGGACCTCAAGGCCCAACTACATCGTCGAGAATCTGAGGAACCCGATGATGTGGATTGGGACATGGCTGCCAGGGATCCTTACGACAATAACTTTGACGACGACGATGATGACGATAACATGATCACGAATTATGATGATGACTTTACGATGAATGATGAGATCATGACTACACCTGCGAGACTTAATACTTCATTTCCCTCACCGCCTTCTACACTACCAAATACTCCCTGCCGATCAACCTCTTCAGTCAGTGCTGGAATCCAGGCTTCCCTTCCGATTTCTGATCCTGAGAATCAGCAATTGAAAGCTCAGCTTAAATCTCTCCAAGAAGAGATCGACAAGCTGAATTCCGCAATTGCATTCAACACTGACCACCAAGACCGCTTGACAGCCAAACTAGGAGATTTCCTCTCCAGATCCGTCTCTGTCTCTCATGATGCCAGCCAAGACCCAGACCACACTACCTTCGATGCGGCACTTGACCGTGTGCTCACTACTCTCGCACTCTCCCAATCCGCATCCCTCGAACACCAAACTACCTTCTCCGCGCTCTCAACCGAGATCTCAAGTCTCGGATTTGGCAATTCCACACCATATGAGACCATTCAGCTCATCTCCAGCCAATTCCGCCAAGCCCGTCTCGATCTCGAGTATCTCTCTCCTGGCGAGACGTCCTTTGGTTTCGAGAACGACAAATTACTCGGGATGCTGGTCGACAGAGTCAAGGTCCTCACCCAAAAGGTGAAGGAAGGCGACGAAGCCATAGACCAATATCACGAGCAGGAAGTCCTCCTTCGACAACAACTCGGCACCAGAGTCGATGCAATGGACGACCTCAGAGACCAACTCAAACTCGCCGACCAAGTCGTCAGCTCTCTCCGCGAAGAAAGCAAAGACAAAGACGTTGACAACGAACGGCTCCGCGAAGCCCTAGACGGCTATAGAACTGAAGTCAAAGGCCTCGAAGATCTAATCGAACGCATTGAGCGCGAAAACGTCCTCAAGGAAGAAGGTCTCCACTCCGAGATCTCGGAACTGGAACAGAGACTCCAGCACGAGGTTATGCGAAGCGAAGGTTTGGTAGAAGACAGCGAAAGCAAAGACGCAATCACAGTCGAGCTCCAGCGTCGTCTCAGCACCGCTCTCCAAGCAGCCGCACAAGTCCAACAACAGCTCGACGACCTGACATCCTCACACACTGCTGGCGAAGCAGAAAAAGACATCCGCATCGCCGAACTCGGGATCTCGATCGTGGACCTCAAAACCGCAGCCACGGACCGCGAACACGCGCACGGCTCAGCACTTGCATTGAGAGACGCAAAAGTCTCCGGCCTACGAGCGGAGATCGAGAAGATAAACTCAGCGTTAAAGAACGCACATGCTACGATCCTGACGCTGAGGAACGAGAATCATGGCTTAAATTTTGAGCTTAGGGCTGAGAGGGAGAAGGGACAGGTGGCGGTTAAGGCAATGTTGGATATTATGGGGTATCCAATGACAACGGCGGGTGGCCCAACGGCGGAGAGTAGTAGTCCTGTGAAGGGAGGACTGATTACGCCGATGAGTGGTGGAGTAGTGAGGAGGAGTGGGGGCATGTTTGATGGGGGGTTAGCGAGGAGGGGGAGTAATAAGGGAAAGAAGAGGAGGAGGTATGATAGTGGATTGGGGTTCTTGTCTGAGGGGGAGGAGGTCGATGGGGTGGGGGAGTTTAGTAGTGATTTGTAGGATGGGTGGAGTTACTCTCCGTTGGATATCTGCTTTTATGTTTGCTGTTTGTAGTTTGTGAGGAGTTGGGATTGTATTGAAGGAGTACGTTTGTTTCATCAGATATGTTGAGCTCGCAATCATACATCATGACTTCATGTGGTCTTCTGCTTCAGTGAGCCTAAGCCCGGGTATCTGGCAAATTGTTGAATTGCCATCTTCCTAATTGCAAAAATGGCAGAGATTCTCAGCCAGGACACTAGAGACCTCGCCGGCCTAACTCTATTTGCACTTCTTTACTATTCTCCGAAGTGAACATCTAAATGTAGTGCTTATCGATAGTCAAACGAGACTCTTCATTTGAGCTCTAGTGGCCACACGTCGCGCTAATAATCTTAATTCAAAGCTGTCGTATGCGCGCTAATCTTGTATATGATTCTTTTCCCCATTAGCACAAATCCCTCGCCGCTTACCAAACACTCACCTTCTTGACAAAGACCTTGTTAATTCCGTGCAGAATCATCGCCACACGCCAATCACCAACATCTCCTTCAAACAACAACCCAGACGCGTAACGCGAAGATGGAGCAAAAGTCCGAAATGGACGAGCAACAGTACAAGCTACAAGAGGTCAGCAAGAAAGACAAAATGGCAATGACGCTTTTCAAACGACGTAACTCCTCCACGATCCCTCAAAATGCACGATGACTAACAAACAGATCAGCAACACCAACCGGCCCCCTCCAAACGCTACCCGTCGAGGTCCAAGCAATGCTCTTTCAGCACCTCCCTCCCGCGACCCAGCGAATCCTCGGCGCAACAAGCAAAACGCTCTACGAACTCTGGAAGAAATTCCACTTCGAGCCTCTGATCCGAGTCCACATGGATGAGGTGTACCCGTACACACTTATCACCACCTTCGATTACCGCCAGATCCTCAAAGGGTGGACGGATCCTAGGCTCGTCTTGAAAAGAAATAATGAAGTGGTCACGGAATTGCAGATTGAGGAAGGTAATTACTACTTTGAATGTGCGTTCAAAACGCATGGTAAGACTACGTCGCGTTTTGGGAATTTGCCGATGGGTGCTGAACGTCCGAGGATGTATGAGGGGGAAATCGGGTATGGATTCGTGGTTATTGAGCATGAGAGTTTGGTGGAGGAGATACATGAGCATGATGAGGAGATTCTTGCTACTTTTGAGGATAATTATGAACCGTTGTTTTGAGGGTTCTTTGGGCAGGTGTAAGTGGAGGTTTTTCGGTGTAATGGGAATCCTGTAAGAATAGAACAGAGCTAGTTCTGGGAAAGAGTTGTGAGGAAGAGCTTTTTGCTCGGTTTGATGATGTTCTTTGTAATGAGTAGATGAAGCAAATATCTTAGGGTTCCTCGTCTAGAGGAGGGATTAATCAAATGAAGTGAGCCTGTTCTCTATACGATATCTCTTTCAAGGTAGACATATCTCTCGCATCGGTATAGATGCAAACTCTCCTTCATCAAGGTTTCAATTGACATTTGCACCGTTTGCCATCTTGACTATCACATCTGATGCTCACAGCTTCTATACTTGCTCAACAGTTTCCAGGGAAGCTCTTGGTGATCTACTCGCCAGAATGCAGTGTATGATCACTACTCCTTATTTCCAAAACTCCTCAACGGCGCCAATTCTATCCGCCATGCTATTTGAAAGTAAGACAATTGTAGCCTCGCCGCCTCCCATGCTGTCAATACCCCACCCAATCTATGTGTGATAGCAGTAACGGTGTGACCTTCCTGCGACAGCTACTGGTGAATGATACTGTGTGTGGTGGATTCAGTTTCAGGGCTAAGTGACGATGTAGCCTCGTCGTCGAGTAGAAGGCTAGAGGTCGTAATTACATTGAAAGTTAGGCCCAAATCCCAAAACCATATTGATGATTAAGAGAATGTAATTGCAGGATCGCTCGTGCCAATGCGGATAATTGCGAGTGTTCAGTTGAAACTGGCGGGAAAAAGGTGATGGAGATGTCTAAGGCTTTCTAAACTGTCTTGGAGGAGGGCGGTACGGGGCTTCAAGGATTGAAACAAGAGCATAGACGTGTTGTTGAAGAGCGGCAATGGTTAGTCTGTCTGGAAGGCAAGCTGAAAGCTGCACAGTATTCAAGTTGGTTCAATTTATTCAGTGGTTGGGATCTGAAGGCTATACAGCGTGTGTCTTGTTGGTGGAGAAAAGTAAGGAGAGCTGAATAATTTTCGTCTAGTTTCAAACACAATTCCAATGGAGTCTTCAAGACGAACGCATAATGAGATATATAAGGTATGCCGACATCTCCTAATCGGGCTAGTACTTGGACTAGTGGACAACACAAGGTTACCTAATATCAAATGTTCTCGAGGCGCTGAGAACCCTTCCCCATTTGAATTCGTTCCGCTCTCCACCCACCTCCTTCTTTCTCAACTTACTATCAACTTCCACACAACACAAATCTTACAACTTGCATACCTCATACAAATCGCAACGATGTCATCAATCTGTAATGACCTTCACAAATCTCTTGAAAGCAACATGGAGAGACTTGCGCTCTGTACGAAAGGTTTGCGTTCTAATCTTAGATTCTCTTCGCAATAGCTAACTGTGTCCCTCCAGATGCTGCCGACATGTCGCAAGACCTCAGCACCGAGAAGGAGTCTGCTCTCATTGAACAAAAGGGTTTGAGCTCCACAGCATCCAGTTCTAGCGACCAGGAGGATTTCACCAAGACGGAAGTTGAAGCCGTCATTCCATTTCAAAGACGTATGTTCCACACACACTCCTCTTGCTGATATAGCTAACATATCATGAAGCGGTACAGAAAGGCCATTTGGAGCTACTCCCTGTCGAACTCCAGTGCGAAATATTCAAATATCTCGGTCCTGGCGCAAAGCGAATTCTTGGCTCCATCAGCAAGCGCATGTACGACATCTGGAAGCAAGATTTCTTTGAGAAATCCATCCGGATCAATATCGCCGAGCACATGCTGAAAGCGGACAGCTTAGAGCATGTCTCAACGGTGTATAACAGCATTTTATCCAATTGGTTGAGGCCAAAAGGGGTTGCGAAAGACCAGAAGACAGAAACTGACACCACATACGGAGATGTGAATTCCTCTATACACATGAATGACTGCATTGAAGATGCAGTTGCCAGACATTATGCAGCCAAACGAATGAAGGAGCATGGCGATGAATGTCCTGTTTTCACCAAGGAGTTCAGGTACAAGAACGTCATATTAGAGTACACAGGATTTCGAAATGACGATACAGAAGCTAGTTGGTTATCATCAGCTGAATTCGGCCGCAGACACCGGAGATGGCAACTTGATATCCGGGGAGTTGATCTCCGGGACTTGTTTGCTTAGGAAAAACACCTGAGAGATACCCTCATCTTGTAGTCTTTGCACTGTATGAGAGTGAGAAAGCAAAGAGCCTCATGTAATATCAAAGTTCTTGTGACCACCTCTTCCATAGAATTTCTAAAGTGAACCATGCGTGCACAATGATCTCATAGCTCTCTCCACCTCGAGAAGATCTGAATTGCCAAGTCGGCCTGATTTCTTCATTTTCTCAAGCCATTGAGTTCTTGACTGCATCATTACCCGATGCTATGTGAGAAATAAACTAAATGCTAGCATTAAGAACGAAAGTTCGCTGACGTTGCTGTTGAATGAGATCCCGAACTCATTTGCAATTTCATAGTTTCATGGTTTCTTCGATACATGAACAATGATCTTTCCACGTGCCCTATGCGTTTTGAGCTTCTCGTACGCTTTCACTGCTTCCTCAAACTCAAACATGCTATCTATCACTGCTTTTATTTTGTCCTCCTGCATCCACTTTCCCAGCTGAACCAGCGAACTATGTTGACTTGCGAGAACAGGAAACCCTATCTTCCGCTTTCCACCACCAAGAAAGCTCGGTCGTAATAGTCGGTAAAGTGCACCGACGATTGATTCTATGTTGACCTGCGAATATGACCCACCCTGACGCAAGAAATGATGACACTCTCGGTAGAGATTCTCAGGTGTCCCAACATTGTCTATCAGCGAGCCAAAAACTGCGCCTTTCTCCTTGAGAGCTTCAACAGTGTCCATTGCAGTATAGTCGATCACCTCGTCCGCACCCAGCTCTTTGCAGAGAGAAATGTTGCGGGTGGAACAAGTAACAGTGACGTTCCATCCCAGTAGTTTTGCAATCTGAATGCAGAACAAGCCACATCCGCCAGAGCCACCGTTGATGAAGATTCGATCGCCTGCTTCGGATGGTAGCTTAATGACTTGTAATGCGGTCTGGCCAGCGACTCCAATACAGGCAGCATGATCCAGATCAACGCCTTCTGGAAGCAAAGCAATCGCCTGTGAAGAACAGACCAAATACTCTGCAAGGGGTCCAAATTGCGTTGGACGACCAAGACAACCAAACACGAGGCTTCCCGGCATGAATCCTTCCACTGAAGATCCAACATCAACGACCCGGCCAGAGAAGTCAATGCCAGGTGATGAGGGCGTCGATATGATGAGCTTGGCGAGAAGTCCTATCTCGGGCACTCTGTAGTCCGCAGGGTTCAGTGACATGGAAATGACTTGGACTAGTACTTCGCGTTTTCCTAGCTGGTGGCCGGGTCGAGTTGCAGATTCGGATAATTGTAGATTCTTCTCTAGCCCTCCTGCAGTGCTGGTCCAAAGCCAGGCTCGCATAGTATTTGGCGAGGTGGAAGGATCTCCTGCCATTTGGATTCGGTGTCATATAACCTTGGGTACTTGAAGAATTGAAAAGAAGTCACGGAGACACAGAAATCACGAAGTAGAATTTCCATTGAAGAAAAGTGTTTCAATCCCTCCTCGACCCGCATCTTCGTCCGAAGACGGCGGAGAACATGATCGCGGTGACATGTGGAAATAGTCACATGACTAGCCCCCTTTAATGAAAGAGAGAGCAAGAGGATGTCAACTTTTCAGAACCCTTCGTATGTCTGCCTGCCTCAGATCACGAATTGAAGCAAAATTCAATGTCAGCTGACACTCAGCATCTGCAAAATCCAATATCCTTGCGATGATCATGAAGATCATCAGCCCCACATTGCAGATGAGCCGTCGTCGTCATTGAAACATAGGATTCTTGCTATTCGAGTGAAACATGCAATCTGGAGGGGTAAAGAAATCCCTTAGGGTCAGAACTTTTATGCGAGCAATGTTCTTGCATTCTAGAATGTGTCACAAGCAAACCTCTTCCTGCAAGCGTGTCCAGCTGATGGCCAACTTACCGAAACCCCAGATTAATCAATCTCATCTTGTCATGCTATGTCGTGTGTGCCTTCTGAGTGTCAATTTGAACGTCATTTGAAAGTTCTGAATTTGCAGTGCCAAGCATAATATAGGGGCATTCAGGCTAAGCGAGCGGCATACCATGTGCATTATGCCGTGCTGGCTCTTGTACCCGTGTACCAACATTATCTTGTCTTGCTGCAATTAATACTTTCCTAGTCACCGTACCTTTTGCAAATTTTCATGGCCTGACTGACATGAATCGGGTCAAGTACGCAGGGATCGATTGTTGGAATTGGGATTCTCGATCCTCGCCTACCGAGCGTCGGTTACAGAAATGCACGATACAGTAACCAATCTACCGGATATGCAATGGCATTATTGGTCTAGCAAGGGAATCAGATCCTTCACGGTGTTGTGTATTTCAACATATGAAAGATCCTTCTTCCCATATCGAATCTAGCTATATCAGCTCAAATATCAACCAGCTTCTCTCTCACCACTAGTACCATACTGCATATCAAAACCACCATGCTGCGCATGTACCGCGAAGTTGTGATTGCAGTTGCGTTACTCTTGACTGGACACACAAGCGCCGCCGCACTACCTGCCCCTTCTGATCCCCTTATCGATATCTTGAACGGCGAGAGTCAGGGCTTTAATGGAACGGCAACCTTCAATAGTACCGAGATTCAAGACAACGCTTATCAATATCGGTGGTGTTAGCAACTCCTTCAATCTACCTTCTAGTCTAGATACTAACACTATGGCCACACAGATCATGGAGGAACATGCAACTGGGCAGATACCGACAAAGGCACTGTGTAAGGTCATTCGTTGTTCATGTTTTTAGTTCCAGACTAATTTAGTGCATAGGACCTGGGGTGGCTGGAGCCATTGTATCGACAAACCGGACAATACACAGTGGACCTCGCTAGAATTTGATCGTCCGACATGTGAATCTCCTTTTTGTCCTATTGTTAATTTTCATCGTGGCTGACGTTAGTATAGATGTTTGTGCGTGGTGTGGGAAAGGCTGCAATGGAGGAGGATCACGGTACTCTCAGCCTTCAAATCCTGTAACATGCATGCGCACACCGTCATATTGTAATGGCCTTGGATCTTTGTAAGTGTTGAGAACAGTCTCGAGTTCATCAATAGCTAATACGGGAAAGTGTTGCATATCAACCTTAAGCCGCAATTTCAAAGCAGAGTCAAGAGTTGGAGAATTGAGATTGAAGCTCGAATTGTTCTTTCAGGGGGAAAAAGTATTGTTAACATCGGATTACGACCTATAACGACTAACGACTTGGACTTGGGAAATCAGACCTGCAAATTAAAGCTGTAGTGAAGCGGCCAGATGAGATTGGCACTTACCACCGTCAAAAAGTTGACACTTGGGAAAGGATTTTGTGTTGCCGCTCTTAAAAAGTACTTTATCTCGAACATTCCTTCTCATCTGCTATTGATCGACTGAACACATTCCACTCACGGTGATTCAACGTTTAGTGTAAGCAAAATATGCCAAGTGGCCATTGTCTGTCTTCCAATCCTAGAGTAAGTAGGAACGCTGGTTTCGCAGTTTATGGGGAGCTGCAAAATGCTTGATTCTTTTTTTCTCAGTGAGATACAAATTCACCGTCAGACACTCACATCGTGCGCAGTCCAAACACAAATGTCCGCAGCCTGACAGCGTCCAGTACACCTCCACATCATATCCAAAAGTCCGAGGGCTAGGCAAGCGAGGATGACCCCTGATTTGCCGAAGGCGAAAGAGGCGTACCTCGGCCACACCTTACCGCATTAGGAGAAAAGTCTCTGATTGGACGAAGCTCCTAATTGGACGACATACTTGGACATGGACAATACGATCATTATTCTCCGCGCTCTCAAAAAGAAGAGCAATCCAAAGATCCCCACATTTTTAGTAGATGTCTATTTAAGGGGAGCGCAAGTCTCCTTCATAAGTCAACGAAAGCAGCTTGATTTTCCTTACCTCTCCATCTTTCCTCTCAACGCGAACCCATCTATTACAGGAACACATATATCTAGACACAAACAGACGAACAACATCATGCCGAGAGTTTTTGGTTTCATCAAAGACCAGCGCACCAACCTGCCGGTACCCAAGCCTCCGACCAATATCGCAGATGCGACCTACATCGTGACCGGTGCCAACTCAGGTTTTGGACTCGAATGTACCAAGCACCTTTTTCGCATGGACGCCAAGCGCGTAATAATGGCAGCAAGATCCCGCTGCAAAGGCGAAGCTGCCTTGACGGCAATCCGGCGCGAGACCAGCCGCCCGAATGTCGGCGAAGTCTGGGAACTGGACCTCACATCCCCCGACTCAGTTGAGGCCTTCGCCAAGCGGGTCAGAACACTCGACAGGCTCGATGCTCTGATTGCAAATGCAGGAGTTGTGATGGCGAACTTTCAGATGGCTGAGGGCATTGAGATGTCCCTTCTGGTTAATGTTGTTTCTACGATGCTGCTAGCCTTTCGCACGCTGCCCAAGCTTCAGGAGTCCGCACGCAAGTTCGGAGTCCAAACACACAATACGATTGTCACGAGCAACAGTGCCCTTGAATCTGAGATGGAACATAACATAGACTCGCTCCAGGGCGATGTATTTGATGGACTTAGCAAGGAAAAGAGCTTCAAGACAATGGTTCAGTAAGGAATACTTTCATGGGCGACAGAGGTAATTGTCTACTCACTAATACTTCGTTCCCCAGATACCCCAACACGAAGCTCCTAGAGATACTCGCAGTTCGTCAGCTGGCTTCACTTCTTCCCGTATCCGAGTTTGGCGTTATCGTCAACGCTGTGAATCCCGGCTTTTGCTACTCAGAACTGGACCGAAATGTTGGCACCATGGCCAAGGTGGGGATAACTGTGATGAGAGTATTGCTGGCAAGAACAGCAGAGGAGGGTAGCCGGAACCTTCTGCAAGCTGCTTTCGCCGGTCCCGAGAGTCATGGTGCGTATTGTTCGGAATGCCAAGTGAAAGAGTACGTCTTCCCTTCTCTTTTCTCGCATCCTATTTTTATATTGTCTTCTTCGGCTGGATAGAAAGATCAGAAAGTCTCAGTAGTGGTGATGTGCACATTCATGGGCTAATCACTCGATTGATAGACGTGATGTTCCAGCATGGATAACAAACGATGTCGGCAAGACTACACAGAAGCGTGTTTGGCTCGATCTGCTTAAGAGGCTTGACACGATCGGTCATAGTATTGACATCAAAGCCCTCACAACAAAGTAAAGGGCGATAGGAGAAATCAGTCGAGGATTGAGTGGTTTCCTGGCAATAGTTAGCATGTATAATTATCATTGATTAATCAATCAAATTACATCTCCACTATCTCATCTACAAATAACATCCCAAAGTTTCTTACTTTGGTCATCGTGGAATGCTGCTACCCATGGGTACACGCTCAAATGTGCTATAATATCATCCAATGTCTCGAGGGCGAGAGTGTTGGCCAGAACTCGGATACGCCGTGCGAAGGATGAGTCCGGATGATAGTACTGTTCAAACTCCGGCGCAGACAATACGAAGATGAACGTAAGCCAGAGATAGAATGAGCTGTACTTATGGCCTCGACCACATGCCATCTCATCGTCAAACCTATCAAGACATTTCCGGAGTAGATCAGAGAGCAGTGGAGAGCACGCAGACCGTCTCCCACGAGTATGATTGAGAACCGTGCTCATGAAGGCAAGAAGCCCTAGCTGGCAAGCATCATCTAGCAGGCGTGAGGGCCGTGCGCTGCCAAGCGGAGCATAGTCGATCAGTCGCTGAATGATGGATATGACCATGTCTAGGTACTGGAAGGCGCTGAGTTGTGCACGACCAGCATAGTCGCAAAGAGCTAGCACGTCCGTCATGGCCAAACGAACTACGGTACTGATCTCGTCCAGCGGATAGGGTAGAGTAACATATGGTCTTCGATCATGCAGCGGGACGACATGAAGAGGATCGGGTAGTGATATTGATTGGGAGCTGAAGAGAGTCGGTGTTCCCTCCAAGAGTGCGAGCTCGATATCAGCGCGGCGGATCTTATTACCCACCTCGGGAGTACCCGAATATACCGACGTCAAGCCTCCGGGGCACAGGTCCAGCATCCGCTTCAAACCCTGCAGGTGGATTCGGCTCTCACCTGTGGAGCCGTTGATGTTGGAGTACATGGCCAGTGATATGGCTACAACGATACTGGAATTTTGTAGCTTGGAATTAGTGTCCAGATCCCGACGGAGCAGGTGCAGAGCCATCACAAAATGCTGAGTAGAGGCAACGGATTTACCACCGTAACCCTGGGAGTGAGAGATGCGAGCACTTGTTACAGCCATAGTGCAGTGGAAAACTTTTGAAATATTAGTATAGATTTTGAAAGGCGGCTCTAGTCTCTTACCGCATGGGTCCTCGATCACGCGCTCGAACCAGATCGTCCTGCTTTCCTCTGGCTGGCGGCAGAACGCTCGGGGGTAAAGCTCCTTGGAGACATCATGGTGGACTAGATGCAACTTCATTAGTGAGCATTTCTTGATACTCGGACAGGAACATGAAGGGCAATGAAGGGCACCTACACTCATAGAACAAGTATCGGACTGAGGACGTAAGAGGTACCGAGATCGGAAAGTAAGCTAACTCTGCTCCGGAGAAAGGGTTTACGGGCAAGATGATGTCGTGGCTGTGGCGTACGACCTTTGGCAGGAGTGGCCG
This sequence comes from Mollisia scopiformis, assembly GCF_001500285.1. Taxonomy (NCBI): domain Eukaryota; kingdom Fungi; phylum Ascomycota; class Leotiomycetes; order Helotiales; family Mollisiaceae; genus Mollisia; species Mollisia scopiformis. Next base: position 784,571 of record NW_017263605.1, read on the forward strand.
CCCCTCCGGATGTTCGCCTTCTGTAAGAGCCTTCAGCTCGGTCCGCAAGCAATCGGGACGGACTCCGTCCTTGCATTGCTGCCTCTTATACCCTCTTACTAGAATGATTCTCCCGAGATTCTTCCCTTTCATGGCATGGTTGCGAACCAGCCTTTGTGAGCGCCGATCCAGCGGCGCATTGTTGTTTATGAAGCGGAACTCCATGAATTACCCAGGTGCTGGCATTGTTTCGAACATCAAAACACTGGGGTGCGATGGTGTGCGTAGTTAAACCCCTTAACCCCGGAGGAGCTGACTAAGCTACTCCTGATCCTGATCTGGCTAACCATCAACCGCGGGGTCAACGGGAACATCAATTCAAAATCTCCAAGTCTCCCCAGCCTGCCTGGCAACAACTTTGATCATGGGAATTTTGATCATATTCAAAACCTAGATACTACAAGGATGATGTGTCATGCTCTCGAGTGAGTGGCGATCACCGCGTCGTCCGGTCATTGCCGGACGCGTGCAAGAGTGGGCTCTCGTGCTTCATTTCTGTTCTCTTCTCAATGGTCACAAAAGGGCGTACTCGTCGTGCGATTTCGTACTCCGAAGTTGGATAAATTGCATTAAGCTCTATATATATCTGATATTGCTCAATTCGAGATGACTCAAGTTAACAAGGACTCGAAGATCATCATTGTTGGTGCAGGAGTATTTGGACTTTCCACGTGAGTACTGATGAATAGTATTCCATATGTGTCTTAAAACTATTGAAAATGCAACGCTGATGGAAAATTCCTCCAAGTGCTCTATGGTTGGCCAAGTCAGGCTACAAATCAGTCACAGTCTTCGACCAACAACCATACTTCACCAACTCATACCGCGATGGTGCCGACGGTGCATCAGCAGACATCAACAAAATCATTCGTTTCAGCTACGGAAAAGAAATCGAATACCAAAGTCTTGCACTAGAAGCATCGCATATTTGGGATGAGTGGAATCAGGAATTGGCAAACCTGAAGCAGAGTGGCGAGGATGCTGGATTACCTCCGGGATTGAGCTCAGGCGACAAGCTATGGTTCAACAGTAGAATGCTGAGAATGAGTGCTTCGGAATCGTATGGAGAATTCGAGAAAGAGACTCTAAAGACCATGGAGAAAGAGGCTAGGTTGAGGGAAAAGCAGTTTGAATGTAGGAATGAGGCAGGTATGCATGCAGTCATCAAATGAACATCTTTGTGGACCAAGTCACTAACTCGCGAAAGACATTCAACGAGCACAGGAATCAGGTTGGGGTCACAAGGTCGACCCATTTCATAGGAAAGAGCTGGGACGAGCTCATAGTGCTGTTCTTGATTCAACAGCTGGATTCGTGGCAGCTGGCAGATCATGCCTCTGGGCCTTGCATCTGTGCCGAAAATCTGGGGTGAAGTTTGAGCTTGGTGCCTAAATCGGAAAACTGAAAAGATTTCTCAGTAGAACTGATGGCTCTGTCTATGGCATCGAGACTGAAGACAGCCGATCCCATTCTGCAGATCTAATTATTGTTGCGTGTGGGGGCTGGACTCCCACATTGGTTCCAGAGATCTCAAGAAGCCTGGAAACTACAGCTGGGTCTATAGTGACTGTACAGATCCCGCAAGATAACCAAGAGCTTTGGGACCGATATGCGCCAGAGAATATGCCGGTTTTCACTTGGGGTATGAGAGAGGGGAGAGGCATGTATGGATTTCCAAGAATGGAAGATGGCATAGTCAAGTTTGGATATCGAGCAACGAAGTGAGTGATCCCAGATTGGAACCACGTACTACAACATACTTAATGATCTTGCAGGTGGACGAACTATGATGATATTAATGGGAAACCTCTTTCTGTTCCAAAGACAGCTCATACTAGTAAGAGAGAAACAAATATCCCTCTCACAGCTCTTCATGCGGTTAAGGGTACGGTCCCGTTACACATGCAAGAGATCCATACTAATACTCTATAGATTTCATCTCCGAATACCTACCCGAGCTCACTCCACTGGGAATCAACTCCACGAGGCTTTGCTGGTACACAGATTCAATAGACAACTCTTTCATGATCGATCACGTTCCTTCGCGGCCTGGCTTGATGGTCTGTTCTGGTGGATCCGGTCATGGCTTCAAGTTCCTCCCTATTCTTGGTAGAGAAGTGGTAAAGATTGTCGAAGGTGGCAAGAAGAATGTTTATGGTGAGATGTGGCGTTGGAGAGATCCCAAAGAAGGGGGCAAGAATAATGGGCTGGAAGAGGGAGTCAGTGGTCCAAGAGTTCTTGCCAAGCAAAAGATGGCAAGTGAGAAAGATTGGTCATTTGGGGGTTCTTCTCGTCTGTGAAAATCTGCAAGAAATAATACCACGACGGGATAATTTTGTATGCTTCTAAGATATGAGTTGAATACCCTTCTCATCATATGTGAGGGGTAATGTGGGGTAATTGGCCACTTTCAAAACCCACCACTTTGAAGTACTCAGCTCAAACCCCTTCCAAATTTGAATCAAATACATGTCAAAATCCACAGAACGACGAAAAGCTTTGGTTTCATGGGAAAACTTCAACGATCACCTACAGCCGCTCCAATGAGATCTTTCAATTGAGATCCACAGCCTTGCATAGCCTTACATTGCCCCACCTTCCAAAACAGCCGACCCCACTACTCACATCAGGCTGAATGATCATGACAGCATCACGACAACATCCAACCTCGAACATCATGCCGTGATTTCCACCCTTCATAGTACTTCTAAGTACATGTTTTATATACCTTTTCATCTCAATCAACACCACAATAGTTCTTCCGTTTCTGCACATCTAGAAACACAATTTAGCTACCCGACGAAATCTACACCGATCACAAAATGTCGTCCTCCCCCACGCCCTTCCAATTCCTCCCCTTAGGTGCCATCATCCAATCCTTCCTCGTAGGAAAAACCAACATCGTGCAATCCTTCCCCAAACAATCTCTCTACGTGTCGCACAATGCTCCCTTCTTCGGAGAAACGATCGGACGAGTCGCGAACCGAATCTCGAATGCGAAAATCAATTCGTTGAACAATAAGTCTTATTCTCTCGCGCAGAACAATGGGGCGAATTCTCTACATGGCGGAGTCGTGGGATGGGGAAAGAGGGTGTGGGATGGTCCAACACCGGTGGGTGTGAGGAAGATTCCGGGTGTGGATGGATTGGAGGGTGGTGAGAGTGTGGAGTTTAAGCTGAGGAGTGAGGATGGCGATGAGGGATACCCAGGGACGGTGGATGTATCTGTTGTTTATACTGCAGGCACACAAACCGAGGGTGTAAAGGAAGTTCGAGTCCTAGGAATTGAGTATGAGGTCAAGATGGTTGATGATGCGAGCGGGGCACAGGAGACTGCGGTCAATGTTACAAATCACTCGTATGTCCTTTCGTCAATCCAAACAACTCGCTTGATTATTTGAACTTAGCTAATAACCGAGAAAGGTATTTCAACCTAACCGGTGCCCCGACAATCGAAGGAACAGAAGTCTCCCTCTGTACATCCGACTTCCTCCCAGTTGACGATGGAGGAATCCCAACGTCCGCAAGCACAGCATCATACCCCGGCGTAACAGCCAATAAAACCTTCACACTCGGCGCCACGGAACCAGACATCGATGACTGCTTTATTGTCGATCCCTCAAAAGCCTCTTCCATCCCTCTCGATACTCGATCTTCTCCGTTGCATAAGCTGATCACTGCTTATCATCCCGAAACAAAGATCCATCTCGAGGTTCTGAGCACAGAACCCGCGTTCCAATTCTATACGGGAAAGTATATCGAGGTCCCGGAGGTGGAGGGAGTTCCTGCGAGGGGAGCGAGAAGTGGGTTCTGTGTCGAGCCGAGTCGGTATGTGAATGCGGTTAATGTTGATGAGTGGAGGGGTCAGGTTGTGTTGAGGAGGGGAGAGGAGTATGGTAGTAGAGTTGTCTACAGAGGGTGGAGTGATGAGTAGGAAATCAATTCTTTGGAAGTTGTTCAAATATACATGATGGGAGTAGACTGATCAATGAACAACCTATGATCCATCAAGCCATCATGCTAGCTTAAATTCTTTCGCTGCTCCCATCATAAGAACCAGCACCCCATTAAAACACGGTATCCAAAGTATCGGACTTCTCCAGTTGTCCTCCATCCAGAACAGAGCTTGAGACAGCGTTGAAAAAAGCCGAATGTCTTCAGAGTAATTTGAAAATGGATCTTGGCCAAGAAGGAACACCCGCTGCTTTTCAGTTGGAGATACAGCAGATTTCGTGTTACTCCGTGGCAATGCAATTTCATCGTGGTTGCTGACTTTGGTCCCTTTATTTCTGTCAAGGGATTCCGGCTTTCTTGGTGGATTACAATCCATTTCTGAAGACTATGAGTATTGGTAGGGTCGTCAAAATACGATACACCCCTCCTTTCGCTACCCCGCACTTAAGCGAGCAGCCCCTGAAAGAAGCGATGATGCTCTATTCGGAAGACACAAGAAGATATCACATCTCAGAGCAAACTAAATCCCAAAAGAGCAAGATGATCGATTTTAAGTTATTCTAATCTGTGAGGTTCCTCTCTCAAAGTTGTAAGAAAGAATGTCATGGAGCTTGCCTGCTCCCAAAGCAACACAGCCGCACACCAATCCACATCAACCGGAAAGTCATCATAAGAAAAATGAGGAATCTTGTTCCAAAGCTCCTTCGTCTCCGTGTGTGCAGCGTTCGAGGGATTCGATTATTGACTGTCTACCTCTCTCTTTTTCTTGTCATCAACATCACTGTCTGCTGTGATGTAGCTGTACAAGCCGTTGGTGCCCGGCTCACGTGGTACGATGTCAGCTGTCTCGCGGTTTCAGCATCATCCGCCATTGTCATTGATGCTTAACAGTTGATGACTAACCGGCTCCAGAGTCAATGGGTGCCGCTAGGAGTGGCGAGATCAGAACCAGAACTGCCGTGACTTTGTAGAAATACATGTTTTGTCCGATGAGGTATTTTATTGGGAGCCCTGTGAAGTCTTCAAAGCGAGTCAGAGGGAACTAAGTACCAAAGTATAAATGTTGAAAAATGTTGAATCGACTTTCACTATCTGATAGTGGTTAGGAGTCAAGGAAGAAAGGACATCAGTAAGGTTATATGTAGTTGCTCGGGTCTCACTTTCCATATTCGCTGACCTTCTTCTTTGTCCAAGTCTAACTTACTAAATCGACTCACCTGAACACATATTTTAAATACATTTCGCTCAGGCTTATTCTCACCACTCAGAGCAATAGAAACCCCACTTTCGAGCGGGCTAAAGCTAGGAAGTCTGAGAGTCTGATCTGCAGGATCAAAACCTTGCAAAACAAGAGTTTTGTGCTAATTGCAAAGCTGTATTTAATCCGATTTTGAAGGATTAAACGAATTTTGTGAAAGGAATGTGTAAACGGTTAGTTGAAGACATCAACTTTTGGCGCTTGTATTGGCATAGGTCCTAGTCTCGTACTTCGTACTGTACAGTCAACTTCGAAATCAGTTTAGCGCCTGAAAATACCTTTGATTGCTTAAACACGATTTACAGCCAACGCCATACAGAACCGTACACCTGCATCTTGCTCGATTTATGCCTAAGGAGAAGGCCTGTGACGGGCGATGAATCGCGCCAAAACTAGAGTTTGAGCACGTGATGATATTCTGCTGACCAACTTAGCCTGACTGTGGCTTGGCAACAACTTTCAGCTCTTCGTATTTGCCTCGCTCGTCCATGATCAATTCCCTCCCGCCCATCTTCGGAGTATTATCTGCTTGACACTGGCTATCTTCACTCAAATCCTGTATGAAATATTGTGTATCGTAGAACATTCGTTGAGGTTCTTCAGCCTGTGCGCGACTGGCGAGCCTTCTGTCATTGCGAACGGCCGGGCTTCGTTTTCAGAGTTACGCCCACACCCTTGACATTCTGCTGCCATACTCATGGAAGGGCTCTACAATTTCTACGCAGACCACGGAGTACGGTACACGTCACATGCCTTCAATACCAGCTATCAAGATTTCGAGGTGACTGACGCACTTATCGATATTAAGACAAGGCGGATTCCTGTCGAGACGATCCGCGTGCTCAACTCAAATATCGACGCTTGGTTACGCACCCAAGAAGGTTCTAGCGGGCTGCATATGGTATGGATTCCTCTACTAAAAGATGCAAGGCCCTGGCGCTACGAGATTCGCGAGTCCACTTTCGATGCTATATCGAAGCATTTCCATGTTGAGAAGGCTCTTCGTTATGGATCCACAGCAGCAGCGGGCTTTGCGAATTTCCGAACTGGAAATGTAACAGGTAATTCTGCCTTCTTGCCTGACCTCCTAGTATTTGCGTGGTCCTTTGACGCTTGCACTGGCGCTACTAGAGGGATCTGCTTGGGCGATCCGTGGATATTATCAACAGCACAAAACTTGCTACAATATCAACCGGCACTTATCGGTCATCCGATGGCTGTGGGATACATAGTTATCATCATACTTGGCACTCTAATGGATAGAGACTTACTGCGCGAGAATCGAAACATTGCGGAAGTCGAAAACCGCACTGGGTACCATGGTTGGAAGAAATCGTTCGCTGGAGTCGCCAAGGGTGAATATGCCACACTTTCTGCTCGAATGAGTGGCTGTGCAACGTCACTGGCAGGCCAGCAGAGGATAGCAAAGGTATCACGAGAAGCAATAGCATTTGTCTCGACTATGTCATCCGAGCACCACATGAAAGGATATTCTCAATTTCTCCAAGAACGAATATCGCTATCAGCAAAGCAAAGACTATGAAAGATTTCGATACAATACTTGGGACGAGACTAGACGTACAGGAGTCACAATTAGAGTTTCTGAAGCAACGTACTCAGATTCAACTTACTGCAGTACGACACCTTTCACCGAAATATTTCCTCTTTACCTTGCAGAATCTCAAATTTGCGTCAAACTTTCGAGAGATTCTGAAGTATCTACATGCAATTTCTGACAAAATAGTAGCTCTTCAATCTGATTGCTCAAAAAGACGCAAAGCTCAACATCGCAATCGCAAAAGGCTCAAGAACGCTTGCATCAGCAAGCAAACGAGACTCATCCTCTATGAAGACTCTGGCCGCTGTCACCGTGGCGTTCTTGCCAGCTACCTTTGTGGCTTCATTATTCGCCATGCCTCTACTCAACTGGAATGCAAGTCAAGGCTCGCAGGTATTAAACGGCCGGTTTTGGATCTATTGGGCTGTGACTGCACCGCTGACTATCACGACTCTCGTTATCTGGCTAACATGGACACATCGTCAGTCGTTGATTCATCGAGCCCAGGATCGCAAGGATAGGGACCGACTCGTCGATGAAATGAGTGCAAGCACAGAGCCTACTCTCGATGGGCATTAACAGAATATTAAGTAGTGAGATGGCAATGAAGACTTGAATCTTGCGAAGGTGCAAGCTCATGTTTGATGATACGAACGAAGCCTTGCTCTAATTGTCTATTTGATTGTATGTATAAGTTTTCAGGCCTGACATATCTCTGTAGGAGTTATACATGCTTGAAAGTAGAAGGATTTTTCAAGTGCGTGGGTGTGCTACACGTTATTTGAGCGCTTGATACAGAGGTTTAGACCCTTGCTCAGTATGTTAAGAGTCACGTCAACGCTATAAACGGCTGGGGTGGTCTGTGCTCACAACTTTTCCTCACGAAAGGGGCGAAGCCGTTTTGCAAGCGACTGTACCTGGGCCCGTTACGGTACTGTACTGCATTAAAACGATGCATGGCTCGATGCGCTTCTAACTTTCCAGACGCGTTACGAATGGTATGGGCGAGTCACTGGAGTCGGTCATCCTGATCCAGAGCTTCCATAAATAACTCAAACTTACTGATATCAGAACCACACAGACTGATAGCAGCAGGTTAGACACCTTTAGGCTCGGAATTGAAATGTTGATTGGCCTGGGTTATAGGTCTAATCGCTCCAAAGGATGACAAGACCCGTTTGCGCGTATATACTTTGCTACTGCTTTTCTCTTTCCAAATATGACAGCACCTTCTTGCAGTAGGGCACCAGGGTTATTCGGCTGTCTCAGTCGACGACGAAGCAATGATAGAGGACCTAGTTTCCAGGCTTTTTTGATAGGATTACACTCCCCATTTCAATCCTCGAACAGTCTTGATTGTTGAGGCCGGTTCCAGACCAGTTCTCCAGTCAGTTTGTAATCCGGGAGACTTGACTGATACGTCCGAAACAACTCTTGCAGACAGAAGACTGTGCTGACAAGAAGCTCTGCGTTTGGGGGAGGCGATGCCCAGGAGCTGCAAACTCTATTCCGACTTCGATCGGGTACAATTCTTGTGAAATTAAGAGGCGTAATGTTTGAAGTCAAAGCCATGGCGAAGGCTCACGGCAGGACATCTCAACATTGCGGAGTACTGCTCGTATCGTCTTTACTGTCTATTGCAATACTTGCCACAACATTTAGATTTCTAGTCCCCGGTCACCAAGCCTTCCCTATCTCGCTATGCCACAATTCGAATCCAAGCAGCAGCACCCCTTCGTGTGCTCACCTGGAAACATTTCCAAGAACCTTCAAAAAAGCTCTAGCTTTGAAGACAGTTCCAGGACAAAATCACAACTCGTCATCAAGTGCAACCGAACTTGTCAACTCTTAAGATCCTTGGGAATCTCAACTCATTCCTCCTAATGGCGGATACATAAGTGTTCAAGAGGATGGCGGACCTGTACTGCAATACGGCATCTCCACATTTCACCAATTGCACTATCTTAGCATGATCCGGAGCATGTTCCTCTCTACCCCAATGGATATGTCTGCGGAATCAACACGGGATTCGGACTCAGCACCAGATCCGTTCTTACACCTCGCTCATTGCTTTGATTATCTCGCACAGGTATCCTCCAAACATCTCTTTGATCTCTTTTTCTTTTGTGACTCAAAGAAGGGTAGAGAAAATGGCTGATCCGACTTCTCGAAGGCTATCACATGTGCAGCAGATGACACCATCGAGCCGCCGGAAATTTCCACGGACCAGAACGGAGACAAGAAGTTCGTGATTAATGGCATTGGACACACTCACCACTGCCGAGATTCGGGCGTGCTTTGGGATATTGTTGAAAGATCGGAAGAGAAGCCGGTGCTTAAATGGGAACTCCGGGAAGGCGATGCTGTTCGCTCTTTGTTTTATGCTGATAAGTCTATGGTTGATATCACTTACGGATCACGTGGAATCTTGCTCAACGGACTGCCCAGGTAGGCTTAGTGAGGCGCTAAAACTCACAAGCGAGGCGATTTAAAAAAATATATCTTCATTCGACCTTTGTACGTTGCTCTCTAGATGTCACAACGTCATTCTTACTGTCCACAATAATTTTGATCACCATTTTTATCTAATAGAGTGTGAATGACAGGGTTTCGAGACCCTTTTCAAAGAGTCGCGAGCAGCAGGCTACGGCCGTTAAAAAATTGTCAGCATGGACGCCTTTGACTACATTTTCAAAGCGAACGTGGATCGATGCAAAACCATCACAGAAACATCGACATATCTTGAGATATTCTTATACTCGGTATGTTTGCAAAGCTAAAGTCAATGGTGTTTAACAATAGTCAGGACCCGGATTACAACACCGTGGAAGAGGATCCATTGCTCGAGGCTGAGTTCGATGACTTCCTACACGCCAAGGTAAGTATTTCTTGGCATAAACAAAACATAGAACAGTTGCTGAAGATCCGAAGGGTCGTTTTGAAACTCTTCAGATGCCCACAGGGGTTACGCGGTTAGCGGGTGTTCGCATAATGTTAGTCCTGCTCTGTTCCGTTCGATTCGATTGCTAAGCTTATTGAAAAAGACTCCAGCAGAATGCACAACATCCAGAGACGTTTTCGCCTCATTTTCTAAGCCTAAAAGCTGAAGATTATATAGCTATGACGAAAGGTTTCCATCTGTCACAGGAAGCTATAGATGGTACAAGCGCCGTCGGACCATTGTTCTTTTCTGATGTGGATGCGAATGAAGATGGTACCTATCTCCGTGAGTTTCACCTCGTAGTATGTCTCATTATCCGGTTTATTGCTGGCTAATGCACTTTCCGAACAAAGAAATCGTTTACCGCAAGAGCGATGTAAGAAAAAAAGGGAAAACAAGAGGTTGGGAATTGAATCTGAGTCATAACCTTGATACCGGTATCACAACTGGTTTCTGTAAAGGCACACCATCATCCGACATCGTGGCGTCGATCAAGCATCTCAAAGCCTTCGTCTCAGAGATTGGTCATCCGCTGCTGCTGCCTCTTGTCATCTTCGGCCACGACATGTCATCCAACACGGAACTCAAACAGCGCGCAGCAAGAGATTGGCTGCGTCGTATCGAGTTTGCGTTAAGTATGCGCGACGAAGAATATTTGAAGAACGGATTGCTAGATCTTGATGCTCTAAATCGAGACCTGGTCGAGTGCTATTCGCAGACAATATGGAGGCCCCCAAGCACGTATCTCCAGATCATCGCCCACTTCAAGGAAGCAATGGAGACATTCAAGACAAGACTGCCGGATAAAAGAAAAAATTCGGTGATGGATATGCTGCACGGTAAAATTTTATCCAGACTCACGTTTCACGAAAGGAAACTTCATGGTTTGGCTAGCTACACAAAGACCACGCAGCAAAGACTCGAGATCCAGATGGCTGCAGTAAGTCATATGAACATTCCACTGGGGCACAGGGATATTAACACTTGTTCGTAGCTGCGCATGATCGTGGCCCAAAAGGACAGTAGACTGAACTTCGAGGTAGCTGGGAATTCTCGCAGCTTAGCACACGCAACCAAACGCGACACAGGATCCATGATGGCACTCGCGCTACTCGGCACCGTTTTCCTGCCCGGGACATATATTGCCGTAAGTTCAATGCCGCTTTGAATCTCCAGCAGCTTCTGATGACTAGACACAGTCAATTTTCTCCACGACATTTTTCGACTTCCAGAACGCAACTTGGAACAGTGTCATGTCGCCCAAATTTTGGCTTTACTGGGCTACAGCTATTCCGATAACGTTGATCATTCTGGGAGCCTGGATGCTGTGGGAGAGGATGAGGAAAGCGAGGTATGAGAAGGAGGAGCTGGATTTAGCGAGGGCTGCTGAGGATATGGAGAGGGCTATATTGGCTGCGATGACCAAGAGACCACTACCGGGGCCTTGGTGAACTTTACTATCTGAGGAAGTACACACGTTAGTGATGTATGTGCTTGGATAAGCGACATTTATCCAGGATTGGAATCTTGATTGTTTGGACGAGTTTCTGCGCTGGGAAACATTATGCATTAAGAGGGTGGATTTCATTGAATTGCGATATCGTTCCGTGTCAATCAACATTGGAGAAAAAGCGAAGAAGAACCTCAAGTGGAACGAACAAAGGATAGAAATCAAAATTGTTACATTTAGCGCAATACGCACGTTCAGCGCGTTCAGCGCCACCAGCGCAACCAGCGCAGCCAGGGCATTTAGCGCAAAACGCCCAATAGGTTTTGGCCATGCTCGTGCTGTGAATGGAATTCTTCGCAGCGACTCTGATGTCCTACCGCTCACGTACCTAAAATACTCTACATCTCAACCAATACTTCGCACAAGCTTGGTTCTTTTCCGCTTACATCAATTATAGCGCGCAATACCGATTCCTTCCAATATACTGTAATCACCGACGACAATTTTGCCATGCTTCCGTCCTAAAACCTGAGCAGTAACTTGAGCTGGGCCTTGAGTCCTGAGCAAGCTAGATTTTGCTCAGGAGGATCTATCCTCTTCTGGCGCTCTAAAGAATCGGTTGTAGTTTCCATGTTATCTATATATATATAGAAGAATTTTACAGATCCTGCTGCTGCCTGTTTTATAGCTATCTCTTTATGCTTATTAATATATCGTAACGATAGCCTCTCTCACTCCCGTGTTACATTTTACAGACTTTTACTGGAGCCGATTGAAGTAAGCCCCCCTTTTTAACCGAAAATTCGCGAATCGACGGAAGCTTTGCTTAGATGGATGGCCCTCGAGACCTCTTTAACTTTCCTTAAATCGCGTAACTTGTATATGTGTGAAGGCCCGGATACTAGGACACACTAAACAAATACGTCGGAGCTGCGGTGTGCCAGTGCCGTAGCATTTCCTGTTCCTGGCTCTCTTTTACTTCCTTCGTAGAGGGGGGATATGACGTAGAGGATATTCTGGGAGATGGTGAGATGAAATAAGGACTTATCTGCAGATAAAGAACATAGGAGGATAGTATTTGGCGATTTCTATAATTGATAATCATTTCTATTATGCTTTTGTTTTATCAGCCCCTGTATCCATGTATCCATCCAACCCCAAACTCCCGAATCCGGTCCCAAGTCTGTTATACACCATATCATTTCTTCCCGCCGAAACTCCTCGCTCGCTAAATACAACAAAAATGTGGTCGGATAAGTGTGTGTAAAATAAGATGCAGGGCTAATGGCTGAAAGGACAGATATATATAATATCCTGATCGCACTCCTTTCATCACCAACCCTCTACTTGGCCGCAAACCGACTCCTCGCTCTCAACTTATCGCCATACCAGAACAGGACGTATATCCCAGCAATGCAAATAACCGTCAACCCTGCGAGGAGCCCAACTCCCCCGTCAACCCCAAGCTTCACGAACATGGGCCTCGAGAACAAGATAGCTGCCGCGGCGAGGGTACTGCGCGCGAAATCGTTGGCCGCGAAGAGGGATGCGGAGTATTGCGGGTACGTGAACGGGAGGTACAAGAATATGCTCTGGAAGACGACGTACGTTCCTCCCACGCTGAGGCCCGCGCCGATGGTGGGCACGATCCAATGGATCGATTCCCGCGATGTGAACGCGAAGATGAAGAGGCCGGCCGGGATGAGATACGTGCCGTACAGAGCGGGAATGAGGCGCCGCTCGGGAGCTCCGAATCCCCTGGTCGTGAACGGCTTCTCGACCGTGAGGTAGAAGTGGAGGAGGTAGAGCGGGAGGAAGATACCAAGCGCGACGAGGATCGAGAGGAATGGTAACGAACTCTCGCCGAGGTTAAAGTCGTACATGGAGACGAACACGAGCGGAAACGATTCAAAAAAAGAATAGTAGATCATGTACAGCAACGCTGTGTAGAAGGTCGAGAACGCGACAGCGGGATCGAGGGCGTTGATTTGCCAAGGGATGAGCAACGCATTGTATGTGACTTCGGAGAGAGACATATTGGCTTGGTCGATCTCGGATTGAGATTTCAAATTTGTATTGCTTTGGAGTTTGCGGAGGCGGTGGGCGCGGCGGAGGAGGATGTTTGCTGCTGAAGTCTCAGGCAGAGAGATGAACATGAGGAGGAAAATGGGGGCGGAGAGCCAAAGCATCTCCCATTGGGCCCAGCGCCAGTTCATGGCTTGGACGGAGAAGCCTCCGACCACTGGCCCCAAAGCCGGACCGAGAGTTGCTGCCGCCGCCCATAGGGAGAGCAAGTACGGGACTTTAAGCAGAGGAAACATATCCTGCAATGTCGCCGGTCCCGTTGCCAGACTGGGAGAGCCGAAGACTCCAAGCAAGAATCGGACGGTAATGAGGCCACCAAAGGTGGGAGTAAGCGCTCCCGGTAAAGTCAAGATGACAAAAATGGCGAATGTGGCGATATACAGTGGATTCCTCCCAACCAGTGGCATCTCACTCAGCGGAGAGAAAACCATAGGGCCGATTCCGTAACCAAACACATAGAGTGCTAGTCCAAGAGAAGCAGCTGTTTCTCCAACTCCAAAATTCTCCATTACCCCGCCGATACTAGGGGCGTAGATTGATGAGCCAATATATACTGCGAATGTATATAGTAGGATCTGAACAGCGACGAATGTCCGTTTCCCGGTACTCCAATTCATGGGATTATCGGCATCATCCGTTGCGTACCAATCCACCAATATCGTTCCATCAGAAGTCAGCGTCGGCTGGATCGCCTTACTCACTGTCTTCTCCGGCCGCACCGCTTCAGCTTGCGATGTACGCGAGAAATAGGGGCGCAGATCACGTGTTGTCGTGGTCTCCAGCTTTTCTAAATCGGCATCGGAAGATGATGATTCGCTGGTTGAGACGGATTCGCTTGTCGAGGCTGCATCGCTACCCTCGACCTTTTCCTTTGCGTGTTCAGGAATTGGTGCCGGGAATACGAAATCGGGTCGTTCTTCGGCGTAGAGGAGGTATTTGTTTCGTGTTAGGAGGCGGATGAGTTGCCCTAGGGACGAGTCGCGGATAATGTCAGCCATTGCGATTGATTATCTTCCAATTTTCCACTGCGAAGTGAGGCAGGCAGAGAGAAGATGAAGACGATTGCGAATGCTGATGAAGTGATTGACGAGTTCTTACATTGATTGGGATTTGCGATGTATTTATCTTCTCTGCATTCATTGCGTCGAAATCATAACATCGCGGGCTTAGCAATCCGAAAGCCATAAATGCGGTGCGGTGATATTGGAAATCGAGTACAATTCACAGTACAGTGCGTTTGTAACGAGGGTTCAAATGACATCATTGTTGCTGTCGAGGGACCGTGCACCAACCACCACCAGAAATGCACAGATGTACAGGCGGCTGATTATCAATCGCTGCTGACTTTACACTCACACCGTGCTTTCGGAATTATGCTGTATCGCCGATACCTTTTCCTCCGAGTCAAGGCTAGGCTTGGCGCTGGAATCTCGGCCTAATTCGGTCAAAAGAGTATTTCACCAAGAAGAATATAACCACTAATGTACAGGTGGGCTCCCAGAGCTCATAATATGGGCGAATATCCCCTATTTAGCGAGGAAGGAAGACGGGTCTGGAGGACTTGATTCTCAAATAGCTAGTGTTGCTGCCTTAGGCCACAAAGGGAGGTTCCTGTTCGAGTTTCGGACCTGAGCCTTTGCTGCTTTGACCTGAGAAGACCTATGAGTGGTGTTCTGAGCACGCTAATAAGTCAGTTGGATTTGCTTAGAGGGAGTTTAATCACAATTTCCATTTCCTATTAATTATGAGGGAACATGCTAAAGCTTAATAATCAATCAAGAAAATGCGGTTGCACTTCCTCTATTTTCACGGCGAAATTTTGTCCAATTATAGATTTATTTAGTTCAGAAGGCTGATAGGTTTTATTAACAGAATACCGGTTTAACCAAGTGGCAAAGCAACAGACGCCAGCGCGTTCTGCACTATCTTATCCGTCGGTCGATACGCAGCAGCAATTCTCAGTAACCTCCGTGCTTCGGTTTTGTCACCCAGCGCGATACACGCCATGCCCGTCCGAAAGAAAATCTTTCCAGCGCTCTCAGAACCCGGAAAGTCTAGCAGGACTGCATCATCCTGCCCTATAAATTTCCAAGGTTAGCTTCCCTTTCCAGCTTCAAGAGACGATGCGTTTGACTACACTTCATAGAAACAGTTGCTGAAGGAAACAGACATACCTGTTGAGCCGCGGAGCAAGTCAATAGTCCTCATGCCCCAAAACCTAGCCTCTTCATACTCCTCCATCTTCAGGTATGTTGCTACCACATTGGCCACAAGATTAAGCCTTAGAACAATCCGCTCTTGTAGCGCAAATTTCCCGTCATATTGGCCGCCAGATATGTACGTCTGGAACCAAGCATCACCCCAGACACTCCTCTGCCTCCCTTTGCAGACAATAAACATGGCCGCAAAGGCATTGATATACAGCCGCAGAGCCTCATCCCACCTCTTCTCCTTAAAGGCGACATTTCCTTCGTCTTTCAATCTCGTCGTTTCCTCGAGGCATTCTCTGGCAGTCTTATGGGGAACTGCCTGCTCTGCTCGTACTTTCTCTTCAATGCTCGACAAATGATTGCCAACTATAGAAAATTGCATTAATCCCTTGACGTGTCCAAATGGTTCTAAAAGCAGCCGCTGCAGCCTCTTCGATATGGCGTCATTGTCATACGCAGCGGCATATGGATTCTTGATATTCAGCGTCAGCCTCAGATGTCCATTCTGCCCCGGATTTGTAACATTTGTGTAGAACCAATGCTGTGTAAACGACTCGAGGTCGTTGAGCAAGATAATGAAGCTACTGGCAAGTGAAGCGTTGAGCTCTGCAGCACTCGGTGCGTCGATTCTGCATTCCAGGTGGTGTATACTGAATTTATGGACGTCGCCTTGAACGCGGACGACAGGTACGCCACCACGGAATGAGACCCAGTCTTCGGCTTCGGCAAAGGGAGTACATATGCGGACGAAGGTGTTCTGATGGCGGAAAACGGAGAGGGATTCGGCGTGGATTTGGGAGCAGGTAAGGAGGAAGCGGAGGTCGAATATTTTGAGCTCGCGAGAATCTTCGTTGGGGAAGACGACTGTGGTGGGGGTTGGATGGAGGAGGTAAGAGAATATTTGCTCGCGGAGCTCTCGGGGTATAGAAAGGAGGGTGGAGGTCATTCTGTGGCCTGATACTGGGAAGCCTGTCAAGAGATGTAGTAGTCGGAGGTTTGCTAGTTGATTACAAGGACAGAGATCCCACTTGGCCTGTGCATGTAGTTATGCCTGAGGCTGTAACAGCCTGAGTTATTTCTAAGCGGGTCTCCAAGCTGTTTCTATTGGTGGCCTAAACTTAATAGGTTCATTTAAATCGTTCAAAGTGTCCCTCTGAATATCGTTTGTCTGCTTGTAAATAACACCCGTGACCTAGCGCACAGAATAGACGGCAAAAAGCAGAGACGATTTACCTTATCCTTCGCTGGCGGCCTTCTAAGGGGCCTGTGTGTTGTTCGGCGTCGCAGCCGCATACCACAGGTCAAGGCCAAAACATGGCATACCGTATTAATTGTCTTCTAAAATATTATCCTACAATCAAATGATGGTAGGAAGTCTGTTGAGCCATGTTTAATAAAAAAAGTAATACGCTATACCCCATGAAATTATTTGATTCCCGAAACATATTTAAAGACGAAGAGTAAGAGTGATAGCAAGAGCTTAAGGATTGAGGTACTCTGCCATACCTTATTCGAGGTTTTCACTCAGGAGGGGCTTAGGGGGACCATCTCTTATAAAGCCTATTCCCTTATTCCAGAATCATATCTTAGAAGACAATTAATACCTACGGTATCTTTGAATATTATCGTGTAATTAGAGTTGACAACTTTCGCACAACCGTTTAGGAAGTAAATGTAAAGAAATGTCGTCTGAGACTTCCTACGCAAGGCAACACTTAATTGTTTGCACGTGACTCTCCTACCTCGTACTTTGCTTTATTGTATCTACTCCGGTAGAAAGGGTCTCGAGGAAGGAGACTACTTACTCCCTATCTCGTGCTCTTGCTCCATGTATACTGCAACGCAGATTATAGAGGCTGGGTATTTGGATAAGTATCTATTCCACATCAATGGAACTTATTTCCACTTGACAAAATTCCCATCGAGATATACATTAACGAAGATTTGACTGAATTGAGGGGCTTCACATTAAACGAGAAGAAGGAGCAGGGCCTTGGTTCCATAGAAATAATCGTACACTTTTACTTGAACGATATATCAAAATGCACTGACAACTTCCCCTAGAAGACAAAATACACGACCTGCTCAGATAGAAAATACAGCGTGGCCCCCTCTTATAAAAAGGGAAGTATATCATCTCTGAAACCAAGAACTCCCAAAATCCCAACTACTGTAACAACAACAATAAACAAAAGCGACCGACCGACACTAACCTCGCACTCGCACTCGCAACACATCAGCCGCTAACCTACCTCGACCCCAAACCACCATCTACTCTCTAATCACGAAATCCACCTCGTGCAACACGTACTCTAGATAAAAGGAGAATATAAGAAACTCATCCTCCCGCTCTTCCTCCTACAACCCCGAAACGCCGGTCGGCAAGTTTCAAGGGCCCGGAATGCAGTCAGCTGAGCTCACTCACTCACTCCCTCGGCACGGCATTTGGGGGCAGGCGGGCGTGACGACGCATGAATAGGTGAAATTACGACTCCTCACTTGAGGAGGACAAAAACGAAGAAAATCGTTTGAGGAAATTAATCAATCAATCGTGCCAAAAGAAAAGATAGAAACTCAGAAAAAGGAGAAAAGGAAGGGAACGGTGCCGGTAAGGCTGTGCAGAGGTACGCAGTACTGGCGGGCGGAGAATCGTTTCTTCTTTCTGTCTGTACTACGCCGCCACATCAGTTTATTAGAGGGGTAACGACGAATTATTTATTTATTTATTTCTCTGCTTCGGGCAGGGCGCTGTACAGATTTCCCGTTCAGTGCGAGGAAATCTCCACCCTGTATCGCATCGCATCGCATGACCACGCCAGGAAGAGCCATCTCCCTCACGGTGTGGTAATTGGCGATGAACATCGGGCGACGCGTAGGCGCTGATGAAATGAATGATGACTTGTTTTCGAGCGAGCCATGTGCCCAGATCACCTCCAGAGCAGCCAACACAAATTAGGGGCGTCTCGATACCAGCTGGGTTCAACTTCTCTCTCAGCCTCTCAAACTAGAAACTCAACTCCCCGCATTACCCATTATTGGCGGCTTCGCCACGGGGCGAGTTGGGGGGGGGGGGGTGGGAGGTCTGGGTTCTTCTCGTCACAGGGCTGGGTTCGTCTTTTATGCAGCCAGTCATTTTTAGTTTGTCGGGTGGCCCGTCAATGGGCGCCAGGGAACGCCACGGTTCACTACCTATGGACAACCGTCGGCAAACACCAACCCAATAAAATATGTAGTGTATGTATGAACCGTCTTGTGGTCTGGTTTCTGGGTTCTGGTTCTGGTTCTGGTTCTGGTTCTGGTTCTTCGGGCACTGGCGCGTCTTCCGACTCGGTGGTTCCGTCAGCAGCCACGAAAGAAAGAAAAAGTCCTTTTCCTGGCTTTAGGTCTCTGTAACCGAGGACTTGGTCACGACTGGGTGGGTAGGGGAGGTTAGGGGTGGTGGGACTAGCACGGTATGCACGCAACCACGAAACAAATCCCAGCATCTTCCAGGTTCCCTTTGGACATCCATCACTCGCACTCCCACGGTGCCACTTACCACCCACTTACCACTCCAGCACTGCTCACCATGATGGTCGAGATCCACGCCCCTCATTGATTGACTGCTTGAGCCCCCTAATCTCATTCGACCACTACTCACTACTCTATCTTTATAAGATTGGCGCTGCCGCCAGCAGGGAACACCATGGAATGCGCCGAAGAAGGATCCTCCTCCTCGCAGCAGCTGGAAACTCAAATCCCAATATCAGGGTCCGAACCTGCACCACCACAACCACTGTGAATACCTCACTTCCTTACCCCCTCTTTCTCTCTCTCACTCTTTTTCTTCTCTCCTCTATCAATCAATCAATCAATCAATCAATCAATCAATCACCAAACACAATGCCCTTCATGACCCAAACTCACGCTTCATCAAGCCTCCTCCTCATCACCGGCGTCACAGGCCACATCGGCTTCCGCGTCCTCGTCCTCGCCCTCACCGCTGGCCACACAATCCGCGCCTGTGTCCGCTCCCCCGAAAAAGCGAAACTCATCACCTCGCACCCCCTCATCCGCTCCCTCGCCCCAGGTCCCCGCCTAACATTCATCGTCGTCCCGGACCTCTGCAAGAAACACGCCTACGACGACGCCTGCCGCGGCGTCGCCGCCGTGATCCACATCGCCAGCCCGCTGATGAGCAATGGCGTGCCGGCGGGTGTCGACCAGGAGGCGTTCTTCGTGAAGCCTGCGGTGCGGGGGACGCTGAATATGCTGGAGGCGGCGAGGAAGAGCGGGACTGTGAGACGGGTTGTGATTACGAGTTCGATCACGGCGTTGATCCCGTTCGAGGAGCTGAGCGGCGCGAAGAGGTGTAAGAGGTGGATTGGGCCGAGCGATCGGATACCAGTGACCAAAGGGCCGTGGAACAATGAGTTCGAGGCGTACGCTACGTCTAAGGTAGCCGCGTTGGCGGAGGCGGAGAGCTGGATGAGGAGGCATGATGAGGTGGGGTTTGATGTCGTGCATCTACATCCTTCTTTTGTGGAGGGACGGAACGAACTCGCTGCCTCGCCGAGGGAGACGCTGAAGGGTACCAATGCGATTGTGCTCGGGATCGCGCTGGGGCAGAAATTCGAGTACTCGACTATGGGCGCGACGGTGCATCTGGAGGACGTGGCGCGGGTGCATCTCCAGGCGCTGGATACGGCCGTGGTGCCGGGGAATGCGAGTTATATCCTCAGCCAGGATACGATCTGGGATGACGTGACGGATATCACCGCGAGGCGGTTCCCGGATGAGGTCGAGAAGCGGGCGTTGCCTAATAGTGGGAGTGCGGTGACGCATACTGTGTTTGTGGATACCAGTTTGACGGAGGAGGTGTTTGGGTTCGAGCACATTGGCTTCGAGGAACAGGTTGAGAGCGTGGTGGGACATTATCTGGAGTTGAGAGCTAAGTCTGGGAAGAAGATCTCGTTGCGGAGAGCGTAGGAGAGAGTGAATTGGTACAATTAGCGATGGAGTTCAGGGACTACAGTTGAAAAAAGGCAAGGCAAATTTATGTGTTGTCCAGGCGTACTTGGGGTACTCCGAACTATAGCTAGGATCATGATACCCGTGGCTTTTGATCAGCCATCAATGAATACGAGCTTTATTTACAGGCTATATCTACATCCTCTTCATCTTTCCTTTCCATCGTGACCTTTCCACGATCTCTTTATATCCAACTTCAATTCAAATTCGAGGTGGCAAAGGGTCCAAGTAAGCATGACATAAAAAGTCCCCCAACAAAACCCCCACCAAGAAATGCACCGAAGATCCATTATCCGAGCAAAGGATTTACTGGTTAGCTGCCGTCATACACGACCCGGTGCCGACGGTAAGATAATTTACCTACCTACACGTTCGTTCCTGGAAACGATGTACATGTACAGTCCCGCAATCCTGCATATGCAAACTGCAACGCAACCCCATTGCTCACGCACATCACCAATCGGCTGCAAAGCACCCGTTTCAGGTTTCGTGTTTTGGTTGTACAGGATATCGTTTTTCGGTAGTACAGTACGGTATCATTCTCTCGTGGCACGAAATACAACCATAGAGAGATGGGGGGGGACGCGAGGAAGCCTCAAATGGTAGCCATCCTCGCAATTCCGACATCCGTCTCATCCGCCCGCGGACTCTTGCCGTTGACGTACAACCAGAGCCGACTTAGATCCTTGACCTTGAATTCTACCTTCTTCTTCTTCTTCTTCCCCTCCTCCCCATTAACACCCTCCTTCTCACCATTAATAGCGCCGATTTTTCCCCCGCTCGTCATCTCCAACCCCCTCTCCCGCACAAACTTCCGCATCGTCCCCGGACTCACGGGACTCATATCCCGCACCAAAACCTCACTCTCAGCCTCACTCAACGGCTCCCCATGCGTACCTAGATAACTCATTTCCCAGCCCTCTCTCTCGTCCCTCTTCTCATCGCCATCGATCCCCAACGACATGATACTCTCCATAAACTCATTGCCCTCCTCCATCGCTCCTGTGAACCCGCTGTCCCCGATTCCACCCGAAGGGAAAGAGCAGGGCTGGAGGGGGAACATCGAGTCGAGATAGTGCATGTTAAGCTGGTGGCCTTCGCCTTGACGCTCGAAGACCCGGCCCATGAACCGTGGCGCGGAGGGGGACAGCGAGAAATTGCACGTGAAATGCAGGACGCCCCAGCGGGCGACGAAGTCGGATGTATGGGCGTAGTGCTCTATATACCGTATCGTCTTCCCTGAGGTCGATTCCTGCTTACTTGACCGGGGAGTGGTGTTTAGGCCGGGACTTCTGATCCCGCTGTCGGTGATAGTGGTAGAAGGAGGTGCGGTGTCGTGGTAGTGCACGCTGGTGACGGTCCTGGTGAGGGACATGCGGGACGGTTCTTTCAGCGCCATGTGTTGGCTCAGGAGGTGCAGGTGCGGGTTGTTGAAGTGGTTGGCGGCGTTGCCGAAGGTGTAGACTTCTAGTTTTGCGAGGAGGTCTTGGGGCACTTCTTGCAGGAGCCAGTCGATGATCATTCCGCCTTCGATGCCGCCCTGGGAATGCAGGATGAAGACGACTTTTGTGAGAGTGGGGTTGTAGAGCGTTTCTTTGACGATGGCGTAGCAGGCGCGGATGTCGGATGTTGCGTAGTTGAAGTTGCGTTGGATGAGGCATTGTAGAACGTCGAAGAGGATTCCGTTGGTTTTGTTGTGGACGCCTAGGACTGGACGGCCAAACGTGAGGGCTAGACGGTCGACGTTGCTTTGGAGCCAATGTTTCCTGTTTCTCATCAACAATGAATCTTGGCAATCAGAATAGACAGAACTCACCCAACAGCAACACCATTCAAGAATATCCACTGCTCATGCTCATGTCCGTCCTTCTTCGCATAAGCCGGATTCGAAGGATACTCCATCCTCGACCCATTCAATAGCCACCAAATCCCCTGATTAACCACCAGAAATCCCGTCAACCCCAAAACCACCACCCAAACCGGCAAGAAGATCCAAAACGGAATAGACAGCAAAAACGGTAATTGCAACACGATCAAAAGAACATGCAAAAACATGCTCCATAAATTCGCCAATGAGGGGTATAATTCGCACAAATGACCAGAACGCAGAGGATTCATGGGATACACGATGAAGGGCAGAAACAAGGAGAATGAGAACGCGGACGCGATGTCGTGGCGGAGGAGCGTGAGGGGGCTGCCTGTATAGGAGTGCGAAATCACGGGCGAGCCTCCGACTTGGGAGCCGTAGAACTTGGTTTGTGGCATCGCGCTGGAAAGCAAGTCAAAACGAGATACAGGAGTTTGCCATCAAAAAGATGAAGAATGAAGGAGAGAAGACGAGGCTACAGCGTCAGCTAAAGATAATATAAATATGTGAAGCTGTCACACAAGCTGCCTAGCAAACAAGATGGTGTCCAGGAATGTCTCAGCGCCAATGCTCAGCCTTCCCATCCAAGGCCGGTTTGCAGCCAATCAGGATATGATTACGTGAAGCTGGATGCTGGAAAGGATGAACACCTTGACGCCATATGAAGATCGACGGCTGGGGATCTTGGTGCGGAGTTCCTTCGTAAGAAGAGAGGTGAGATTTTGGGGATGAGCGGGAGCTGAAGTCAGCGGACAGGGGCACGAGGACTCAACCTGGAAAGGAGAGCCGAGAGGCTTGGCACGTGATTGGAATAGATTGGACGATGTTTGTTGGCATTGATTGAGAGGAGAAGCGCATAGGTACTCATCGTACATCTGAGGAACTTGAATGTCACTGAGAAGTTCTTGCGCTGAACTTGATTGTGCCCCCCTCTTGATACCTAGGTACTTTGGAGTGTTTGAAGGAAGGTTAGGCGAGACAGGCTGTAAATTACCGATGGAACGCCTGGAGACCCTGTAAAGAACACAGTGAAATCCGGTAAATCGGTTCAATCTCGACAATGCTCGGATCGAAGCGCTCGGGAGCCCTTGGAATCATTGGACAACATGTAGAGTTTCACGTCATTTGCAATAATGAAATGATATATATCCTCTTGAGCTTGTCACTCTCACTCCCTTAACATTTGACTTGATGTCAAAAACTCAACTCACAAAAGAAAATGGCGGATTTTGAAAAACAGCCCCTCCATCTCAAGGAACAAGATTTAACTGGCAAGGTAGCTGTTGTAACGTATGAGCTTTCTCCCTTCAAATCAGTGACACTGGCTAACATGCTCTTCAGCGGTGCTTCCAGAGGTATCGGACGAGCAATAGCTGTCAACCTCGCCTGTCGTGGATGCAGTGTCCTGGGAACATGCTCATCAGACGCCTCCCTCCATCTCATCGACACTCTTTCTCAAAGCATCACTAAGCTTTACGAGGATAATCCTCAGACTTCACCGCCTTTATCGAAACCCAAGATATATGGCCTGGCAGCAGACATCACTGCCTCCAACCACGCAACTCTGATAGCCGATTGTCTCGAAGCAACCTTCAACAGCAAACTCAACATTCTAATTAATAGTATGTCAAACTTTGCTCTTGCTTTACATTCATTTTCGAGAGCTGCTTCAACTCAAAGAGGATGGGCTTCAACTCCTCCACTGAGCTCGTAGCCCCCAAATCTCTACCAAAAGTACATTCTGACCCCCAAATAGACGCAGCCATAACCGGCGGTACGAAAATCGGCTCCACCTCCCCCGACCAAATTCACCGCATGCTCAATGCCAACCTCCAAACGCCCATCCTCCTCGTCGACGAGCTCGTCAAACGCAAACTCTTCCTCCCAAGCAGCAGAATAGTTAACATCTCCAGCGACCGCGCTCGAAGCACATCAAACGAATCCGTAATCTACTCAGCTACTAAAGCAGGCCTGGAAAGTCTAGTGAGGACCTGGGCGAAGGTTCTAGGCGGGAATGAGCACGAGTTCGCGTTCATGGCGGGAACGACGGCGAATAGCGTTTCGGTGGGGGCGACGGAGAGTGAGGTGGCGAAGAGGTTGGGGAGGGAGAGGTTGGAGGAGAGGTTGAAAGAGGAGTTGCCGAAGCAGTGGGTTGCGCCGGGGGGGAAGGGATGGTTTGCGCAGGTTGAGGAGGTCGCGGATGTGGTGGGGATGTTGTGCTCGAGGGAGGGGAGGTGGATTACTGGGTCTGTTGTTCCGGCAAATGGGGGCGCAACTGTGATTTTGTGATTTGGATATGTAGGTCCTTAAGGGAAAAGTAGAATTGTATTATTTTATATAATTTGAAACAGATGTAGGAAATATCGACACGAAATAAACTGGCCTACTTGAAACCCACTCATATAATCTCGAACTCATCCTCCTTCTCACTACTCGACAAATTCGCAGCCGACCTCTTCCTCTTCTTACTCTGCTCAACAGCAGCATCAAAAATATACTTCGCCCCCACCCCAGCCATCCCCACCAACCCATTAGCGACCGTCTTCGCCAGCCCACCAGGCGAAAGCGGCGACGGAGGAGGTGTCTTCGGCCCCGGCGTCGTCGACCTCGAGATCCTAGCCACGAACGAACTAGGCAAAGCATCCAAAGCGGAACTCAACATCCCCTTCCTCACCGGTTCCAAATCCCGTGCATCGACAAATTCTCCCGTGGGAAGCTTCACGTGGGCAACTTTCCAGGAGGTGGGCGGCTCGGGTGGTGTGCCGCTGGAGAGGATGGGCACTTTGTCGTAGGGATCCACGATCTCGGGTTCGGTTACGCTGGCCCAGCCTGAGGGGCCGAGTTCCTTGTTCGCTTTCTGGAGGCCGAGATTAGCGTATTCGACCAGCTCGTCACATTTCGGTCTGTATTCGGGTTCTCGGAATAGACATTCTTGGATGAGCGTCAAGAGTTGGGCGGTGTAGAGATCTGTAATGACTTTGTCTTCGAGACCTTGACTGTGGTTAAGTTGGCTGCCGAGATTGATTTGTCGTTGTGCGGAGGGACTTCGAAGCTTGGAGATGTTGACTAGTGGTGGGTTGGCGTTTTTGATCTCGTCGGGGTTGAAGTCCATGTGTGCTCGTAGGATCATGGCGTTCATGATGGCGCCGACTTGCCAGATGTTGGAGCAGGTTCCTTTGCGGGCGTGGAGGAGAGGGATACCTGATTTTTGCCAGCCGCCGAAGGGCTTGTTGATTGCTTCTTCCTGGATATGTGGTTAGTGTTGGTAGCAAACGAGAAGAGAAGTACTTACAGGAGGCTTGAAGGCTGGTGCACCTCGTTCGAGGTATTTGGCACCGCTTTCATCGTCCTGCAGGTCGTAGGAATCTACGAAGAGTGCTTCTCCGAAATCCGCAATCTGTTTCACATATCAACTTGGGGGTAAATATGCGAATCTCGAGCCTCCTAACTTTGCTGATGGGAAATCTTGAATGTTCGTTATCTCGATACCCAAGGAAGACTGATCAATATATTAGCTCGGTCTTGAAAACATGATTGCTAGACTTACCGTTATCTGGCTTTAGATCGCAATGCATCAGCTCCTCGTCTCGACCAGTATATGCTGGCGCACCAGGTACGTTCATCTCCTCAGTCTCTCTTTCCATTGCATACACACCTCGAGCCAGACAATCGAAAATTTGCCACAAATCTATCTCAGGAATAGGCTTTGGGTCGTCGCTGTCCGCTTGCTTCAGAAGCGCATGCAAACTCCCACCAGGACAATACTCCAAGAAAACCCGCACCACATCCTCCATCTCGGAAAATTGATCTCCAACCCTATTCCCACCAAACTGTCGAATAAGATGCTTCGAATTAAATCCTGTTACAATCCTCCCAATCTCACCCTCATCCAAAGCGGTTCTCCCACTTTTAGGGTCAAATGCAGAAGGGTACACCTGAGCCATTTTCACGACAACTTTCGTGATGCCCGGTTTCTTCTTGCAGAGATCTGCCAGGCTACCTCCTTGGTACTCCCATAGCCCTGTGACACCGAAACATCCCATGCCGAGAAACTTTGTGCCTTTCCATCCTTCACCGAGACCTTTGCTCCATTTCGCTTGGCTGTCGAGGAACTTCTGCTTGTCTGTTTGAAGAAATGGAAGGGCCATCGTTGCGTCGGACTTCAATGGAGGAGAAATTGCAGGGAGTGACAATTTTCAAGCCTTCAAACTCACTCGAGTGTTTGCGTTTGGGACACGGCTCCAGCCATGACACTCCTTGACGAGGTGAAAGCGATTTCTTTCATGGCCGAGGGCTTTGAGCAAGTGACAACAGGGAATTTGTTTTGGGAATCCAACAAAGGACGATGATTCGCCGACAACAAAGTGAAAGGTAGCATAGATGGGACTCATAAATCTGAGAAGCAAGATCTGCCATCACTTGATGGGGCTTTGATTCTTTGTGGTGGGTACATTGAGTATGTTGGAGATGGTTTTGATGAGCTTCTAAGTGAGTCAAGCCAACACCTCCAACGAGACGAGACGAGACGATAATAAGGAGAGACATTGTCATGCTCTATGATTGTTTACCTGACACGTAGAATATGCGCTGAGTTACGCTGTGAGGGGGAGAGAAAGACTTCGAGTGATGTTAGATATTATGGTGGCCGAATGAGACCATGCTCGCACATCATGCTCAAGCCTCGGCCCCGCGTCGACATCATCATTCCTTCCTTCCCTCGATATTGATATTGAAAGCTGGCCGTGACAATTACTCGACTTCCGAGTTATTCTCCCACACATCTAATTGCTTGACGATTGTCTCAAGATGGCAACGCCCAAAGTTCTGATACCAATGGCAGATTATGGACATGACCCTACTGGTGAGCTGCCTTCCTACGAAATATCTCAATAGCTCCCTCAAAACACGGAGGAAAGTTGGCACTAAATTGAACTTGCAGAGACTGCAATCCCATATACCGCATTTAAGAAGGCAGGCTTCGAAGTCCAATTTGCAACAGAGAATGGCACAGTCCCCGAATGCGACAAGAAGATGTTGACCGGCATTACCCAAAAACTATTGGTACAAAACAAACCAACACATTGGAGAACATGTGCTAATATAGATGCAGGGTGCTACCAAAGACGCAATAGATGCTTATAAACAAATGACAACAACTCCCGAGTTCCTCAATCCCATCTCCTGGTCCTCCTCCGATTTCAACCTCGACTCCTACAACCTCGTCTTCCTTCCTGGTGGACACGAGAAAGGTGTACGACAACTCATAGATTCTCCTATAATTCATAAACATCTGGCATCCTATTTTCCAGATACAATCAAGCCTAGCATGAAGACTGTAGCTGCTGTATGCCACGGAGTGATGGTATTGTCAGAGACTATAGGTGCGGACGGGAAAAGCATAATACACGAATGCGACACGACAGCTTTACCTGCGAAGTTCGAGCAGGTAGCATTTTGGGGCACAAGAGCATTCCTGGGAGACTACTATAAAACATACGGTGCTGGAAGTGACGATGTTGAGACTTCAGTAAGTGGTTCTTTGTTGCTATTGTCCTTGCACTGACCATATCCTAGGTGAGAAAGCGACTCGATGATCCGGCAAAGCAATACAAAAACAGCTTGGGAACTAGCCCGTGAGTAATAAAGTTCCGATGGCGTCAAGTTACTCCCATCAAAGTCTGATGTTGACATTTGGTAGATTCGTTGTGGAAGATGGCACATATAACTATGTCAGCGCAAGATTTCCTCCCGATGCACAACTACTTGCGGAGAAAACAATTGCATTGGTCCAGAGCTCGATGGTATAACCTTCCATTTCCGATGCTTGTTCAACAATGGAATCTTTATTGGCAAATGCTTCCGTCTCAATGATTTCCGACTCGACGAACAAAGAATTCTTTCGGCTTCGCTACATCGGTAGGCTTGCTCCTGTTATCATTTCACGACCCCACTCCTGATTGCATGTATGCCTTTGCGACTCCTCTTGAAGATTAGAGATGTCGATACCACCGCCACTACCATTGACCGAATTTGCAAGAAAGTATGGACAATATGCAACCTACCATCGAAGCGGCTTTACACCTCATGACACGAAATTCCCATACTTTGGTCCAGACCCTCTCTCCGGGGCATGGGATGCTCGAGCTCTTCAAAAAGAACAATTTTATGGATTCACTTCAGAGGAGCTTGGGTACCTTGATTGTCTTCCAACACGAGAGCTCAAACTAAGTACCCTTAATAATGGCATAATGTCCACACTGCGACGCGACAACTGGGAGAATACACCCTCTCCTGAATATAGACGATCTTATATGTATGCGTTGGAGGATGGTAATGGTTTATGGAGCGCAGCAAATGACTTCGTTTGGAATTCCCTGCAACCCAGCTTAATACTCGCATCGCGTATTCTTATGTCAGTCCATTTGATGCCATGGGTACGTTTCTCCTATTTCAAAGTTTTACCGTCTCTTTACCTGGAATGGCCCAATCTGCTCTGTTCGACTGTTCAGTGCAATTTTCTTCTAGGGTATTTTCAGATGCTCTGCTGATCTTCCGTAGTTCGATGCGCTGATAGACGGACCACGCGAACCCATTGATCCTAATGTGAGACTAGATCGAGATGATTTGGCCAAACCAAACGCAAGATTCCTCGAGTCGTTTCGCCCCAAAGACACCTTTAATCCTGCTATTACGAATACAGATATGAGAGACAGAATGTTCGCTCTACTCGAAAACGTGTTTGAACTTCAGATTGGTTTCATGGATCCGAATGAGTCACCTACGACCGGTCTTGCCCCAGGTGAAAAGGCCTCTGGTATGTGCACTGTTAAACACAAGGATAACTTAGACTGGAAAATATTCATTTGGCTTGACATTGACATGTTGAAACCACTTCTGAGGACAGACATAAATTCAGCAGATAGAATGATGATCGACTGGCAAGTAGCTAATACTGTAAGGATGTTGTATCAGGATCTGCAACCTCACTAATTTTCCACTAGATTGCCCACGAACTTATGCATGCCCTCAACTCTACAAAAAATATATATGAGTATGACGAAGAAGAAAGTATGGAACCATTCTTCCGAGAGGAGCCAATATCTGAAGTTGGCAATAGCTTTGAGTCTGCTGTGAGCCCCCCACCAAATACTCCTGTTACAAGCACGCTAATATGTTCCATGTGCAGATCAACTTTGGTTTTACTGTTGAGTTCAACTTAAGGAAACAAATGCTTCCGCTTGGATTCTGGCATCGACGGAATTGGCCTACGGTTGATGATATCAGGCGAACAAATGACCCTTTCATTCTCACGAATCCTGGTCCCGCCATGGATGACGAATACTATCCTATACCGGTCCAGGCTTGGGAAGACATGCAACAAGAAGGTTTCTGGGATATCCTGGTCCGCAAGTTTGGTCATGGAGTTCTCCATTATCGACAAGTAAGAGAAGGAGCGAAAATAACGTACACTGTGAAAGACAAGAAGCGGAAGCTGTATGATCAGAACTTAGGGGGCAGAATCCAAGGTCTCTTTAGCGTACAGAACCAACAATACAAAAGCAACTTCCAAGCCATCCAATCAGCAGCCAGTATGACACCCGATGAGCGTGCTGCATTGCAGTTTGCTTGGTCTCTTATAGCCAGCTCAGAAGCAGAACAGGAATTTTGGGATAATTCCACAAAACAGCAAACGGCGGTAGACTTCCTCATTGGCAGCGTAAATGCATTGATGGTCAACCAATTCCAGCCCGCGCAGATCCAAACAATTGCCAGCAGCTTTCTCGGTCTGGTCAGAACAGCAATCAGCAACCACGAAGTCATGATAGCCGCCATAAAGAGCGCGGAGGCCGCGAACAACACCACATATCCCAATCGGCGGCGAACTCTCTTGATTTGGAATAGAGGGACAAGAACCTTTATGAACAGAGTTCTCGCGTCTCGCTTGCTCGCCGCGGCTGGACTAAACTGGACCCAGCAATTTCTTGATCTGGAGGCATGCAGGATGCATCTTTGGGATCCCAACATACCAGGAGACGGGATTCCAGAAGACCGATTCGAGTTGGAAAATCTCAGTACCGCTTCCGGATTTTGTGATGCGGGACAAGCCAGCGCGTGCTTAGCCACGTGCAACGGTATCCGAGCCGACGCCTCTAACTCTATAATTGCCAACATAACGTGCAAAGTCTTATTGTTCGATGCATACAGGAATGTGTTCAACCTGTGGCCAAGCCGGAAAACTGATCTGCATCAGGCGCTGGAGATGCTTGGTTATTTTGCTTGGGCAGCGCCAGCTCCGTGGCAAGCTTACCTCGGGCGTCTGAAAACGAAGGGCGAACAGCTGTATGTTCTTCCCCAGCCGCCCCAGCCGGGGGTTCCACCTCCGCCTCCTCCGCCTCCTCCGCCTGTCGTTTGACCTAGAGTTTACTCCACTTGTGATTTGTCTGGGTGGGTATGGCATCGTTGAATAGAACAATTTATCGAAGGAGCTACGTAGGTCAGATCGGTTGCATTTTGTGCATTCCATCTTCGGTCTAGTTCTAGCTTGTTGGTGCTGCTTCTTGCGGCGGCTTTGAGAGGGTAATTCCAACGAGGTGGAGAATCTGTATGCATATGTCATTGATTGCTTGGGTTTCTCGAATTTGCAGGTTCCATCCTCTTCGCTACATTTTCATTGTCTTCCTGTACTTATCTTCGAGCGTATTTGTTGTAATGTACAGCCTTTATGGATTTCCACTCTTAACTATGCATAGTTCCGCGATATTTAGCGTGGGATCTTTGATGCCATTTCATTGTCGACGAGCCAGGCCGCTGGGTTCTTTGCTCGGAATGTTATAACTGCCTACTTTAAAGCTTTCTGCTTCATGTGTTTCTCTATTTCCGTCCTTCGAAGTATTCGACTCATGATACCTGCCAAGGATGGCGGACATTATCATTGCAGATTCCAGCCCAAACAGTGGGTGACTTGCAATTTGGCTCGAGAACCGGGAGAAAACACCATTGCCGTCGTGGTACCCGAAGATCATCGAGGACGATGCTCAAGCAACGGACATTTTGAAAAGATTATTGCAGAGAATGGAAATTGGTTCGTTTGCTTCCCAATCGTCCGAGGAGAGGGAGACGTTACGCAACAATCATTACGCCAACTGGACCAAATATCTCGATTCGTTCAAACAATACGAGTCAGATGTCAAGGACGTCAAGCAGACGGTAAGAGTCTCAAACCAAACTAGCAGCCATCTCGAAGGCATGCGGACTTCCGCTCTTGCAATTGGCTCGATGAACGCCGCAGCATATCCCACCGATGATGATGACGAAGACGATGTCATCGTGAAACCTGACAAATGCCCGAAATACTCATCCGAAGTCGAGCAAATCGACAGCTCTTCACCCGACGACTGTTTCTTTCCGGGGTTCAAGGTTGTCAAGTTTGGCTCGGATTTCATTGGCAAGTGCTCAATCTGTGATAGAACTTCCATCATTGCACTTGTCCTCAAAGTCAAAGACAAAGCCAACTTCATGAATCTCAACAGAAAGACTTTCTCGAGGTTCTTGTCCTCCATGGATATCTACGACCTCTTCTACAAACGAATCTGTTGCGATGCGTGCGCTAGCTATCTCATCGAGCCGAACGCTGGTCTCTTGCCTGTGCCTGTTTCGGGGGCTGTGGCTCTCCTTTCTCCAGAGGACAATATGGATCTGTGGGTTGAGATGTTGAATGGTATTTTCTCAGGTGTTCGTGTCGATATCCCCAAGTGGTATTGGGTGGAGTATCTGAGGCGGAAAATCATCGAGCTTCCTGCAGACGACTCGACTACCATCGAGGAGAGGCTCTTCAAAGATGCCTTAACTTGGCTTGTGAGGGGCTTTAATGGTGAGATTGATGGAGATGGAGATGATGCTAGTAGCCAAGTTACTCTTGTTTGATGGATATTTAGCTTCATGGCTGGTTTGGTACAGGATGGCTTGCGAAAGGTATTGATTTGAGCGAGAACATCGTCCTCTTTCATTTCTAATTTACGATATAGATGGCAGAGACCAATTTTTCATGGAGGCTCATTTTCCTGCTCTGCAATTTCTTCAGAAATCTAATTTTATAGCTGGAACCACTCCTGATGTTCAAATCTCCTTAAATTTCCGTCATGCTGCCAGACTTCTATGAGTTCATTGTCCGTGCAAGGCCCGACTTTCTGGCCGTTGTCATTGTACTCAAGAATGTGGGCATCTCAGAAACGGACTTTGAATTTCACCCATATGCAGAGAATTGGATTTTCCGATTATATGCAGAATCTCCATTCCGCTATCAGACATTCGATATTTTTTAAACCAAAATTTGCGATCTGGGACATTGATCCTTGAGCTTGACGCGATGAAGCTTTGCCATTTCTCCAACCACCAAAAAATAACCTTCAACAACACACCATCACCACCTCGAAGAACACCTCTCCCAATCGGAACATAAAATATCATAACCTTTATGATGGAACAATCATCTCCTCAGCACGGCCAACCACAAGAGCCGTTCTATACCTGCATCGCCTCTGACTCTCTGTTTACATCAGATGGCAGCATCGTCAACGCGCAGCTTTCAGCCAAGTTGGAGATCGGACAACTCCACAACAGAGAAGGCGATAATTGTTCTTTGTTTTCAAGACGCCCTTCGCTGGACAGAGACTCGAATGGAGCAACTACAAAGTCCACATGGCAGTCTCAGGGATCTCCTCAAGCTGCACTGATCGCTATTCAAAACTGCAAGCTTTGGTTCTTGTTCACAGACGGCAAACAAGAAGATGGAGAGGACGAGAACTTCAACCGCCGCGTTGAACGTCTTGGTGTTGAGGGATACCCGTGTGTCTTTGTGCTATTTGGTTCTTCCAGCGATGGCCCTCCACCCAACACCCAATTCCATGTTTGCGCCAAGACATATTCCAGCGCTCCAAACGCCCTCTTCCTCTTCCACGATGTTGGTACAGATCAGATATACATATTTCATGCCAAAGGCTGCTTCGCGAAGCTCAGTGATGGACGACCAACCATTCAACATAACTGGGAAGGTTGTAAATGGTTTCAACTTCAACGATTTCGATACGAGAAGCTACTTGCTATCAAATTACCTTCTCCTCAACCAGGACTTGTCGCCGACCGGCTTACAATCCACAATGGAACCGTCCTTACCAATGGCGAGTATCGGGCGATGAAAGCTGCAGCAGATGTTGGCGCGCGATTCGACCTACGGAGACTCCAAGAGATAATCAACAAAGCGGGAGAGAAAGATACATTCAAGCCTCAATACTGGAAGCCATCTCAACCTTCCAGTACAGTCGAACGCGTTGATATTGATGGGCAAGCGAGCCATGCAGTCCGCGGTATCTTGATGAATCTCGACCACAAGAGTATGGGCATCGATGTCCCGGAATCAAGAATCGACGGCTATCGCGAAGACCTTCGAGCAGCTAACAAGGCAAACAGACTTGCCTTTGAACAGGCGTTGGTTAAGAAGGAGATGGAAGACCTCGAGGAGAAGCAGAAGAGTAGAGAGTCATTCCTGCTCCCAGTGGTTGATCCACACGAGATATTCTTCCCAGGATTCGTTCGGGGACCAGTTACGATTCGACAACACAGCGAGTTCAGAGGAGCTTGCATGTTCTGTCATGAAGAAGATGTCATGCTGGCCTTCCTGCTACACCGTGTCGAGCTCGTCAATGTTGATAGTCTGCGAGTCACGGGCTTGCCGTTGGTCTTCAACAACATGCTAGTCTGCGATGCGTGCGCTGTCCACTGTCGTCCCGATGGTCTGATGGAACCAAAGGTTGCTGCAGTGCTTCCGCTGGTGTCTGTGATTGACAACGAAGCAGCTTGGACCGAAGTATTTGACACTGTGATTGGAAGTGGAGTTGGGAAGGAGGATATATTGCTGTCTGTGTGGAACTGGCTTAGCACACAGCTGGGTTATGAGGTCGAAGAACTGAAGCCAGTGAGCTACAAGGAGGCTTTGGAGTGGGTGTTGAAGGATTTGGGGAAGTGGGAGGATATCACGCGGAACAGGAGATTTGATACAAAGATCATTCGCTATTAAGAGGACAGAAAGAGAGACAGACTACTGGCTATTGGCGTGCATCCCAGCTTGTACGCTGTATATTATCCGTGTACGAGGAAATTAATGCAAAAAATTTACAAAATTGTCTCGGCATCACAGAGTCATGGTTTATTATGTACAAGCCACTCGAATTCGTCGACTCGTTCCATCATATCTAGGTAGGTTGTGTTCATCATGCCCTTGACGATGCGTGGACCATTGGTAGCTGTATACGCCGACTTCCTCCTTGTTCTTTCCAGTCTTGACATCATGATATACCTGTCCTGGGAGGATGCCTATTGCTAGTACGAGAAGGTCTTCTAAAATCTGATCTCTGATCTCTGTGATATTGGTCAGCATTGCGATCGCGAAGAGGCAAGTAGATACAAACCTTAGGGAAGTTCATGAAAACAAACTTCTTCTTGGCGGTGGGCGCGTTGAAGAATTCGAGGATCGCAGCCTCTTTGACCTCCTTGATTTCCTGGGTGACGTTGACTCTGCATTTTCTGCCATCATTGTAGTACCAAAGCTCCCTGCGAGTACGCTCTGCTCGCATGAGGGCTTTTGCTTCCGCTGGAGTGTATCTTTTGACTTCTACCTCCTCTCCGAGGTCGCCTTCAATGAAATTGTCGATTTGGTCCTCCCCTTGCTCTACCATTTTGCGTTGTTAGACGATGAACGTGAGAACGCTGATTGGGGACAATCAAAGTGACAATCTGACACCTCGTCGCGTAACGAAAGGTTAAAGTTGCCAGGCTGGTATTGCAGTGAAAAGGGAGCGGTTGTGTGGATCGGTTTTGTTGACAGACAGCGTTAAGCACAATACAAGCTACCTAGACAAAACTCCTTCACATGCCTTCTGTTATCAAACCTTTCACGTGAGCATGCCACAGCTAGGCCAAGGAGGTAGCCCTTTCTTAGCCTGACCAGAATCCCATGCCCAAAACTAGGACAATGGGAGAGGACACAACGAAGGGTGTTGCAGTACTGATTCTCTTTCACCAAATCTTTTCTCCCCCAGACCAATGGCACGTGATGGTACGCAAAGCCATTGCTCGAAGCTCTCAAAGTGTCAAAGCAATCTTTGATAAGGTTTCGGGTGATCGGGACGCAGTTCCCCTCAAGTTAAACTTTTCTCAAGACTAAACATGCGAGATCCGACAATGTTGGCCACTAAGCTTCATGAACAAAGGCCTTCAAGCTTCACTATGGTTACCGAACTTTTTCAATTCAGGCCCGAGACCGCAACAATGGCCTTCGGTAACCTCGTACCGCGAAGCATTGGTTTATTTGAATTACCAAATATTCCAATAACCCCTTCATCGATACGACACGCCACTAAACCCGTCGCCAAAGCAAATCTTCGACTCTACAGGAGAGATCTCATAGCGATGACAAGGAGAAACGGAAAGCTCGATAGGACCACTTCGCCTTGGCCAGTCCACAGCCCTCATCCACGTGAAGGGAGAACCTAGCTCTAGAACGCACCCAAGTCTTGCAGCTTCGAGCGGACCTTGCGAAACATTTCCCAAGATTCTGTCTTGAATTTCCAGGGGAAGTTCATGGATAGGTGTGCGAAAAAGAGGCCGGCATGGTGAAAATACCTGGAGAAGGAGATTTATGGCAGCCGGGGAAGGCGGAGTCAGGCCATCCATGAGAGTTGTTGCTGCAGTATATGAGAAAGTCCCAGCGGAATCGACGTGGCAGACCAACATATGCCGGACAGACAAAAGTAGATATGTGCGCTGGTCTCCACGGCCTCCTGTTTTCATGCCTTTGGTACTTTGCTTTGCATCATCTCTTGCAATATCTAATGCCCTTTGAAGATCTTGGTCTAGGACAACTGTAGTTCCTCCGACGTGGAAGAGATGGCGCTCGTAGAATTCCCAGGACGGTACGTCCAGAACGGTAACGTAGTAACTCCGAAAGAAAATATGGTTGTTATGGCTGACCTCATCAATTTGAAAGTCGCATGCTGCTATACTAACGACCGCTTTCGCCAGTCTCCGAAAAGTAGAGTCTGTGTAAGAGGTTCGAAGTATGTGCCGCCACTGATCTGCGAAATCCGAAAGAATTCGAGGAGAAAAAGCGAGTCGACGTTCGGATACAGGTATTGTAGGTTTCTTGTACGGCGGGGGAAATTCAGCAAGATCGAGCTGAGGTGGAGGCGATATCTCAAAAGGGACGAAGTCGGATCGTGGTATAGCATCATAGCTGGGCTTCCGTATGCGATCTAGGGGAAGCTGGATATGGCCACTTTCGTCCGAGTACATGAGAAGGTCCCGATCGAGGTCGAGCGTACAAACAAAGCGCAAATTCTGGCGTCGGTCTCCGAATGGTCTAACCACATCGTCCCGCAAAACCCATTTCTCAGCCAGGCCTTTGTGTAAAGCATTGAATGTGGAAGCTGAGTGGATGGTCAGTGGACGAGTATTAGAGTGTTACGAACTTTCCGACCTACCCTTCGATTGCCCTCGAAGAAGTTTCTGGACTTTATCTATTGTGACCTCAAACTTGAGTTCCCGTCTGCTGAAGATGTAGACGCATCCTGTGCATCGAATAAGCTACCTCGTTCGGAATTGAGAGATGGAATGAGGGGTGAGCTTACCTTCTGAGATGATCTGGAAGGTAGTTGACATCGTGTCTAGCAGCAAGTATTATTCGGCAGCATCAAATGGAATGACTAGCACCGAAGAGGGTTTACAACTTGCAAGATCTTGTCTGGTGTGACGCTGAAGACGAGATTCGTTGTCGAGAATTTGTTGTGGGCAGAATGTCAAGGCGGTTTGATTGAGGTTTGGGCGGTGAAAAGATTGGGGCAGAATAAGCTAAAAGAGGAATGGTGCTTACCAATGCTAAACACCAACATCTCCCCACCAAATATACCAAACTGGGTACTCTGCAACGAATTTATTTCATATTGACCTTCTCCAGAAGTTAGAATACAAGTCAAGTACCCCGCTGTCTGGCTCTAAGCTTGGCACTTATCCAAGTCGAAGGCCCTCTCGTCTTACTGTCTGCGGTCTCCCCAGGCCGCAGGACGTCTGGCCCTCTTCTGCAAGTACTAATGCAGCCCAAATGATTTACAATTTTCATTGCGATGTCCCGTCACCCAATGGGTAGCCCAAAGTTGGGAAGTGATGTAAGTGATACTAGGATTCTCTTTAGCAGCGGTAACACAGTCGCTACTTCCCTTAGAAGCGAAAAAAGCTCACTAGTATATGTACAATAATTCTTTCCAATACTTCGACCCTTTTCTTTCAAACACACCGCCGTGTCTTTTCATTCAACTCCGATTGATCCTCTATTGGCGAATGGTGCCTACACGTTGCATACTAAACGCGCTTTTTACAATAGACTCATTCATTATCTGAGTCGCATTCGCTTCGTCTCAGGCGCCATGGCAAACAATTCCTACGATCTCGGATTGCTCCATGGAAATATATGGCGCCAATGGGCGGATTCGAGTGGCCACATATTCTACCAAAATCTTGTTACTCGAGTGATGAGTTATGAAATTCCCGCTGGCTGGGAAGACGCTGCAGGTGTAAGTCACCCAATCGGCTATCCTATCACGCTCCAGCTTTGCCACGACTATTGATAACTGACCCGGACCGAGTAGGACTTGTGGGCAATTGAATTAACTAAGACTTGGCCGCAATGGTAATTAAGCGCGTCTTCTGCTATTATCACATAGGTATACTTACTCTCTGGTAAGGAATAATCAACGAACTGGTCGTGCGCGCTTGACCGACCCCAATTCCCCACCGCCTGCCACTTACCTCGATGATCGCCACGTCGCAACCCGAATTTCTGTTCTGACAAGAACACCCGATTCGCCCGAGCCTTTGTATAGACGAATGATGAGTGGGATTCTGCAATGGATCTTCACGTCCAACGAGGGATTTTCAGTGCTGCAGGAAGACATGGCAGCTAACCTGCGTCCTGACTTCACTGTTTTTAAGCTGCTTGCAAGGCCTGGCGGAAGTGCGTACGAGTACGACTTCCTCTTGGGCGAGACGAAAGTCCCTGGAGAGCCTTGGGATTCATATGCAGATCATCTGCACACTGTGTGCGCTAATAATGACAACGACACGAAGAATGTTTCTCCGCAATGGCGCAAATTATTGAGTGGTGATAACTATTTTACACCAGAATACCTTCGCATTTATCCAGAAGAAAGATTTCCTAATCCATCAAGAACCTCCGAACAACACGACATCCGACCTCAAATTCAAAAACATCGGCACAAGCTTCCCTCCCGGGATCCATGAATATCTCCAAATGCATTTGGAGATAAGAGGCCCATTCCTCTAAGGACTGCAGGTATTGCGAACCAGACATTGTCGATTGGAATCCTAACATACAAACCTCCCACATGTTTTCCTCTTGTCTCATACAGCAGCGCGTAGGGACGAGCCATCCATCGACTATAACAGATTGTAAAGTTTTAGATTCATCGCGGAAACGAGAGCGGATGAAGATATTGCAGATTCGAGCCGCGTTTTGCTTTATGTATCGGCGCAAACTGTGGCAGACTTTAACAAGAGGTAAAACACAGCTCGAGGTGGGAAGGCTAGTAATAATCTCGAAGAGAATTTCGGGGTGCATCGAAGTGAGATAGTCTTTCTTTGCTATGGCTTCTATCAACTGGGTTTGCCGAGGGTTCATCGCAAGTGGCGGCCGTAAATACTAGTAGCAAATGATTTTTTTTATTAATTATACGACAAAATGGCGAGCAGTCTAAAGGGTTTCTATCCTTTGAAATCAGTTCTTGCGTCCTCAACGCTGCCCGTAACGTCACTCTAGGGTTATGATCACGTGATAAACGAGGTAAGAAACGGAGGGCAAGAGTAGGATTTTCAGCCTGAGGGACCATTTACCCTTGCTACGTAAATAGGAGAACTGGAGGCTTTTACAGCCAATTTTGAATGCTATGGCGAAACCAGCACCTGAGGGTTGACCCTTGCGCTTTCTCCGTTTCCACCGTCTGATACCCTTCCTTCAGACATGACGTCCAATAAAGCCAGCATTGCGTAAGGCTTCCTACTTCCAATTCTTGTTAACTTCCACTTCTAGCTGAAGTCTACGGCTTGTTTGGGAAGCCAGCATTAAGCATGTCCAGCATGTCCATGTGATGTCATTCAAAAGGCAAATAGCAGAGAAGCTGAGAGACATCTTACAGGCGAGACAGGAAAATTATTAAGTTAAATCCCGTGAGTTCGTTCATAAAAATTGCTGCGGAGCAATGAAGCGCATATTATATGAAAGCAAGCTTAAGTAACATTCGTGAGATTCACAATAGGCAATATAGAAGATCGAATTTCAAGGCATGGCGCGCTGTGATCGAGACCAATCGAGTTCGTCTTCGGTGCTCGAGCAAATTAAGCTATTGAAACTTGAAATCAACTAAGGCTGAGTTGAAGGTTCTTTGAAGGTCCAATCTATCACCAGTCCAAATTTTAAAACATTTCAATTATTGTTATGGTTATTCGGAGTTCGGCGAGCACCGGAGGCGGGCTTGATGTCCCTTACCCAAGCTTTGGACCAAACTTTGACCCTATCATCAACCTCCATATCTCCATCTGCCGTCTCTGGGTGGCTAGATGCTTTCTTCGGCCTCCTCCTAATTTCGGTTGATTCGTTTTGAAAAGCCTTTCCAAATTTCCTCTCGCTCCTCACTATCTTATCTTTATGGACCTCGGATGTAGCTTCGACCAAGGGCAATTGATGTTTGGTTAGAGGTGGAAACGCTGGGTTGCCGCTGTGGTCCTCTGTTGTATGTTCGGCAAGTTCGAGTTCGGACGGAGGTGGAAAAGTGAGAACGTGTCCGCGGGACCAAGATTCGATCAAGAACAGTTCATGTTCGGACAGAGGCAGATCCCTGTAGTCCTCCGTTGTATGTTCGACGAGTCTATGCTCAGACACATGCGGGGGTGAGGAAACGTTCCTATGGAACCAAGATGGAGCTCGAGCCAATTCCTGTCGAGGCGGAACTGTATGTTCGACAAGTTTTTGTTCGGGCTGTGGCGGAGGTGAGGGAATGCTCCAATGGAATTTTGGTGGATCTTTGACCGATTTCTGTTCTGGCGGAAGCGGACGGAGACCAGGCGGGGGCGTAAACGAAGAGCTTTCCAAGCCGTGCAACCCTTCCTGAGCCTGTGGAGGTGCACGACGTCTTCCCCTACTAGACTCCTTACGCCAGTGCAGTGCTTCCGGGGGTAGTAAGAATGGAGATTTCCATAGCATGGTACGTTCTGCAACCCTTTCTTCTTCTGTTCGCGGAGATGGCACCATCGAGTACAGAGCATGATCTTCGTCCTCTACGGCTGCCTTATAGCAGTCATCAAGTCCCAGGATGTTGAGCCTGCCATTGTACGGCATTATATGCATCTCGTCCCAATACTATTTCATTCTGCGGGCAAGTGTATTATGGGGGTCGCCCGTCGGTACTTCTATCTGGTCTACTTCTTTCCATTCGTGGTCTTTTGCTGGCTTGAGTGCATCGTACGTGTCCTGTACGCTTGTCCACAATCGGATGATGATCGTGTTTTTGTCGAGTATACGCGCATTGGTCGCGTTTTCCTGCGCTTGTTCTAGTAGGGCCTCGAGTGACTCGCCATCTGAATCGGGCGTTCTGTGACCTTCTAGACATTCTGTTACCTGGCGTTCCCCCCATGGCTCCTGTATAATTTCCTGAGTACTTTCGTGATCTCTCGGATCTTCCATGGCGCCTTCGGGCGTCTCGTGGATGCCCATCCCTGCTTCTCGGGTGTAATGTACATCCGGAATCAAGAACAACGTGTTTTTGTTCTCTTCTCTAGTCGCCACATTGTAGCAATGATCCGCTGGCACATACTTTTTATATCTGTCGCACGTTCTCTTGCCTTTGAGAAAGAATTCAAGGACTATTTGCTTGACGAGAGAGGCTGGGTCGCCATGGTCTACTTTCAGCTCTTGTACCTCTCCCACATGTTCCTCTACAGGGCTTAACATATCACTCTCGTCACCCTCTCGCTCCACGAAGCGTATGACTACGGTGTCGTCAGCTTCTAAGACTGCTCTCTGCGGCGTAGGCAATCTCGACACTAGACAAATTCCCATCAGCAATATAGAGACATCTCGGACGAGAAGCCTACCAAATAGCGTATCTTCCTCTTCGCCGAGTATTTGGGTGGCTACTGTTGCGGTTCTATTCATCTTTTGCTGTGCTGATTCGATTATTTCTTGTATCTGCTCCTCCATATCTAGCCCCTGTGAACCTAGCTCCTGCGTGATTTGTTCCGTCTCCTGCCCCAAGTCTCGCTGATTCAGAGTTCCCGGTTGTGCATCTCCCATGTTCACGTCTTCCTCGCCGATACGTGTGCTATGAGCTAGCAGTAGAGATGTGCTTGAGCTGTCCCTACTGGTAGCTTGGTTCGTCCAAGGAGGCGGGTTAAAAAAGGCAGCGAACCAAGACTTGAGGACAAAAAAGGAGGTAATGCCTTCGTCAGTCTCAACCATATCTTTACTCAAGTGGTGTAAGAATAGATGATTTCGGTCCTGTTCAAAAGTATCGCTATGTGGGAGCCCACATCTTTGCTTTATATCCTGACCCGGGCCGGTCGTGATGACGAGAGGAGCAGACTCTTGAGTGTCTGGGCTCACAAGTGGGCCAACCTCTCCTTTCAATGCCTCGATCTCTGGAGATTTGAAGCCCTCATCTGCAGCGAGAGAAGCAAATCGCTGCAGCACTTCCGCATCTGCCTTTACTCTTGGTTTTGTCTTCAAATTTTTCTTGACCGGCGCTTTAGGCAAGTTTTGGTGGTTACGCATAGCAAAAGCGACCAACACCAAATATCCAAGCCTCATACAATCTTCCGGACTTCCTGTCACAGGACGGAAGGCACTTTCGGTCGTCTGGACTCGCTGGATCTCTCTCTTGCTCTTATACCGGTTGTCGAACGCAGCAGATACCGTTACTTCTTCACAAGAAACTGTCACTAGCCACTTTAAACTATCAACACAGGCTTCTAAAAGATGGACATCTTGAAAAAATGTGAACAAGGAAGGTATGATGCTCTTGAATGCGAGGATGTTCTTCCATATAACCTTGCGTTCTCGAGGACTGAAGTCACTGAAAATCTTCTTCCCACTTAGAACCTGGTCGCGCAAGAAGTCAGCATCTAGGGTCGATACACCTGGTGCCCGGCGTTTCATCTCTTTGACAGTAGCTTTATCTACTCTTCTGCTCCTATCCTTGATTCCTTTCAAGAATCTATCCTAGGCACGGCCAATATGCTCGAGGTAGCACATTAATTCCTATCTACTTAAATAAGGGCAGAATTACGCTAGACGGCATACTTACTTTGTAGGACTTTGTTGCCATTATGGTATTTAGCGTAGTGATCATCATACCAGCATCGAAAAGTCCTGGGAATTTCGTGAGAGCGTCGAATCCGGCAGCAAGCGTGGATTTGAAGAGACTCCGGAGCTTGCCCTCTCTGCTTTCGTTCAGCTGAGCCCACCAACGCATCTCGAGGCTTATACAGGTAGTAGGAGAGAGTCTGCTGCCGGGAATCTTCGGCAGATCCTGATAATCACGGATCTTGCGATAGATCTCGCCTTGGCAAGGCTTCTCTTCATTTGCATACTCCTCGATGAGAAAGTTTTTCAACTCCCAGCTGATGTTCGAAAGGTACAGATCTACAATCCACCATATCTGGCTTAGTGAGAGCCATTCTTTCCCGGCTTCGATCCTGTGGAGCCCGTGAAGACACTGAATACCACCAGGAAATTCAAGTTCTGGGTATCCATCCTGCGTGTGTATGATGGCATAATTGCTCGGCAGAGTGTCCGTCTTCAATTCATTCTTTCGTCGGGAAACCTCTATCGCAGTGTCAAGCAGATCTGGTTCAACGATAGCAGGTATGTGGTGCTTCGCTGGTAGTGGACGACAACCTTCCGTTCGAAATATTCGTTTGAGGTGCTCTAGACGCTTCAGATCAGGTTTCTTCTTCGTCTCGTCCGCTTTTTGATACTCGTTCCATTTTATATATTCGAACCTGACACGAACAGAGCCTTTAGAAATGAGACGACGCTCAGTATCAAGCCTCAAATCTTCTGCATATGCTTGTACCTGCATATTAGTGGGTGTGCTGGCTCTTGGGATTTGGGGTGCATACCTCCTACATGCTCCTTAAAGGTCGAGCGCATGCTGCAGCATTTTCAGCAGCTAGAACCGGCTTAGGTGTAACTTTTGGACTCGGCATCAAGTATTAAAAGCTTATTACCCCTACGCTCATGCTTTCGAAAACCCAGATACCTGTGAAAGATGAATTTATAGAGGAGAAACACTAGGTTCGGGTTATCCCCACTTAGAGGAGCGACCCCCGACTCTGACGGCAATGAGTCGAA
Source organism: Mollisia scopiformis (assembly GCF_001500285.1). Taxonomy (NCBI): domain Eukaryota; kingdom Fungi; phylum Ascomycota; class Leotiomycetes; order Helotiales; family Mollisiaceae; genus Mollisia; species Mollisia scopiformis. The sequence continues at coordinate 828,412 of NW_017263605.1, forward strand.
TGAAACAGCTTCTCTTCTCGCGAGACCTGACAATGATTCCTTGAACAAGTTGAGGAAGAAGAGATGGACGAGTCCAGATGATGAAGCACCGCATAAGATCCGTCGACAACGGGAGGAAGGACATCGAGATGGTGCCGAGCTCAATCAAAACAGATACATTCAACATGAACTTTAGCTTAAGGTCAGCTTCGCTAAGAACGTGAGGATAAGCCATTCATCACCATGGGAAACTTTTACGTACTGCTTTACCCTGGACCTTGAGGATTTGGTTAAGATTGCTGCTCGAGGAAGACGTTTCTATGCTGTAAGGCAACTCTCAGGTCCAGATGCGGATCGAAAAGTTAGCATGCTACAAAGAATTCGGCGCGAGAACGTGCCGAATTTCTTAGCATATCTAGCATGTTTCAGCTATGAAGAATCCCTTTATGTTGTCTTCGAACACGAAATTGCTGAGAGAATCAGGTTCTCCATCACCCTCGCCCACTTGCCGAGAAATATGAATCCATCACGGGGCGTCCGACATGGCCTTAATATCAAAAGCAGGTTCTTGACGGCCTTAAATTCCTCGCCTCGATAGGTTTAGAGCATGGTGCACTCACGTGCAAGGATGTTCTTATTAATACTAATGGGGATGTTCGAATAGGTAGTGTATTTACTCATTTTATTACCAATTATTAATGTGGGACAGCCGGCCAAGAATGCTGCCGTGAACTGGTCTCAAACCGAGGCTCTGAGAAGGATATTAGAGCCGTTAGTTATATAACAATGGAACTTTTGCATAAAGAGCTCGAGACCGGCTACAAAGGACGTATAGGGGTCCAGGATCCCATCCGCTGGCCTCTAGACTGCATGGCAGCCAAATTTCTTTTATTGACAGCGACAATGCGAGATACGGGAGAGCGATATGGTCGGTATTTTGTCGAATGTATACACGGCTGAGTTTTCGGTTCATAGGGGACACGACATACCCGTAGCATAGGCGATAAGAACCGTAGTCACATGTTCTCAAACGATCCTGTCTCCACATTTATGAGCCTCTCGAGATCTGTGATGAAACTTTGTACATATCATTGGCGGGACTGCCGAAACCTGCCCACCGCAGACCATCATTTGTGGATGTAGGCGCTAAACTGGAACTCATCAATTATGCACAAATCCAATAGGCGGTTTTAGTCGTTGGTCTTAGCAGCTTCAAGAGCCAATTTGGAGGTCATCATCATAGAGGCTCCAGAAAGTGATTTGACGCCTTGCCATAATTGGCTTATAAGGAGGACCACCTGCGACATCCTTACCGCCACTTGAACCAAATGTGCACTTTTGACTCACCCCTCCAAATTTCTCCTTTGTGGCTTGAAGCCATATATTGCTTCTCTGCTCCGATCGTAAGAGATCCTCATCTTCTGTTCCTGAGACGAATCAACCGAATAAGAAGAGATAATCGGTCGCGTCAAACCAGCGTCTCTGCAAGCATCATTACTTCTCGTGTGCTTCTATATATACATATAAGCAGAGCTTTCGAATTCTTCCGGCAACGGGCTATCCTGGGATGGCAAACAACATCGAAGTCTATGGTGCCTACGCCAGGGCGCATCATCAGACCTGCAAGTTACATGGCATCGATAGAATGACAAAGTGCTCTGGAATCACGAGGCGGGGTGGAATCTGCGCCAATAAGGCTACAACCCCTTCAACACCTAGTGTAATCCCTACATGTCGAATTCATCGAGATCAACGGAAGGTACCGGCTTGGTGCAAAGCACCACTACCTTGCGGTTTCGAGTGCGGCCGACTCTTCGAATGGAAGCCCCATGGGTTCCAGCTTTGCGTTAGCCATCTTGAAGATTCAACAACCTGTTACTTCGTCAAGATTCCTATAGAGATTCGGTGCCGCGTCTACGGATTTCTGCTTCTAGAGAGAATTATACCGGCTCGACTTGTGGCTTCCGGCTACCGTACAGCCAACGGGGAATAAGCTTGTACAGCAATTCTCCGCATCAACCGTTAGATCCACGAGGAGGCCGCAACATTCCTCTACTGTACTAGAGTATTTACTATTGAGGTCGCTGAAAATGCTTCGAGCATGTGCAATTTGTCACAGGAACCTATGCAACACGGGTTTCACACTATCTCAATTCTGCATACTATGGCACTCGTGCGCTGCAAAACTATTCAAACCCAGCTGATGTTTTTAATTCAGCAATACAACGAGCATGCTCTCATGGCAAGACAGCTTCAAAATATCAGCAATGGAGAATTCGTTTCAAATGTCATATCAACCCCCGCGGGTTCATACAGACCCGTCGAGCCCGTCTGGGATCCGCCAATCAACGAGAGGTATTTCACAATGATTCGGTCTTTCCGGGTCGAACTGATGTTTCATCATCCCATCAATTATACTCGTTGTCAGCCTCCAGGGTCGTCAGCGTCGGATACTGAGAAGCGAAAAGCTCTCGAACTGAGACTTGCCGAGTATTGCGATAAGCTGCACAAATTGGTCGGGAGGTTCAAGCGAAGGCCCATTGCTCACTTGGAAATTGCCATGAAGTTTTCGAATGCATACGTCGAGTTAGCCAGCTTCCCGACGCCCTTGGAGGTGTTTTCCGTCGCTCAGGCTCTATTGAACCCATTTCGACGTCTTTGCAACATCGCTAGACCCTAGGTGGTCTCTGTCACGACAAACAGATTTCAGAACCATGAAATGGAATTCCTGTTCCCAAATCGAGTTTCCTCTGCAGCAATTAGGGGCTTTGCCAACTACCTTAAATGCTGGTCCAAGGATCTGTCTAGCCCGCAACCATCGTCCAAATGCAACCAGTTACTGGAGATTTACTGGAGGCTAGAGAGCCTTCTGGCCAGTATAACGGAGCACTGTAACCTTGACCAGAGATTCTTTCAATTCGGACCTCTACTCCAGGCCGCGAGAATTGCAAGAGAGGCTAGCAACCTTGAATATTTCAAAAAGAGCTGGGATCGGGTAGTTGCTATCTGGTTGGAGCGTCTGGACGACCAGAAAGTCTTCCGATCTAATGTGACACGATCAATTAATGTCATTAGTAGTATAATCCAGAAGGGTCCTTGAGCGGTTGGGCCAAGGTTGCTTAAAGTTAGTTATGTGTGACAACTTCGAGCGCCGAAGGAACAAAGTGCAAGAATTGCAGATCAAGGTGCAGGAGATGTTAGGATCATTTGCGCTCCGGGTAACAGCGCCTTCACGAAATCCAGGAAATTACCACCGCGCTGAAATACAATGGAAGTCAATGAAGGGCTCAACTCTCAATGTTAGCTTTCTATAACCAGTTCCTCAAGCTGCAAGGATTTGACGTGATCAATAACATTCAAAGTTAGGCTAGTTGCAAGTCTAGCCATTATATATAATATCATATTGTGTGTACAGAGTTTGAGATGCTTAAATTCAAAGGACTTATCATTTCTCTCGGCACGGCGTGTTTCTCGCTATGTAGGGAGGGACGTTTAACCTTCTACATGCCACTCAGCAATTAAACTTACTTTTCAAGGTAAACTTCAATCAGCACATAACGATACCTTTCCCTAAGGAACTAAACGTCGGAAAGATCTCGAGTAACGTCTGTCCCTGCGTCCAGAGACGCACCCTGTAACGAGACAAACCGTAGGTACTTCGAGTTCAAGCGACTTTAAATCTGTAAACGCATTGAAATTTCTATTTGTTTTTATTTCAATTGTATTATATACGTCTCCCGAACACTTCTGACCTATTAATTCCGAAAATTATTATTGCGTCGTCGCCGCCCCCTTAAATTTATAGAGAGCCTCCTTTTACACTATATTAGGACCCCTCGACTTGCGACACCACCATTAAGCTTTTTCACCTTTTAAACTTATAGAACGATTAGATATGGATATTCGGGTTTTATTATAATGCTAAAAAGCTATCGTCAATCTTGTGGCGGCCAGGGCGCGCCATGTCATACGACGTCGCCACATGGGCTGATACCTCCTCCAATCAGGCGATCAAGGTCCTGGTCAGTTGCGTCGTGGTTACAGTAATCTCGGTAAAATTTATTATATTTTTATGTAATAAATCCTGTGGCTACACGATATCCCCTGCGTAGCGAGAATTTCTCTCTTGTGTAGCTTCCCCTGTCGCTGAGAGCTGCCATCTCTGTAAGGCTCGATCAGACTCGAGGGTTCTATAGTGACATTGACCGAGTGTTTTCCTGCGCGAATCGCGCGCTCTTGTCATTAGTTGAAACGCAAGTTCAGCTTGGCCTTGGGATTTTCGCACGAGTGCAAGATTGTGGATGCTCAGCAGCGTTTCTTCATGTTCGCTACCTCGTACCTCCTCTTGAGCCAATATGACGTCCTCACACACTGCTGAAGCTTCATTGAGTCGCCCTTGATGATGGTAAATGAGAGCAAGGTGCGCCTTTGACCAGATCGTGTGTGGATGATTTAACGGTAGAACTGATACTCTTCCTTCAATAACTTGAATGCAAGCATCTTCTGCTTCGTCCCACATGCTCTTTTTGATATAGATGTTTGTCAAGATTAGCAAGGTGGTCAAAGTATCTCTATGACGTTCACCTAGCACCTCCTTCCTTGCTGCGACTAGTGGTACCACGAGGTCAACTGCTGTATTCAACCTCTCTTGCCTAACATAAGTCGCAGCCAAATTGGCTACAGCCATCAACGTTGCGGGGTGTTTATCGCCCTGTATCTTCTTTCTTGCCTTCAACACTTCCAGCTTCAATTTTTCTGCTTCATCTAATCGGTACAGTGCATGATACGCAGCTGCTAAACAAGCCATCGCCTCCACCGTGCTTAGGATTTCAGAACCAAGGCTGTTCTTCATCGATTGAACAACAGGCTCTAATAGAGTCGCTGCTTCTTCGCATTTGCCCAGTCCAAGGTATATTTCGCCGAGCGCCGTAGCCGATTTGATGGTGTTGCGATCGTCGTCACCCAGTTCATTAGTCTGGGTCTCAAAACCTGGAGCTGCAATTTTTTGGCGTCTTCATAGCGAGCTTGGTCGAAATAGACCATGGCCAATGAAGTCATCGACTCCAAAGTGTGTGTATGTCCCTCGCCCAGGAATTTCCGCCTGTACGCTAGCGCCTTCTGCTGCAATTTTTCAGCCCCTTCCCAGAGTCGAGTTGTCGGAGAGTCAGAGCTAGGCGAGCCATAGATTCAACCGTGCTCGGGTGGGTCTCTCCGAGGACGCCAAGTCTTTTCTTCATCACTGTCTGCCCTAATTTTTCTGCATCCTTCCAGTACTCATTCTCTTCATATAAAGTCCAAAAATAATTGGACGCATCATCATAATACTGGTCAGGAAGACCTGTTTCGACTCGGAACTGATACAAAGCATGCACGTGAGGGATCAGCTGCCGGCGGAATGTGTAATTTTCCTCGGTGCTTCGTGACCCAGCTGCAGTGGCCAAAAGGGCAGTGGCTGTACGGAAAGCATCCGCTTGCTCTTCCTTCGTCATTCGGTGTCTCGCCCAGTATTGTACCAGAGGATGGACTGAATATACACCATTCGAGACATCAATTTGGATGAACGAATGCTTCAAGAGCATTCTGATCGCTTCTTTGAATATAATTGGGTCCCAGCCGCCTTGTTCGTGGGTTGGAAGGATATGCCTTGGGAGATGGTCCCTTGCTTCTGGTAGCCCTAAGGCCGGAGAGAAATTTTCGTCTGGCGGTAGTGCATCGCCAAAGCTTGCAGCTCTTCTAAAAATGTCGTCCATTATACCGTTTGGGTGGAAGAATGAAAAAATCCGGAAAATGTGGAGTGCGCTGTTGAGAACTTGGCCTCCCTCAGTGACGGCATTCCCCTGGATTGCGACAAGAGATGTCTCCCAGGTAGCAATTAAATTGAGGTCATATTGTGATGCCCCCTTAAAGGATGGATGAGCAAGTAGTCGCAAAGGGTGCTGGTGGAACATCTCGAGGTAGTCGCGGTAGTTGCAAAATCCATGCGCAATCGCGACCCCGGCATGGCGAATGGCAAGGGGGATAAATCCAAGCTCATTGACTATCAACCTCAGCCTGGCAAGGGTCTCATCGGATGGGTTAGTAATATGAGCAACCATGCACAAGAGAGAAATCGCCTCTCCTTCTTCCATTTGTTCAACTTGTGCAAACGCTCCTTCGTGCACTAATTGACGCATATTCGGGTTTCTGCTTGTAATTAAAGTGTTTCCACGATTACTGGGGGCAAGGAACCTTTCAACAGTCTCTGGTTCCTCGTCGGCATTGTCAAAAATCACAAGCCACTCTTTGTCCTGACGAGAAAGCCACCGAACAATCGAATCTATCGAGTCTTCTACTCCATCATATGTGGCTGCTGGATCGAGAGCAATCTCCCTGAATGATAAATCTAGAGTCGTAGCGCTTGTCGCATCGATCCAGAATATCTTCCAAAACCTGAAGAAAAGAGTATAAGAGGTACAGTAAATGATGGAAAAAGGCTCTACGTGAGAGGACTTACATGTGAGTGCTTTCTTCCGCGAACTTCAGGCATATTTGCGTCTTGCCACAGCCGCCTAAACCATATAGTACGAAGTCCCTCCTGCGGAGCCGCGATGTCGTCTCGGGCCCAAAGAAATCTCTTAATCGGCTAATAAAGTCTGCACGGCCGGTAAAATTTGGGCATGAGTATTTCAGTGGCCTGTATGATGTCCCTTCTGTAATATACAATTCATGTTGTTGTTTGGGAGATGGAAGACGATCAAGTTCTGGGTCATCGGTTAGCGCTTGCTTTGATTACTATGAGATGTCAAATTGAAGTTCTGCCCTTACTCCTTGAAGATTTGTCGATCTCCTCCCTGAGCCGGATTAACACATTATCTCTCCCTTCGCCATAGATAAGCGGCATATAGACGTTAAATATACCTAGTAGCGAGTACGCCTTGTCTTCTTTGCGCGCGGTCTGCCGATTTTCTGCCCACAGCAATCGGTCATCGACTCTGAACTGGGACAGAGGGGCTCCTTGAAGTGCTAAAACAGCAATTCCTGTTATCTCATGAATTTGTTGCTCTAGAGTTTTTTTATCGCCTAGTCGCTTGCCTGCTCGGGAGAAGAGTTCAACTGAATCTGGGGCAAGCAGTTCTTGAAGGGTCCAACCCCGTGTAAACCATCTACTTGCCCGAAAGGCTGATTCCCAAGTAAACTCGGACAATGGAGTACTTGTGTTCGGTTTCGTTATCGAAACATCTGATAGATAGACGTAGCATTTAGTCGACTCGCGGTACCAGCGAAACATAGAGTTGATGGCCTCTGCAAGTTCAGTATTGTTCGATTTGTCGATACAACATGTGTCTACCCAAAAGTAGTACAAGCCGTCGCGTCTGGCCTGTTCTCCGCAAAATCGAATCTTGCCATAGCCAGCCTTGCTCTTACCTGTGCCATCCATCAGGTCTCTAAAGGTGACCTCCTCTGTATCTGCTCCCCATGTGTGCGAAAGTATGGCATACCGAAAGACGTGGTCGCCGAAGTCCTTGGTCAGGCTGAACTCGCCATCGTTGTTGCGTTCTAGAAGACGCATTTCTCAGACCAGATTTTCGAGCATTCAGGAAGAAGGGCTCAGTGAATATTTGTCGCAGAGTCGGCATGCATGCGAACTTATTTGTTGAGTTGGGAGTGGAGGTCGGATCAAGGCTGCGCTCATATCGACTCAGCGGAGTGGCAGCCTCGCGGCAATGGTAGCATCGTTGCACATCGCTGCGAGCGCGCAAAACTAGCCAATCGCTGGCCAGCTACTGTAAAAAGCCATGACCGGCTATCTAGACTTTTCGACATTCATACGCGACTCAAATATGGTTTGGTTTTGTTGCTGAGGGTATATATTAACAAGCAAGCACAAAGAGGATGACAAAATTCAGTCGACTTAATTCCTTAGACAGAAATCCTATTTCGAGGGGAAAGCCAGCTAGCCATTAGCGTCGGGAGAGCTTGACATGGGTAAGTTAGTGTGCTGAGTTTAAATGCTACTAAAAATAACGATCTCGCAAACAAAGACGAAAGCATGTTTCGTCTGAAAAGTCTACGCCACCGCGGCCTACTCGTTACCCAACGGATCAGGTTTGGGCTCTTTCGGTTCTTTCATCTCCCGATCCGTCTCGACTCTCCACTCCCTCGCTAGCTCGCGACGTCCTGCCCGTGTATGTGTCCGTACATCCGCGCGGTGCACACTCGTCTCGTACATATGCAGCCAGAAGTTAGACTTGCAAGACCAAGCGCTCCAGTACTTGGGGCACGCAGGGTCCTTACAATACCATGCCCACCGACGGGCGCTGCACAGGTCAGCGTTATCCGCGTCGGTATCGCTGTTCGTCAGGTAGTCGAAGACGGATAAATCGGCGGGGGCGTCGACGATGTTGGCGGTGTCGAGTGGCTCCGTCGTGAGCATCGCTTGGTAGTTTGGGTCAGACGTGTTAAGTACGGTGCTCGATGGAGCTGGTATTGTGGATTCTGAAGTTCTGCAAACGGTTAGAAATGAGTATTAGGAAGAGCTGCGTGAATAAGGTGGCGCTGACCTGGTGTTCGGCCTCCTAGGCCAGTTGTACGCCGCAACAGCGGGTCCCGAAATCATCCCCAAAGCTTGTACAATCCCATTAATTGTAGCAACCCCATATCCTCCCATTCCTGCACTCTGCAAATATGCAAACACGCTACGTGCGCCGACATTTCCTAGTATCGACTGAAGCCAAACCGCGACAGAGCCTAATGCGATGTAACAAAATTTTAGTCTTGATCTTACTGCGAATTCCAACTATGATCACTCACCAGCAACAGGGCCTGAAGCCCCGAAACCCATCGTTGCGAGGAGAGGGCCGGTAAGGGCAGCAGGCGTAAAGAACAGAATGCCGTTAGCAATTAGCAAAGCGCTCTGTCCTGGGTTGGCGGCAATCCATCTGTGAACGTCGGCGGGGACATTTGTGATGCTGACTCGAAACACTCTACTCTGCGCAGTATCGCTGACGGGCTGTTGGATGACTTGTAGACTCATCGCATTAACTACTTATAATGTAGTAGTACTGTACAGTACTAGGATAAGAATGGAATACGGAAAGGCCAATTCTGGTGTTTGAGAGTGCAACCAAGAAGGTTAGACGTTGGCACTGATATAGTGTTCGCTCACTATCTGTCCAACCGCAGTTTATCCTCGCGTCAGCCATAAAGTCTTGGAACAGCCACAAGCTTGGTGAGCGATTACATAAGTAAAATTCACCACTCACCAGACTAGGAAGTGCGGGGTCGTTTTGCTCTCACTTACCTTATTCGTTAAACTCGGGACAAGTGAGAATCAGGCTATGCACGTCTTTGCCAACCATATGCTTTAAATACGACATTGAGTTACCGTCTGGCAGACAAACGGGGCGAGCCGCAGATTCCAATTGCAGGTGCCAAATCAGCATGGTACACATGGCCATGCCTGGTGCGCGAGTGTGAGGGTGGTTAAAAGATAGCAGTAAGGCTCTTTATAGGTATTTCCCTTTCACGAACGTGACCAGCATATCTTAGTCCGTGGTTTGATTTCCAACTCCCTTAAACCACTTTTTCCTCAAGCAATACCAACTTTTTTTTCTAGTTCTCAATCCAAATTGGTCCATAATCAGCCTTGTAGCTTTAGATCCACAATGGCGTCTTCCTTTCCCAGCATATCGCAAGCCTTAGCCTACTTCGAGAGCTCCGATCCGGCCAAGTTGGCTGCGGAGGAAAAGGCCCGTCAAGATGCACTCGCAGAGCGTCTGCGCATTTCAGCTTTCAGTGGCCCGCCGAACGTCTCGCCCTCGCCCCACGAAGCTGAAGTTTCACAGGCCTCACGTCCTAAAATCCCGCCCAGACCTGTAAGAAGGCGAGAGGCGAGAGAAACCCCATCCATTCCAGACACGATCCTCCCTCTCACTCCTCAAGACTCCACAATCACAGTCTCAAGTCGACATCGCGACCTTCCCACTTCAGAAGCCGAAGTCACAGCCCTCCGAAACGAGATCTCGGGTATTCAGGTTGAGGTTGAAGGCTTGAAAGAGCAGCTTGGGATCAGGAATGAGGAGTTTGAGGTTTTGAATAAAAGGCTAAGGGATACGGAGCGCAGGTATGAGGAGGCGATTGTAGATATGCGGAGGAGTAGGGAACAGAAGCAGGAGTTAGAGGATATAGTGGGAAGATTGAGGAGGGAGTTGGATGGGACTAGGAATGCGAGGGACGTGGCTCAGGCGCAATTGGCAACAAGGCAGAGGGAGTTGGTTAACGCGTGGGAGACGTTGAGAGTTAGTGAGGAGCGGAGAATTGAGGAGGCTAGGCGGGTGGAAGCTAGAGCTAGGGAGGACGAGATAAGGGCTGATACGAGTAGAAGAGTGGGGGACGAGGCGGCGAGGAGGATAACTGAGCAGAGGTTGATTGAGGAGGCTAGGAGAGATGGAAGGAAAGAGGGACGGAGAGAAAGGAGGAGGAGTAATGTAACATTCGTGGTGAATGAGAGGCCCAAGAGCACCGTGGCATGGTCTCTTTTCATGGGACGGACAAACTAGAACTTGAGCCGCGCGATTGCTACAGTAATATGTCTTTCTGAAATTCCAATACTTTACTGAATTTCGAAGGCTTCGTGTGAGCTGCAGGCTAGCACCCATGTGGGATGACAGAGGTTGTCGAGGCCAGTCCGCACGGCCTTGCGTCAGCCACAGTCTTGAACAGCCACTAGCCGTTGCAAGCTTAGCAAATGATTACATAATTGAAATTACAGCATTGCCAAATACTTACTTCAAGACTAAAATGCTTAAAGTGTTATGTTTTTACCCTCACTCTGTGTGAGGTCACGTGGATTGGTATAGTGAATAAAATGAGATAAAGCAATTATATTCGAAGTTAAGAATATTAACAAAGTTGAGCACGAAGCTTTTAACTACGAGGCGTAATCGGCCGTCATATAGAACCTCCCCAGATACGGAGTCGTTGGAGTACATGGAGTCGTATGGAGTACGCGACGACTCTAAATACTTCATCACGTGACCCGAAACCTGTCTAGCCCCGTGATTCGTGACAATTAATTTTTTTTATTCGTATAAAATTATTATTTCGTTATATTATTTTTTATAGTTTTTTTTATTATAAAATAACGCAAAATTTATTTAATTTCCTAATGTATATATTTAATAACGTCCTGAGTCAGCCACCGAACTAATATCTGGCGCCCATTGTGACGGCACTGTCACGACTCTCTCCTTACCCTGGTAAGGTCACGTGGGTTGGTATGGTGAATGAAGTAAGATAAGGCAATGATATTGTAGTTAGGAAAACTTAATCAAGTTGAGCACGAAGCTCCTACCTAATGGGTGACGACCCAGAGTTATATAGACAATAAGAAACTTGGATCATGGCTGGATCAGCGATCCCACGATCCAAGGGTACTGGATCTATTAGATCCAAATGATCCAATCACATAACCCCAAGGCCCACCGCCAATCGGGGAGCCTCGCCTGCTGAGCCTATAGTCCACTAGTCCCGTGATCGTGACAGGCACGTACGAGAAAGCACAATGAAGGCGTCGTAGACTGCTCTATTCGAAGATACTAAGCTAAGGAAAGGAGAAGAGAGTCTCCCGGAGGGAGACGAAGGCTATTTATACATGATACGGGCACTGGTGGACCTATTCCACGTGCGTAGCATGTGACGAGTGGTTCAACTCGTCACACCCATACCGCCGCCTGAGTGGCCCAGCCTCTAATTTGCTAGCCGAGGTTGTCAGGGGAAATAAGGGAAACTTTAGTCAGGGTACGGGAATCCCTAACCGAAGATCAACTCTAATTTGCCAATCGTTGCAACAGACCCCTGAATGGTGGAATAATCAGATGAAGATCCTCGTATTGCAAGATTTCTATGCCCCAACGGCCCGTTAGATCGCTGGCGAACCCGTGGCTGTGGGCGCAACGGCCCAAAGAGAGTTGTTTCTCACCAGAGCGAAGCCCCATGGGGTAAGATCCGGTGTCCTGATGACCTGGGATTGCTTGCAGAAGCCAATCCCAACGTCACCGCTATTGTCAGTGCTGCACTGCATCCCGTATCCTGAGCGGCACGCAGTCAAGCCCTCTAGGTCTGCGATGCTACCCTGCCCAAGTAGTGGTAGAAATAACAGCATGTACCCCACGATTCCAAGTCTCTCTTTTGTCTTTATCCATCCAATACTCACGCTATGCAGTCACTCGTTTTCCTGCTTGCTCTGTCGGTGGCATCTGCCTCCCTGATACCAAGGACAAGTCCGAACCTACCCTCCTCGGCGTTCCCAAAATTCCATACCCTCTCACAATCTGATGCAGAGGCTGGAAAGGACCTACCCGAGGGCTTCAATACATCAGCCCCGCACACCAATGCTCTGAATGCGGCAGCTACAGTAGTGACCGCCGCAGAGGCAGCCTGCAGTGCGAGCCCCAACATGCGGTTTGAATGGCGCCAATATTCAGGTTCAGACCGACTCGCATTCATCGCTGGTATCAAATGCCTCATGAACAAACCCCCTTCTGGAAACTTCCCGCCGTCAACGAGTCGATACGAAGATTTTGTCCGCCTCCATCAATTAGATATGCCCAATGTCCATGGCAACCCCAAGTTCTTGGCCTGGCACAGATACTACCTCTGGACGTTCGAGCAAGTTATGCGAGACGAGTGCGGCTTTGATCGGGCTTGGCCATGGTGGGATGAGACGTTGGATGCTGGCAAGTTCGCGCAGTCGGATATGTTTACCAACACGGCATACTTTGGTCATCTACCGCCGCCAGATGCGAATGGGAACGGATATTGTATCGAGAGTGGTGCCTTCGCAGGCCTGACTTGCCACATTGGACCCGGATCGAGCAATACACCTCACTGTCTTTCACGCGCTGTCGACGAAACCCAGACGGCGCAGTGCAATACTGGTTTTGTCAACTACTGCAACTCGCGGACCTCGTACTCGGATATGGAGAGCTGTGCTGAGGGAGGGTAAGTCTGATTATAGCTGAGAAGAAGAAGACTCACACTAACATCCCGAATAGTCCTCATGCGTATGGACACGACGGTATTGGAGCTGTCATGTCAGATGTTTCAGCAAGTCCTAGCGATCCCATCTTCTGGATGCACCACTCTTTCGTCGACCATGGGTTCCGCATCTGGCAGAACGCTGATGTTGCAGATCGCACGACAAGTATCAATGGTAATGACCATAACGGCAATCCTTTGACGATGGATACAATGGTGTCTGTGGGCGGAATTCGTCCTGATGTTAGGATTGGTGATATTATGAATACTTTAGGTGGAGTGTCGATTGGTGGAGTACCGTTCTGCTACCGCTATACTTATTAAGTGAGCAAGTCAAATGTCCTGGTATATGTTGGTGCCTCTCAAGCTCTCTGCCTGAGGCTTGACGGACACATTATTTGATAATCATAATTGGACAACATGTAAATATGCCCAAGGAGTTCTTGTCACGAAGCAAGCATTCACATCAATCTGTCCTTGAAACAGAATGAGACTGCAAAAATTTCTGTTCAATGCAGTGTATTCTATGCTGAAATTTCCGAATAGCCTTTGAAGAGTGCCCGAAACTAGAATAGTAGGAGGGGACACGATGAAGAGACCGCTATTGCGATATGAAATTTTTTTTATTAAACTTTTTGTTTCATATTAAATTAAAACGGTACGTAATATATACAAAGTTATTAAAATCGTAGAATTATATTTATTTTACTCGCATTTTAATTTTAAGCAAATAAAAAACGAAGCTCTTTTTCTAATTTTAAATTTCACGTGGCAAAGTAATTGTACTTTTGATTCTTGTTTATAAGTCTACCAATCTTGCGACCAGATTGACAATTTGATACGATAAAGTATTTAAGTACAAATTTCGCCTTCGTAAGGTAGCCGAACGTCTTTACTTCCAAAGCCACAATGACTTGTACCATCCTCATTCACACCAACTACACCCCACTGAACGGGACCTAACTCGGCATTTTTGTCGTCAGGTTGAGCATGACATGCCGCAGATATGACCAAGCTACAGCCACCAAGCAGCGGTAGGCCTGGAGAGTAACGCATGAAAACGCCCATGCTCACACAAGTAAAGTAGAGCACTCCGCCAAGAATAATAGAAAGCATCAACGCTCCTGAGGTCCAGCCGAGTTGAGTAAATCCATAATCTGGCAGCTGCTCGCCGTCCTGGAAGAGTGCCATTCTTACTAAGAAGATACTCTGTGAGATTGCCCAGTGAAGAGTTATCATGACGGCAAGCAGAGGAATAGAGTATCGATACGGGAGCTGAAGCCAGTAGGTCGAGCGTTGCTGTCCTCTTGGCGACGACAGACGAAGTGGCTTTCTCTTGAAGGCGAAAGACGCCCACTCCGCGTTTGCAAGCATTGCCGTCATGATTGCGTTTAGCTGGAAGTATGCGATTGACACCAGGAGCTGTGGTGCGTTTGCAATGAGAACTATTTTGATAACTGATGGTGACTGCTCATCTGATATGGATACGACTTGTCCAATTGACACTGAGTTTCCAGCTCCAAATTGATTTAGCCCGGTGTTATAGCTTTGAGATGTGTTGTTGTAAACTCCAAGGGCAAGGAGGTAAATTGATACCCCCAAAGTAAGACTGACTCTATACGCAACGTGGGTCAGCGACATATCTCGGATCCACACAGTGCAATTCGGGAGTGAAAGACCTAGTTAGCATCTGGGGGAAGTTGTTTGTGGAAAGTGTATCAAGAGGATACTCACAATATTGTTAAGAAACTCCAGCGTTTCCAACTGACACTTCGGAACCATCGATTGCGCTGCCTCTTCCACCTATTTGACTCGTTTGTGCCCTCTAATCGAATATACGACCCACTTTGAACATCTTTCTTGGATAAAAGACACCTTCCCGAGGTGGTGTCGTCTTTGCTTGCGACAAACGAAGCTATTGCATCGCCAATAGTGATAAGAGGCCTATGCTGGATTCGGAATATGGTAGCCAACATACATGTGACTTTGAGCAGATTGCTAACCACAACAACTATCAAGATGGTAGTGCTGAACTGAACTGAGCATCGCATTGGCTGCTCGTCAGCCAGACAATATGATATAGGGAAGCCGTTGATAGTCCAGGGTAATATGCCGCTTTCCAAGGACTTTAGATTGCAGCCCGCGATTTCAGCAACACCGAAGGTATCAAGATCGAGGGAATCTCTGCAGACCCATAATAGCCCAAGGGTGATATCTTGCTGCGTATCGGCGTTGTATGCCTCGATCATATTGGTGTCGTTGAAAACGGATGTGAAGTTTTGAGTAGAAGTCGTAAAGTTGCTTGCCCAGAGAATATTTTGAGATGAGGATCCGAACGCAAATATAACATCGCTTGGGATATTCTCATCGGATGAGACTGCAACGACGGAACCACCGCTAGTGAGGTAAGACGCCCCGGAAAACTCCACCTGCGCAGCGGAATATTGTTTTATGCAATCGCTATTCGAGATGTTCTTGAAATTTGTAAAATCAACTTGATCGCCGCTATCGGGTTCGACAAATTGTCGATTCCCTGAAGCTATAAAAGAAGAAGACACGACAGCTGTGGTATAGAGATTACCACCCGAGGTTTCAAATGCGACAGAGTTATATCTTGTGCGCTAGTCAACACCAAAGAAAACGCAGCAAAGCTGCAAATATGTAGGAGGGGTTTCATACAGCAAATGAATGGGAAGACTGCTAAGCACCAGGATCCACCACAGTACAATTCTGTCCCAGCTCATAAAACGCATATTTCGTACACTGGACATTGACATCTTCGAGTCAGTATACTTCTTTTGGACATCAAGAGGAGCTCGGGAGTTGCTCGGCTCCATTGGGGTCTCACAGCGAGCGGAACTCATGACACGACCTAGAAAGGAATTCAAGCTCCGAAGGAGTCACATACCTGGAAACTCCGACGTCTGCCCAAGATCCTCGTTGGTGAGCTCTGTCGATCTCACTTCGAGTACACGAACTCAATCGTTGCATGTAGTAATTCGAAGCCGCAAGGAGGATTGTTGCGAGTATGTTGATTACATAATGTATTCCTTGAGACAAGCGGGAGGCACCGTCGCAGGACGAAGTTTCTATGGCTGGGTAGCCATCTGGTCCTTTCTCCCTCAAACCGAACGCAACCACGAATAGGAGAACAAAATTCAGCAGCAGAATGACTGAGGCTGCGACTGCCTGCCAAACATGTCCAGATAACGTTTTCGTTCTTGGCGATCCGGCTTGAGCTTCACGTGGATAGTCGGTCTCGGTCTGTTCAATCTGTGTATAAGTTTCTCCAAGGGGATCCCAAGTTGTACTGCTACTCTTGCTGATACTATTCTTTCTTAAGGACCTTGTTTCGGTATCATCCAGTGATAATTGTCGGGCAGGGAGGTCTGCAAGGCTGGATCTTGTCAATGCTAACTTACGCGAACAAGTTAGGTAATACTTACACGTAGCCTGGAGATTCTCCCCAGATCTCGTCCGAGAACGTGGAGTTCAAGTGATCTCGATACGTTTCCATCGTGAGCGTGATACGTGAAGAGAGTCTCCAAAGCTTGGCAGCGACATTTATGGGTGATTGTCAAACAGCCGCCATGCTGTGCCTTGCTGCGCCGCATAAGGCGGAGCCCCCTCGCTTTCGCAAGATCGATCGTGCTGACATCATCTTCACCCCTTGTAACTTACCTCTGAACCAACCACATCCATTTTGTCGTCTAAACCCCATGTCCTAGAACAAACCTCAAAATAAGTTTTAACGAACTGCCGGTCTCGCGATCGCATTTCTACACAGCCTCATAATTTTGATTTCATATGTGAACAACAACAACTTTGAAACTTTCATGTTTGTACAGATACTGCAGAAACAAATGTGATCTTAAAATTTTCTGACACATAGAAACAGGCTCGCTTAAGCTGCAGCACCAGGAGTGGCTTCATAGCTAAGCAAGCTAACGTTAGGAATGCCGAATTGGCAAAGAGCTCGACGGGCCATGCATCCTGTTATATGAAGCAAGCACGAGAGCTTGAGTGAGGAAGGATGTCACTTGATACCTTTTGGGCAATAGCAAATCGTTTGCGGTATCTGACTTTATGATGGTGCCCGAGTGGGTTTTTAAAGTAATGAATATAAAGGCTAATTTGTTGAACATGCTAGTCTTAGTATTTAGAAAGTTGATACAGCTAGTTTCAAACAATGAGTCGTCGAAGATGGGTAGTTTCGTAAAGATACAAGAATCTAAGCAGACGGGGAAAACGGGTGCATCCGGCTGTTATATATAGCTGAAGACTCATCTTTTGTTAGACGAGCTCGTCGATATCAATTTTAATAGCTTGAACGCGATTAAGAAAATGACGAATGGGTTTAGCGCTTCGAATTGGGCCCAAGAATGGCATAGCGTCACTAGACAACTTGCATATCAAGTCGCAACTTCTCGTTTCTTTGACCTTCTCCTTCTTCCTTCGACAACAAGTTGAGCCTTCCTGAGCATTCTACTTCATTCTTGCATTTCTTCTGCCTTCGACTACGAGTAAGCCAATCATTCAATCATCACATCCAAGTCATACCGTTCGACTCTGTCGCAATAGCTCGCCCAAAGTACACGCCGGCAGAGGCCCGAAAGATGGTACGAGACCAACTTCTTTAGTCAAAGCCGTTGCATTACAACTATGAGAAGGGAGCAATGCTCACCGACGCTGAGGATGTTGACGAGGTCGAGGAAGCCGAAGGCGTCAAAGTCAAAAACGAATCCTTGATCTGCAAGCTCTTTAATCTCCCACGAGGTTAGCAACATGCGCAAATCATTGGACCCAGATACTAACATACTATATTAGAGATCAGAGATAAGATCCTTCGCCATCTCCTCTATCGCCCTATTGCCATCCTGCCAGGTCCAGTTCGCGTGAAATGCAGCATCGGTTTCCGCCATAGCCCTGTAGTAGCAATCTACAGTTACCAGTGGGACGACAGGCGGCAGCGTGGCCACGACCCATTTGGTCTTCCTACATATGATGGGAGCCTGCAAGGCGTGCAGTTCGCTTGGCGCAGCAAGCCTACGAAGGAACAACTTGATCTCATCAACTCTAGCGCTATTGTCACGAATAGATTGAACAGCGACGAGAGACTTGACATGACGACCTTCGATGAAGAGCTCGGTGCTGACGTATTACATTACGTCCTTCGTCGTGGCAACAATCCGATTCGAATCATCAACCGAGCCGTGATCCGTACCTGTGGTCTTCAGCCACAAATTCTTCATACATGCAAGCAACTTTACACGGAAGGCTGCCAGATTCTATACAGCGAGAACACCTTCGTCTTCGACACCAGAGGACAATCCCCTTATACCCACCACTGCGGTGTCCACGGCCATGATGCATTCGACAAGGCTGCATGGCAGATCCCAAGTCTTCCTAACAATGGCCGCCCGCAATCTCCATACCACATGAACAACGCTCTCGACTACATGTTCGAGAAGGAGAAGTTCCATCAACCCTTCATGCAGCGTGATCCTATGTCGACCTTCTTCCGAGCCATTGGTCGGAACAACGCCTCGATGTTAACATCTGTCAAGCTGGAGGGTTACATGCGAACCGCCGAAACCAACCCCCAATATCAAACCGAGCGCCCTATCTCGTTTGCGAGGATTCTCCCTATCCACGCTACGATCCTTAGGAACATCTGTCCCAATCTCCGCAAGTTGACTATCCATCAAGGAGCCAATGACGAATTGTGGGAGGATGATGTTGACGGAGCACTTGGACTGAGCAACGAAGAGCGAGTCGATATCGCAATCGAGGGGGTCGTCAACGCACTTCCTCATCTGCAGGAGTTAGAACTGGGAAGCTATCACTTCACTCCATCCGAAGCAAATGTTAAAGTCCAGTGGGGTAAGGCCTTGAGATGGGAAGGATTGGTAGAGGAGAGAGTTCGGAACAGTGTTCGCTTGGCTCGTGAGAAGGAGGAGAGAGCTGTTCTGGACCAGTATATGTGGAAGGAGGATAAGAAGGGAGGTCGCAAGAATCGGAAGGCTACTGGAGGTGGTCAGCGAGCAGGACCCAGTGCATTCGCATCTTTGATTGATGACGCGCTTGCAGCAGCTTCTTCTTCCAGTGGCGATCAGGGTGGACATCGACCATCCTTCCGCATGGGAACGAAGAATCGGCAAGGTGGTGGGAAGTCGACGGATGCCGAGAACTGAAATTGTCTAGACGGATGACCAACTAGGTCTAGCAAAATAAACTCTTCTTTAAAGGCCATTCGGAAATTTCAGCATAGAATATACGGCACTAAATAGAAACTTTTGTAGTCTCATTCTAGCTCAAGGACAGATTGACTAAAAAAAGCCTCTCGTTTGCCCAAAACCAAAATACGATTTTTATAATTTCAATAGTAAGTTTATATATATTACGTGCCGTTTTAATTTAATGCCAAAAAAAATTTAATGAAAAAATAGAAAAAAAAAAGGTCTTACAATAGCGGTCCCTTCGTCGTGTCCCTTCCTACTATTCTAGTTTTGGGCACTATCGCTGTGTTTAATTCTTATAAGTGATTGTCTTCGTCTTCACCCATTCTTCCATACCAGGAGCGCCAAACCTCCCCCACCCACTAGACTTCACTCCCCCATGAGGCAGCGCTGGCTCATCGTGAACAGACATTGAATTGATGTGTACCGCCCCGCTCTCTATTTTCTTGGCAATTTTTAGCCCCCTTGCCAAATCTTTGGTATAGATTGAAGAGCTGAGACCGTATTCCGTGTCATTTGCAATCTTGATAGCTTCCTGTTCGTTCTCCACCTCAATGAAAGAGACAGTCGGGCCGAAGGATTCTGCGTAGTACAAATCCATGCTCTTCTTGACCCCTTTTACTACAACAGGGCGCATTCTCTCCGGAGCTGCCTCTTCAGCATTGATGTCTCCAAAAATCATATTAGCGCCCTTCTCCTTCGCATCTTTCAAGAGTTTCTTATTCTTTACGACACCGGCCGAGCTCACGTTGACCAATGCATCTCCACCACTCGGAAACATCATCTCGATAGCAGAAACCAACTCCTCTGCAAATTTCTCACTTACGCTCTCCTGCACGAGGATCCTCTCAGTTGACATGCAAATTTGTCCAGTGTGCATGAAAGCACCAAGTGCACACCCTTGAGCGGCAAGGGAGAGATCAGCATCATCGAGAACAATAGCTGGGGCCTTTCCTCCTAGCTCCATCAAGACAGGCTTCAAGTTCTCCCCAGCCGTCTTGGCAATGATCCGTCCGACTGCTGTGCTACCTGTAAAATTGATTTTCTTGATTGCAGGATGCTCAATCGAAGTTTTCGTCACAGCTGCCGCATCCTCAGGGTGAGATTGAATGATGTTCAAAACTCCGTCTGGAAGACCTGCTTCCTTGAACACAGTTCCCACCACTCCCAAGGAGCGAGGAGCAATCTCGGACGCTTTGAGTACAACAGTATTGCCAGCAGCGATAGCGAAAGAAACTGATCTGAATCCAAGAATGAAAGTAGCGTTCCTAGATTCATCAGCTTCCTTCACCGTGTTTCACGAATGAGAGCATACCAAGGGGCAATCGCCAAAATCGCGCCAAATGGCTCTTTCAGGACCATCGCACTCCTAGTCGGATCGCTCAAACACGGCACCGTCCCATGCAACAGCGAAATCTTCCCAGCGACTTCCCTCAATCCACTCACAGCAGTTGGAACATCGAATCCACTAGCATAAAACGTCGTAGCACCAGCTTCTTCTTCTTCCCACTTCCCTACTTCTTCGGTTCTTCGCTCTAGGATATCAGCTGCTTTCAAGAAGATGTTCCGCTTCTGATCGAAAGGCAATTCGGCCCAGGCAGGAAATGCGGCTTCCGCTGCTTCGACAGCTTGGATGGTCTCTGTGACGCCAGCGGACGAGGCTTTGTGGATCACTTGTCCTGTGGAAGGGTTGGTAACGTCGATGGTTTTGGACGTGAAGACGTCTTTACCATTGATTTGAAGGGGCACGGTAAGCATTTTGTCTAGGGATATGAGCTGTACGAGCAGAATTTTGAGGCAATGGCGGGAGTGAAAAGAAGTAGAATCAATGGAGCTGGAGCTGGAGGTGGAAATAAAGTTCAATATTGGGGTCGTACCAAGCTTTTCCCCGCAAGATGCTCGAGTAGTGAATATTAGGCTGTCGACTCGGCACTTTCTGCAGGTTTGCGCTGTTGTGAAATATTAGCCGTTGGGCTTCTTGTTTCTCTAGGGCATAGATAACGCTTCTATCGCGAGGGGGGGTTTTGATTGGCGATCGTCGTGATGGTGGGGATACTAGCGATGTGTAGCAGCGCAATAGTTCTGCTTTTGGGAAACTTTCTAATGAATGCAAAGTACAACGTCGCAAAAATTCCACGTTTGATAAGTTTGCGAAGGAAGCGTGCAAGTGTTGCTCTAATTCTCGTGCTCACTCAAAGGATAAATGCGGGCGAGTATCTGAAGCATTCACTTGATCGTATTGCGTCTATTAAAATCTTGGTCTTAATGTCCATTCACGGCCACCATCTTTACTTCTCCAACCAGCAGCTGCACGTGAGCAGTCCTCCTTTTGCTCATGCTCGGCTCGGGCCAGCTCAACGTCGGCTCAGGCCTCTGCACCCATAATTTAGCGACATGCTGCCAGCAAACACTAACCTAAATGTTGGCTTCTTAGGGAACGGGCCTGAAAAAGCCGCCCCCAATCTAATGGTCTTAAATCTGTGACTACTTTCGTACTGAACATATTACTCGCCAACACGGAGAAAATATTCCTCCTTCTTTACGTTACTTTGCATGCTGTATGTGTTGGAAACTGGTTATTTCGCCAAGAGATTTTGCCAGCCTCGCAGCAACATGACGTACTTGTTGCGTTTCAATTTGTGTATAAATCGACAATACTCATCAAGTCTCCACTCTCCCTCATAATTACCTGAGTTACCGTTCAATTTGTTTAAAAAATCTACTTGTGCCCCATTGCAAGTACATCTTTCAAAATAGCTCCAAGACACCTCCGCAGCCATGCCAAAGTATACCGTCTTCTTGATTGTCGCGGATCGAAGTGCCAATCGATCCGAAGAAGAGAAAAAGAAGCAATCCGATGATGTGAAGAAAGATCCGTCCTTCAACAAATTCATGAAGGAGTTCCTGGATTGGATAGGGGAAGAGACGAACGCCAAGCGTCTCAAGAGCGCAGACGTCCTAGAAGAGTCTACCGAGCAGACCAGTATCCGGGTCAATTTTCATAGCGACGAGACACCAGCTGCAGAAGCAGAGAAGGATGATGACACCAAATTCATGCCTCCAACCAAATCATTGACGACACGCGGACATCTGGAGTGTGTAAGCGCCAACATTCTGGGCTACTATACCGCTGAGTTCCCGACGATCAATGATGCAGCTACGTGGGCACAGTCCTGCCCCATTGCTTTCGATGGCTTTGCGTTGGAGATCAGGCAGCTGACGGACACGGATAAAACTATTAGTGAGGCGACGCCGGAAGTGAAAGAGTGGGCTGGAGACCAGATTGTGTCGGCGCGCAAGCAGCTAGTTGAGGAGGGGAAGTTGAAGAAGGAGGAGGATGAGACGCTGTGGGTTAAAGTGGAGGATAGTGAGGAAATTAAGGAGGTTGTTACTGAAGCTGAGAAGAGGCTGGCTGAGAAAGGAGACGATGAAAAAGGGGAGGCGGAGAAGGTGGACGCGGTGGCGGAAAAGGAGAAGGAAAAGGATTAAGAATCGTTACGAAATTATGAGACAGACTTGCATCACGGATTCTTTTGCTTTGATGAAGTGGTTTCTTTCCTTGATATATCTGAAGATTGACGCGAATTATATATCGACACTTCCTAGTTCAGTAGAATCGCATCCTCAAAACAAAAGTCTCTTGACGAACTTCCGAGTCACAATGACTCCTCACACCACACTAAACGAATACTCATAACAGCGTACCTACTGAGCTCCACTGGGCAGTGTAGCAGGTGGGAAGCAACGATCAATTGCATTAGGGTTGTTACCCCACCAAACTGGGAAAGCAGCGTTCGGCAAGTTGATACCGAACACCATAACCGTCTGCATCAGCTGGGTACCGCAATCAAGCCCAACCCCAAGAAGGTAGTTGTATTTTCTGAACCAAACTGGGTGGTAGCGATAGACGTATCCCATACTGAAAATGGCATTAGTAATGTGGTCACGCTACCATAGGGAGCGGAGACTTACAAGAACGCACTGAACGCGGAACTCGTCAAAAGGTTCGCGGTCTGATAAACCGGGAACCAGACTCCTCCAGCAAAGATCAACACAGGATTGAACCTCTCCTCCAATTTCCAATGTGGCTTTTTCCTATGCACTAACCATACAGCTAGAACACAAGCCGGACCAACAAGGAAAGCGTAGTACAGCCACGAATACTGTGAGCCCGGACCGAAGAAGACTTTTGGACCAAGAACACCCCAGAGCACAGACTGCGAGTAAAAGTTCTTAGTCTTCAGGGCATTCCAAGCAGAAGAAGCGACTTCGCCCGTCAACTTTGGACCCTCGTTGTCGATGATCCAGCGCATCATCCCATAATTGATGAACGGTCCCAGAAGCGTTCCGTATACTTGACCAATGAACATTTCCGTCTCGGGTATCTTCATGTAGAAACCGAACTTGTAGTCTGAGATCAAGTTGAGGTTCTGTTCGAGGATTTGACGACCGTAGACCATGCAGGTGAGGACGGCGAGCGGTTTGCCTGGGAACATTGCGCCTGCAAGGACTTCGCTTAGGAAGGCCATTCCTACTTGCATGTTGGCAATTCCCCAGAGGATGCCGTTGGGGAAGGTGAAGATGCAAGAAGTCACAGAGATGATGATAAAGCCCCTAAAATTGACATTAGTTGCGTCGAAGCGAATACGTGAAATAGCGCACTCACCACCATGGAAGCTGCATGCCTGCTCCATACAATTGACCAATTGATAGTGCAGCACATATAGCAAGAAGAGCACCATACCACCAGTGAGGGACACGCTTGAACTTGTCCATCATTAGAAGATAGGGATCGTCGTGCGTGTCTCGCTTGTTGAACCACCCCTCCTTCATACCTTGCCAAGCTTGGGGGCCGTAGTACAGACAAGCGTACAGCATGGCCCCAGTCGAAGCAGCAAAACCACAAAAGAAGTACATAGCGTACGAAATGGACCATTGAGGTCGAGAATACGCATCCATGGCAGCTTGATTCAATGTATGGTCAGCGTAGAGAATTCTAGAGATGTTATACGTTGCGCCAGTGTCATCGAAGGTACCAGACGACATTGGAGGATAGGTTTTGGCGCCCAGGGTGTTGGTGAAGTACATGAGTGGATAGATAAACCAGCAAAGAGCCATTGCTCCTAAGAATTGATTGGCGTTTGCCCAAAGTGGTGTATAGAGTGGGGACCAGAAGGAGATATAATTCCAGTCTAAGCTGATGTCAAGTAGTCCCTGAACATTTATCAGTAGGTTCTCTTCGTCAGAGATGAGTGACTTACAAATCCAGAGTATCCAGAACCGAGGATGTATGCGATCCAGTTACCGTGACCAAAGTAACAAAGCAATGGAAGTGAGCTCAACATGGGGAAGATGAGTTGAGGGAACCATTCCCAGATGAAAGCTGCCACGGCAACATAAGAGAAGAACTTGAGAGACTTCTTCGTCACAGATGGGTTCTTGTGCATGGCATTGAACAACGCAACGTTGGGTAGAATGCCCGGATAATAGATCTTTGGGGGTCGCACGAGGATATCGCGGAAGAGTCCTGCAAAGCCATATCCAATCATTTGTGTGGTGATCAAGAACAAGATACCCCATCCTGCATTAATTTCCTTGCCGTAGTAGAGTTCCATTGCGGACAACGGGCCGAGGCCATATGCCGTATAACACTATGGCTATTAGCAGAGTGTTCTTTTCAACGAAACATTGCCACTTACAGAACCCCAGTATGCAACAATGATAAGTGCGTGTTCCTTCGCGTTCCAAGGTCCGGGATTGAACGACCACTTGTAGCCGAAGGTTGAGAAAGTGCGTTTCGGCAAATGATTTGCCATAAAGGATCCCATACCCCAAGCCATCAATTGGATTGCATAGCTGGTGAGGTACATGTAATATGGCTTAAAGTAATAGAAGGACGAAATACCGCATCCAACGATCACCCAAAAGGTAGATAAGACCCAGAATCGAAATGTGAGGATTGGCTCCCTTTCTACTGTCAGTACGTTCATTCATCTGCTCCTTGTGATTACCTACGTGGGATCATTATGCAGATCAACGGTCTTGCTATCAGCAAATGTTAGCGACATTGGCAGCTGGAAGGGAGTGCGTACGCCACAAGAGGAATTGGGTAGTCCTTAAGGCGAGGGTCGATGAATTCGTCGTTATCATCAGGAACAAATATCTTATCAGTCGAGAGGTTGTCGAAATCTGGATCGACCGCTTCAATCTCAACATCATGTCCTTTCTTCTCAGAAGATTGATGTCCTGCTTTCTTCACGGAGAACGGATGAGGCAGGGCATCAGTCGATTCCGAGGAACCAATTTCCTCTGTCATAGGGGACGAGGTTTTCTCCATCGTACGATGTTGTCAATCAAGAGCTTTCGGCAGACTGGAATAAAACACCTCTGGACGGATTTTGGTGTGGTATATAAGGTCACCACACAAACCATGTCTGCAGACTTAAAGCATATCACAGAAGCGTCTCTATCACCAAGTATAACCGGCGATAACAGCCAGATGATCCTCGGTAGCATCTTATCAAAGTATGTTCCCACATTGGGATTTCCGTGCATTGCGACCTGATCTCGTCCCCGTCTTCCATGCCACCATTATTGACTAGTACGCGATCGTCGTACTTGCCAGATAAGACCAAACCTCGTACAACAGGACTGCTGTTCTTTCAGATTGCGGAGCTTCCTATTTCAGGAGAGAACAAGAACCCCGCTATCTTCTCCATCTTAGCAGAATCTTGGCCGAGCTCCAAAAGCGCAAATCGTCCACACCATTCGTGGCTTATCGTTTATCTGAACTTGAGGATATTCCCTTGTGAGCAAGGATCGCGGGAATTCGAACATCTAGGTGCAATCTAGAAGCGCTTGAACATGCAACTATGCACAGATCGGATCTATACCCGGAGACGATAAGAAATCATCTTCCTGCAGTAGAACCAACAGTTGGCGATATGAACTCCATACACGATATTCAATGGAAATGCCCTCGAGATGTACAAAACAGGAAGGTGTCGTTTGCATAGAACTTTCTCATTGACCGATCCCAAACAATCCACCTCGGTTGTGGACACTGCAATTGCGCGTACTGGCCGATTGACGAATCATGCCCTGGCGCCAAGGTAATGGGATTACCATAATGGGAAATGTAACCTTACGAGGACAGTGTGATAACGCCGCGATAAGACATTGTAGGGCCACGAAGAAGTTCCAAGAAGGAGGAGATACAATATCCAGACAATAAAGTCAGAAAGAAGCGATCAAGAAAGGGGGGAGAACGAAATGGTTATATGGTCGTAAGTGAGTCACGTGGAAGAGGTTCAACTGCTTCTTATTGGCTGAGAAGGAGAGATTTCCTTCCGTGCTGACCGCGCACTAAAGTTCCAGCAGCAAGGCGACCAGTAACGGTGCGCTTCCTGACCAAAAGTCTGGAACAACGCCCCAGCAACATGATCAGCCTTATCGTGATTCCTGGTCAGGCCCAACAGCTGTAGGATCTGGGAATCCAGGTTAGGTACCATGTCCATAGACGCGCAAAGCAGTCCCATAGGAACAATGTCCCAAGCAGACATCCCAACTACATGGACAAGGCCCAAGCGAGAGCGTCCATTGCTCGATCCTCAACCATGTGCAACCACATAAGGAAGGAGGAAGCCCGGAAAGCGGCAAAGGATGAGCGTTGATTCGTCCAAGGTTGACATCTTCTACTCTGTGCAACCGGATGAGCTGAACTTCAAAAATGTTTTGGCAGGTCCTCTTTTAGGAGGACTTTCGATATGGGAAACCATCATGATCGGCCGTGTTATTTGAGGGAAGTTTGGCGACTTGTACAAGAAGTTGGCCGATCTAAGCTATCTCGATACATAGCCTGATCATGTCTAATTCCATTTTCTCGCACAAAACGAACTTCATACAAGAAGTTTTTCACCGTTTGGAAGGAAGGTTGTATTCTGAGTACATCTCGCGACCGAGCTAGAGTTACTCATGCATTGCATCTGAAAAGTTGGTTAGAGCAAGAAGATCGATTAGCGAAACTACTTCGATTGGGAAAGGGGGGAGTGGCACGTGATAGGATTGAGCAAAATGTTCTGCTGAAACTGGTCATTCTGGAAATACTCTGATATTTCGATTCAAGTCTTGTGCTTGACCGAATTCGACAAGTAAAGCTAACTGAATGAATTTACATTTTCTTAGTTCCCCTTTTCCGCTTTTTTCACGGCAAAGCCGTAAAAGTATACAACAATCTCAGATAATCAGGAGTCCCCAGCCCAGTGACAGGATCCCACCCCGTAACAGCTCTGAACCCACTTGTCCCACATCTCCTGTTCCCTCCAACCTTGATATCATTCATCGCATCAAGGTTAGCATACAACACCGGATTCACAAACCCCATAGATCCTTTCCCAGCTTTGATCCGTTCCTCATTAATCAGAGTAATGAGACTTCCGACAGTTGGAGAGAGAAGAAGAAGTTCCGTACCAGAGAAAGAACTGCCCTAGAATTGTGCATGGAAATTTAGCACCGTTGGCGGAGACATCAGGGAAGCCTTGAGAGTGCTGCGTATTGCTGTATTGCGTAGAGCTGTAGTCGGGGCTATTGTGGTCGAAGTAGTATTTCAAAGCCGAAGTTTGGTAGGTAGGTGCCGAGAAAACGTTGCTAAATCCACCTTCAGAGTAAATGTATTCTTCGCAAGCTTCTTCGGGAGCAGTGACGGCTGCACCAGGGGCGATCTGGGTTGCCTGGGAAGATATTTAGTTCAGCGGCGAGAATCTGGGACAAGAAAAGGCACATACACCAACTGATGTGACATAAGGACAAGTTGATGGAAAACTTGGGTTGAAAGCACCCGATTTCCCATCGTTATATACACCTCCATCACATCCAGCGGAGGAGCAGCATTGTCCGCTATTCCCACCAACTCCAGAATCTCCACTGGAGAACAACATGGTTATACCTTGTAGACCAAGCTTCAGGTATCTGAAAGTCGAGGTCAGCCATCACATGACAGGTAGCTTGGACATTTGCACTTACTCATTACATTGCCTTATTTTATACGCCGGTGTTAGATCGGCCTCGTTGTATGTATATGAAGTGCTGATGACCGAAGCAGGGGTAACAGTCCCACACTCTTTTGTGTGATGCCAGCCTAGGCGGGCTGGGTCTGGATAAACAGAATCGCTGCTGTAGCATCAGCACACTGTCAATGGTGACAAATGAAATGCACTAACTAGTCTGGATCATCTCCTCCATCGAATGTGCAATAGGAGCCATCAATCGCATCCAGGAAGTCTCCAAACGATGCGCCTTCGTAGTTATCGCCTTGTTGATACAAAGTGACTTTTTGAGGGTATACTGAAGGCCGGTCAGTCGTTGTATTTGTTCAGAGAATGCAGTGAGAAATACCGAGAGGGACACTAATTTCAAGATCCAAGTTTGCCTCGCCATAATTCTCGAGAAGTCCCTCAGTGGTGGGTATGGAACCTCCATCAATGAGGTGGAGCTTCCCAGGTCCAGATCCTTTCGGTATCGTTTTGGCTGTTATGACCCCCCAAAGCAAATCGAGCTCGGTTTGGCCGTAGGACTGGAAGGATGTTAGCATAATACAAACCCACATATCTTGGACGTACATTGGGAGCGTATTCCGCAACAGCGAATGAAGACCTGTCTTTTGTCAGTATGTAGCTACAACACCCTTCTCCATGCTCTGAAGCACTCACTTATCCATAGTTCCAACTGGCATGTTATAGAGAGCTCGTATACACTGGGGGTATGTGATTGTTGAGCAGATTGAGTAGTTGAAGGCCGAGCTGCTGCTGGCAAGTGTAGGTGGATCAGCCATAGGAACTGCCTGAACTTGACGGCTTGGCCTCGTTCCTTGATCACTACCCCTCTTCGCCTTCTCATTTGTCATGACGGCGAAATGGACTGTTGGAGTAATGATATCGATATGATGTTTTAAGGACTTCGGGACGCTGTATTCATGGCACGCGAGAGTCGTCTTACCTGAGTCGGTGTGTTCAAATTCCTACAAGCCCGATGAATGCGAGGCATCTTGTGTGGAGTAGTCGGATGTAATTACCTTGTAGTTGGTCTTCAGCAAGTTCTCGGCCTCGTCAATTGTAGCATTGACACGAATCCAAGTCGCCCTGTTCGACAGTGAGAGGCGAGTATCTGCTATTCCACTTGCCACGAGCCATGCTTTGACTTCATCAATAGTTTCTTTCGAAGGAGCAAATGCTTCTACTACTTTTTCTGGTGTCCAATGTTTTCCGTAGTTCGAGCTACTGGGATCGGATACATCCATCAGAAAGTCATGCCCCTTGTCGAGGTTGCGCTGAGCAAGTTCGATTGAAAGAGGTATGATTGTTCGTCCATCTACCTTGATATCTCTTTCCGTCCAAGCGGTATTCCCAAGTTGGCGCCGCTCATGGATTTCATGCGTGTTGGAAGATGGAGCAGCGGATGCAAGCGAGAGTATTGTAGCGACAGTGATGAGCCAAAACCTCACGATGTAGATGATTTGACAGATGTTCCTGGAGAGTGTTCAGCCTTACATTGAGAGTGGAGATAGACTTATATATGGTAAACAAAAGTTGTGGAAGTTAGTGTCAGGTGAGATGTCACCAATGTCTTGGATCCAAGACCTTTGAAATGATGGAGACGAGAAACCGAAAACTCGTTCCAATAAGAGTCCATGATTTTGTCAAGATTGGGGGATTTCAAAAGGCGTTTAAAGGGGAATAATAGAGACATCCCATGATGTTTTCATCCAACAAGTATGACCTAATATGAATTGAGGAAGTTGTCCATTCTGAGCTTATTGACCGGAGTGGTTCTTGTGGCGTCTTTGCAGCCCTAAAGCTAACTTTCCCACTCTCCAACCCGAAGCGTGGTGTTCCAAGCCTCTGACTCTTCTTTAACGCTGAGTAATTGGTTGCTCGCCAAAAGAAATATGGTACACTTACCCCTGAGCAATCAACGGCAGCCACTCCTAGACGGGTCGAACTTCATAAAACA
Organism: Mollisia scopiformis; assembly: GCF_001500285.1. Taxonomy (NCBI): domain Eukaryota; kingdom Fungi; phylum Ascomycota; class Leotiomycetes; order Helotiales; family Mollisiaceae; genus Mollisia; species Mollisia scopiformis. The sequence continues at coordinate 858,654 of NW_017263605.1, forward strand.
TATCCATAGCCAAACACCCAATTGTATCTGTGAATGGTACTTCTTTTCTGGTGAGCAACAATGGCGTGGATTCGAATTAGACATCTCCATCATAGAGCCTAAAAGCCTTTCACATACTTATGATCTTCCGTTGTCTCCACTACCTCGAATTTCAGTCCTACAGAAATTGACCCTTCGTTCCTCGGAGCACTGAGCATACCAAAGCAAGGTTTCCACTTAATACCTTCGTCCACTCTTCGATAGCTGACCAATGTGTCCCAAGGTTCGTGCTGATCCTTTTCTGCGGTGTCTGGATCCACGTTTGGCACTTGACATCTTGCGCAACGTGCCTGAACATCAATTTCCAATCCTTTATTCCCAGCTCCGATCATCGAAGTAAGTCCGGTTGACTGCTCGCCATTCAATATCCGTACCGTCTTCCACGAGTCTTCTGTCCATGCTCCAGGCGCCTTGTCGTCGGTTAGAGTCTCGTCCGCACCGCGCACAATAATATTCGGTCTAAACCTCTCAATTGTAATCTCGCTGTGACCTTTCTGTTTGAGCCTTTGATTCAATTCTCGAATGCTACCCTCGTTCGCAATTTGTAATGGCATCACGTCTGGAAAATTCGTACTCTCTTCCCTTCCTAGCAACTCCGGAGCTCCATTTCCGCGTAGTATTCTCGGAGTCGGACCTTTGTAAACTAACTTCACACCTTTCTTGAAAAATTCCGTGAAAACATCATTGATGTCGTCCTTGTATACGTACCCGTCTGTCATGTTTTCCCATATATCAACTTGTCGAAGTTCAGTGTTGCCCTGCAGCCATTGATCAGTCGGCCGTGCTGGAACCATGACTTTCTTATCTGTGTGACGGATGGATATAACGAGTTGTTCGGCATCTTCCCCGCCATGAGGTGATAAAGGGGATGGAGCTGAGGAAGAACTGTCGGAGGTGGATGCAAAGGCGGTATCAATTAGGGTCATTTCTGATATATCTCGAATTGTAACGAACCTGAGAAATTGAGGTTAGTGCGCACCTTTGCTAATAAAGAAGAGAATAGGAGTTAAGGTTATCTAGCATCTTAGGCAAGCAAAGTATATGGATTTCATACTTTAGAGTCTCTGCATCCGCAAACATCCATCTTCGATCCATATCAAGCCCCTGTTTTGTAAGGTATGACTTCTTGATAGATATTCCCCGGCATGATTTTATAGGGTAGATTCGAAGCTCGGTTACCTCGCTGGTGATTGAAGAACCGGAAAATGGATTTAATCTATCCAACATAGTGAGTGCCGTGGTTGTGAATGAGATGCAATTAATGTAATCAAAATGTCCTTTTGTTTAGGAAATTGATGCAAAAATGGAGGAGCGTTTATCAATGACGTTCTTAGGTGGGGTCGAGCCCTTGCAGCATGCCGAGGCCCTGAAGCCATCCGAACCGAATACAGTTGGTCTGGATCCTGGAACGGCGATCTTCTCCACATGCTAGAGATGCCATCTTCCCCTTGGACTCCAACGACATTTCTACCTTCACCCATCATTCTTTCAATGGAGGTGCCATGTGGTCATAAAAGATTCATTCCTGGACTGTGATCAATTTCAGGAGCCCTCGACTCTGCCGAGAAGACTACTTGTTGACGAAACCAGGAGCGACGGCAGGCAGTGCGACGCGACCAGCCAAACAAGATACAGGTACGACAGACCGAGAAAGACACGCCAACCGTATTAATGAAGGAGAAGATTGAAGCAACTGTCGCAATGTTCGGTTCCGAAGACCGCCCATTAAAGGAAGAGACTGCAACGAACTCAGGTGACACGCGAGCTCACATTAACAATCAACACGGCGATGAGGATCTTCGAACTGATTCCGGATCCGAGGGTTGGGCAGGAGCGAAAGAGTGGAGTACGGTTCCCTCAGGGAACTACTTAGGCCTCGGAACAGACGAGGAGACAGGACAGGAGAGCTCTTCGCAGTGGCTTCTGCCTAAAGACTTCCACAAGATGGACGTTGAGCCTATGTCTTTTCGTAAACCAGCTCACGGACCTTGGAAGGTTGTGTTCATTCTCGCTGGAGTACTCATTGGGATAGCTCTGTCGATGTTCTGGAGGACAGCAATCGTACAGTCTAGCAAGTCTGCTTCGCAGCCGGAGTGGAGTGGATGGGAAGATATTAAGTATACCTTCATCTTGTACGTACCTAATGACTTCCAATCCCTGATCAGAGGTGGTCTTGATATGCTAGACAACGATCTGAGAGACATCAGCTGATCAATAAATAGTGGCGACTCCTGGACCGACACAGCATTCGATCCTCAAGGCACACAACCAAACCCAGGAAATCCTCTTGGAAATCCGGACTTTCCAGGTCGAAATGCTGCCAATGGGACAAATTGGGTAGGGTTTCTGTCCACCAAATACAACGAGTCTTTCCTACAGACCTACAACCTCGCCGTATCAGGTGCAACTCTGGATAACAGCATTGTTCAGGGGTATCCTAACCCTATCAGCGTACAAGTTTATCAACGCTTCATGTCACACTACGGTGATGGTCACTCTCCTCCATGGAGCGCATCCAATAGCCTTTTCATCATGTGGGCGGGCATTGTGGATTTGGTAATGATGAATGGAGTCCATGATCCCGAAGCATTGTCTCACATCAATGGCAACCTGACGATCGTCTACTCCAGATTGCTGAATACTCTGTACGGAGCTGGGGCCAGAAACTTCCTGCTCCTCAACGAACCACCTCTCGAGAGAACGTGGCAACCTGCTGAGAAAGAAAAGATTAAGGCCAAATTTGCATCCGATGTGGCTATTTACAATCAGAGGGTGAAGAATGCAGCGTTCGACTTGAAGAAGACTTTTCCTGATTCAAATGTGTTTCATCTCAACACAAATGATCTATTCAATCAGGCCTTAGACGACGCAAAAGCGTTCCCTCAGACGAGTGGAATTCTGAATACAACTGACCCGTGTCCAGAGTATCAGAGGTAGCTAACACCCTGAAAGTTGGAAGAAAGAAATTGACGATCAGCAGTGGGACCCCAACATCGGACTATTATGATCCAAAATGCCGAATTCCTGTCAACCAGTACTTCTGGCTGAACGGGTTACATCCCACTTATCCTATTCATGATGTCCTTGCAGAGCATATTGCCAAGCTGCTCAAGCAAGGGCCGAACATTATCTGAAATCTGATGATCATGTGACACCGACTGTGTCTCAATGTCCTTCGACCATCACCAATTCTGCAAAGCTACGACTATCTCAACCGAAGGCCTGTTTGAGATAAAGTTTGACATGCCTCTACAGCACCCCGCATTCCAATCTTTGGGTCATGTACGGATAATATTCCGCCTAAACACGGTAGTTATTCTTCCAGAACCCGAACCTATACAAACATTCCCAGAAAATTCCCTTCCATGAGGAGCTAAAACTTTGCAACGATCTTGGAAATTCAAAGCCCCACATATACTCAATATGTCCTCAAGACCTCAAAATTGAAGAGCGACGCGACGGGAAGATGTTGCTCACGCTACTAACTTCCCTCACACTGCTCCTGGGCTCAGCTCTTGGAGTAGTGACTCAAGTAGGCACAGCATGTACCGTAACACCTCTCTCCTCCGACTCCAGCGCGTCGGGAACCATCGACGACACGTCGCAAATCCTAGCAGCCTTCAAGTCCTGCGGCAAAGATGGCAGCATCTCATTCTCTGATGGCATCTACCACATCAACCAGGTAATGGACATAACACTCACCAACTGCGACGTCGTTCTCCGCGGGACGTGGATCTGGAGTACCGATATCCAGTACTGGCTTTCGCATTCCATTTCAGTCGTCTACGCGGGCCGCAGCACAGCGTGGAGAATCGGTGGGGATAATTTTAGTATCAGGGGCGAGGGAGTGGTGTTTGATGGGAATGGACAGAAGTGGTATGATCAGAACAAAAATCAGGGGAACCAGAATGGGAGGCCGATTTCGTTTACGCTGTGGAATGCGAAGAATGCGTTGGTGGACGGGATTACGTGGAGACAGGTCCAGTTTTGGTGAGTAATGCTCGCAAAGAGATGGGATATTAAGGGCTGATGGGGAGGTAGGCATACATTTATTGCGCACTCGCAGAATATAACGATGACAAATTTGGATATGAATGCGACTTCGAATTCGCAATACAAAACGGTGAATACCGATGGGACCGATACTTGGAACTCGAAGGATATTGTGATTTCCAACTGGACTGTGACATGTGGAGACGTAAGCATAAGCTACCCACCTTTGAACTTAAGACTGACATAGTCAAACAGGATTGCATCTCAATCAAGGGAAACAGCAGCAATGTCCATGTGAGCAACGTCGTGTGCCACGAATCTGGTGGGATGTGCGTCGGCAGCATCGGTAAAGATGCCGGGACGCCAGATTTCGTCGATGATATTGTATTCGACAACATAACACTCATCCACAGCAGCAACGCTGCGTGGATCAAGACGTATCCCAGCGGAGGAGGACATGTCCGCAACGTGCTGTTCAAGAACATCCAGTTCACTGACGTCAATCAACCAATCTATATCTCGCCCTGTATCTATTCGTATTCCAACTGTGATGCCTCGAGGCTGCAGATCTCGGATGTGAGGTGGGAGAATATTTCGGGGACGGCGAGGTATAATGTCGGTGCTGGGATTCATTGCAGTGCTGCTGCTGTTTGTCAGAACCTGACTTTTGAGAATATTGATATCAAGCAGAAGAGTGGTGCTGCGGTGGAGTATCTGTGTTCGAATATTGCGAACCAGAAGACGTCTGGGCTGGCGTGTACGGGCTCTTGTCCTGGGAATCAACCCCAGCAGCTGAATCATAATTGAGGGGCGTGATTCGGTATGTACTGATCATTTTGGTAGCTAGGAATCGAAAAGTTGAAAGCTTCGGGTTGCCAAATTGCGTGATCAATCTTCGACAGGACAGTATGCCAGGACATGTGGAGAGATCCCCATAATAGACCTGACCGAGGGACTCTAGATTCATAGAATATGTGCAGGTACGAGTAATGCAATGCGGGAGAATGACCAGCGTGATCACAGGCCATTAGTTGCAACATGACGGGCACAACCTTCGCGGGGTTGGGTCTGTCTCATTGGAAGGCCGTGTGGTTGTCGGGCAGCTACGCGAGCATGGCGTGAACTCTAAGTTATCAGATGCAGCATGAAATCCCGAAGCATCACCTTCTATCCTATAACCGCCCTGACACAGATACCAAGTTTGGAAGGACGCTCCCGTGACTGTTGTTTCCGGGCAAGTTCCTTGAATTGAGAATGGAACGAAATAGGTTTTCGTTTTGTTGCAGAATTCGTTTGCGTTGAGATATTTTATGGGAATTCTCCTGGAACCCAGTCACGAACCTGGGCACATCCATGCTGACGGCGTTGTGCCGCTTTGCATATTTCTTTTGCGGCTCAATGGAACACGAGATCACTGGACCATGGCTCGGTTTGACGAATTCAGCTTTCCGGCTTAGGAGCTATTAGAAAGAAAATCGTGAGAATACAAAGACTACACAAAGACTCGATTAACTAAGGAGAAATCGCAAAGTCAGCAAGAACAGCATGACAGATATCCCCAACTCGCATGAAGCACGTACAAGAAGACCATCCAACATTCGAACTCTTCCGAAATCACTTCCTTTTAAATTCCCAGCCATGGACCTTGGCCATTTACAGCAAGCCATCGACATGAGCGACATGCTGCTGCTTGCTTGGACTTTGCTGGAGCGCCGTCACAGCTCTGAAGACGATGTTCATTTCGCTTGGGGATATGGAAAGGCCAAAGAAGGTTCGTTGTCGCGACGAAAGGTAGCTGTTGGGAGAGGAAACACCGTGCAGGACATCTTGCGGGAGATCCAAATACTTCGAAAGCAAGCATTAATTCCAGAGGAGGTTTCTGGAGACCCGGAAGGAAATCATATGGTTATCAATAACTCGTCTGGAGCTCCCACCTCGGGGTCATCCGTAGGTAAGCCATTTGAACGGTGAAGAGTTGAATCTAATTCTCGCAGTGGACATTCCAAATCGAGATACATGAAAGTGAGGAGACTATTTGGCTGAACCCTTCGTGGGACGCGAGCGTTATGGGACAGGATACTGCTATCTCGAATGTGCATTGCTTCATGGACATTCTGAACTCTGTTTTGCTGGACCAAACACAATTTGTCACAACATTCTTTTAAGGTTGCGCGGCCCCAGAAGGAAAGGAAATGGTAGTGACGTCTTTCAACGAGATGGAAGAGGAGGATAGAATCAGTGTTCAATTTTGAAGAGGGAGATATGAGAGAACAGGACATTTGTGTGCCAGAATTGTAAAACATGGACAAGGGTCTCACTAGGAGCTCGACGTAAGAGGCTGAGTAAATAAATCCTGCCAAGGATAAGATAGCTTAGATAGCGTCTAGGGCAGGTACCTTGAAACATGACAGTGGTTTGGGCTGTTGGTTGAGGTGGGAGGCAAAGTCGGACAGAGCGTGACTCGAAGCAGAAAAAGCAAACAAAACGCGGGTCGGAGGCTATTCGGGATCTCGGCCGTCATGGGGATTCATTTGTGCTTGGCTTTGGGACTGACCTTGGTTTAAAGAAGTTTGATTGAAGTGGAGCGCATCAAAACTCGCTCTATGGGCTTTAATAGAAGGTTTTGCAAGAGGCAAGAAAATAATTATCCTACTTGTTTCAACAAAGGGTTCCAAGCGGAGGGAGATGTTTTAGTGCGGAAGATCCACATCCACTTTATGTGGGGCTGAGCGCACAATATTTGTAAAAAGTCGTATATTTTAGATAAGCAAATCCGAGCTCATAAAACAACAAAACGGCCGGATGGTGTAGTTGGTTATCACGTGTCCTTAACATTTTCCAATGTTCGGACAAGGTCCTGGGATCGAGCCCCAGTCTGGTCAATTCTTTTTGCATTTTATCCAAGTTGTATCAACTTCTGTTGCATCTAGCTCAAGTCATCTATCTTTTGTCATTTTTTGCAATAGAAATGGCGCGAGGAAGCGAGCGCTACCGTGGTAGTATCAAAGCGGCTAAATATTTCAGCAGACGGACCCCACTCTTCAACACATGGCGAGTACTCGAGTATTAAAAGCATCACAATTTGATTGACCATACTTGTTTCTTTGCTGCTCTTCAATTTCGAATCCCATTTTTGAAGCCTAGTTGTAATCTGGTTGTTCTTTTCCCAGTTGTGTTGATACCAGCAAACCCCAGTTTTCGACCGCACAACAAAATTGTTCGGTGATTTTGTGTACCCACATAAAGCACATGAAAGAGCATGCTATCAAATCAATATCTGTCTGGGATCCGATTATCGGAAGATCTGATAAGATAATCAGGATATTAGGTTATCAGATCCGTTGATGGCGTGGCCGGCAGGGGTCTGAGAGGGGCTAGAGGGGCCACATCCCTCCAAGATAGCTTCTGCCACAGGCTTTGATAGCTTGAAAGGTCGAAACTTGTCTTCGTCTCCGTCTTGACTTGTAGATGTACATCTTAGATGATGGGATTCTGTCCCCCTGGACTTTGACCCTTCATGGATCCATGAAGAAGAGTTCGCAATGCCTGGCACTCTTCGCAGGTCAAACATCCTGATGGAGTCAACCCTTGATCTCGGAAGTCCTGGAAGTTTAGTTCCTCCTGCCAAGATTCCAGTATTCCGAACACGCAGCACGCTTACACATGCCCCGCGATTCTTCTTCACCGTTGGTGCCTTCTCCTCATTCTCATATTTCTTCTTTCACTGCCGCCTTTTCGAATGGACGTCGATCGATCTCTACATATAATACTCAAAATGGGATCAATTGAAGGAGAGTTGGCTGTCAAGGAAACTCCAACCAAGATCTTGGTTATTGGTGGCTGCTATGGAGGACTATCGGCTGCCTTGAACCTTCATGACTTGTGCAGTGGAAAACAGTCAAGAGCCACGCTACACCTGCCAAGCGAAGAAACTGGCCCTCGTCCGAAATTACCTGTCGATATCAAGGTTGTGGATGAACGAGATGGCTATTGTATGTTGCGAAACTCAAACAATAGCATTCTTACTGATGAGAATTGCAGATCACTTAATCGGATCTCCTCTCGCCCTAGCCTCCGAAGACTTCGCAGAGAAAGCATGGAAGAAGTACGAAGAACTACCGACGTTGAAAGCTCCGGGAATAAGCTTCATTCAAGGGCGAGCGTCTAGCGTGGATTGTGAGAAGAAGGTTGCGGTGCTCACAGACACACTTTCTGGAAAGAAGTCGGAAGAACATTACGATTATCTGGTGGTCAGCACTGGTCTACGACGAGAGTGGCCGACGGTGCCTCAAGCCCTGAGAAGGAAAGAGTATCTGGCAGAAGTCACTGCACACATTAGAGCTGCCAGAAGTGCGCGAGAATGCGTTGCAGTCATTGGTGGAGGTGTGTTCATTCTCCTATTTGTTATAAAATTAATTGACACCAAGCAGGAGCTGTTGGAATTGAGATGGCAGCCGAACTCAAGCTGGTGAAACCTACATTGGATGTCAAGCTCATCCATTCCCGTGAAAGACTTCTTTCCACCGAACCTTTACCAGACGAATTCAAAGACCGAACTGCATCCGTACTTCGAGAGAGTGGTGTAGATCTCATTCTCGGTCATCGTGTCTACGAGATAAATCCAGTGAACAACAAAGACGAGAAACCTCTCTTCAGATTGAAATTGTCTGATGGGAGTGAGATGCTGGCTGGACATGTTATCCCCGCCATCTCACATGGAGTACCTTCAACAGACTTTCTACCAGCAAACTCTTTGAATCAAGAAGGGTACGTTAACATTGATGGAACGTAAGTAAAACTGTCCCACCTTAAAGTACATCGACATACCGTAATCCCCACAGGCTTAACTTCAAGAACTCAACACCAAACTCCTCTTCCCACTTCGCGGTCGGCGATATCGCAAATTGGTCAGGAATCAAGCGTTGCGGAGCAGCAATGGCCATGGGTCACGTTACAGCAGTCAATATCCACCAACAACTACTCCAAGCCAGATTCGGGACGGAACCAATGTTCGCTGAGTTTCCTGAAGTGCCGCCGATGATTGCATTAGCTGCTGGAAAGCAGGCTGTGCTTTATGGTGAGAAGGAGGGTACGACTTGGGGAGAGGATAAGATGCAGATGATGTTTGGGGATGATCTTGGGTATAGTAGTAAGTTGATGGTCGGAGTGAGAGTGGAGATTTGGCTAACTGTTGTTTAGTATGCTGGAACTATCTGGGTTTGGGAAACGATGGATCAGTTGAGCAGAAGTGAGGTGATCCAGCGGTCTGTATGTATGAGGAGACGGGGTACGAATGTTGTGCTAGTGAAGATGTGCGCAAGCTTGAAGTTCAATGATGTCACGTGATCGACGCTTTCATACCTGGATCTTGTCTGGGGGTTCTTCAGTAAGCTCGATTACTATGTATATCGTAAAACACCGTTCTTAACAGCAATGGTGGTGGTGAGAAGCCTTACTCGCTAGTATGTAGCCCTACGGTGTGCCTAATCGAGGGTCAAATCCCAGCGGTTACTCGGCGGCTGCACAGCCTCATTACAACAAAGTCCTTCTCAGCAAGACCAGAGCCTTTCTTTTCAAGAGTCTGCGACTATTTCAATTGTTGCTTTCGTGATACGCTTTCCATCAATTTAAAGAGCCCCAAAGGGTCGCAATTATGGCTGATGGTCTTGCAATAATTGGAGTTGTGTTGCCGCTGGCGGGGCTAGCGACCACAGGAATAAGGGAGCTGTGTGAGCTCTATGCGGCGAAGAAAGAGATCTCAGAGACGATTCAAAATGTCTCCAAGCAGCTTCCACTCCTCATCGACACGCTAACGGAAATCGAAAAGAGACTTCAGGTAGAATTGCTGAAGCCTACAGCGCAGAAGATTTTTGTCGCTAAGCACCAGAACAATATCGCGCGTCTTGTGGAGGGCTGTCGAACTGATATCACGAAACTCAACAGCCTGATTGTTAAAGTGAAGCCTTCGGGCTCGGCAAAACGCTCTAGAGCCTTTCAAGTCTCGAAAAAGGCTGTTGCTTGGCGTCTGAGGTATGGAAACGAGTTCAAAGAGATTATGAGCAGGCTTCGCAACCTCACATCAACACTCACTGACTACCTTACGGTAAGAAGCGGGATTATTGTAGATGGTAAGTGCAGCTCTTGAGGTCGCTCTTCAGTCCCCTCTAATTGAAATTAGAGTCGCTCTCGCTGGCTCTGAAAGGAAGAGAGCACCGGTATACCGACTGGTTGCAGCCATGCGATGTTGAATTCATCGGAAAGAAACTGGACGGAACCTGTGACTGGATTTGGAGCGAAGAACAGTTTGTTATATGGACAGATCTCCAGCGCCTCCGGATTCTGATCGACTGCTCTGTATATATGGAGTTCATGGATCAGGAAAATCAGTTCTGGCTTCATCCATCGTCAGCGGTCTGAAAGATAGACAGCAAAAAACGCTCTTCTTTTCATTCTCTGGACTAGAAAGCACCAGGAAGAGTGTAGAACATCTTCTTCGCACTATACTGTGGCAGCTCATACAAATCGCTCCTCCCGAGGTTGGCCACAAGACCATGCAAGATCTGATGGCAGCAGGAGCTATCGCAACTGCCGGATTACTGCAATCTTTGGTAAAGATTGGAAAATCATTGACAACACGAGTATATTGCATTATCGATGGCGTGGATGAATCAGACGCCGAGTGGAACGACTCCTTCGACGGTGGCCTCAAAATCGTTCTCGACCTTCGAAAAGCTCTCCCTGGGTTTCATTTCCTTCTGATTGGACGACCAGCAGCATTATGGCAGGCTCTCCGCCATACGGATTTGAAGATCGAAATGACCCCTCAAGCTGTCAAGGGAGATATTGCGAAGTTCATCCAAGCTGAAATAGAAAAACTGGACATAGTCAACAACGACAACCTTCGAACGCATGTCTACAAGACCCTGGAAGAGAAATCTGATGGAATGTTTCTCTGGGTGAAGATGATGCTGAGTGAATTACGAAAGGCTTCCACTGCCGATGAGGTCGAGAAAATGCTTTCGGACTTGCCACGAGGACTTCATAAAGCATATCACTTCGTCTTTGCGAGCCTTTTGGGGAGGCTGGGGAAATTAGAGTTAAGTCGCGCTCAAAGACTTCTCCAAATTGTAGTGACAGCATGCCGTCCAATGAAGATTGGTGAGCTATGCTACACCTATGCCATCATGTCGGAACATGGAGCCAAGTTTGAAAAACATTTAATGCCTCAACCAGATCAAGGCGTGTTGAATGTTTGCGGGGACTTTATCACCATTTCTGGCGGGGTTGTGCGCCTGGGACACACATCCGTGAAGGAGTTTTTGACTCGTTCTGAGGAGCAGTTCAGACTTGATGACCCAGAGCTTCTCTGCTTCAATATAAATATCACCAAAGCAAACCACATGATGGCGCTCACCTGGATCGAATACTTAGCCACTTGCGAATATGGGTTTCCGTTACGGGATGCAGATGCCATGACAACACTTGACACGCGATACCCACTGCTCCATTATGCGTCAAGATATGGAGTGTTCCACTTGATGAGATCTGGTACGGCTTCTCCAGAACTAATTGCTCGCATGGACAGATTTTTGGCGTCTCGAGAGAGCGCAGTCTGGGCGGAGTACCTCATTGCTTTTAGTACACGATGTCTCTAACGCAGATCTGGTACAAGAGCTTGACTTGCTCCAGGAATGGTACGACCAAGCAATTGATAAACCACGTCATTTGCGACGCAAGTTTCATGGGCGCATGGAAGAAGAGCTTGAATATCGACGAAAACTCTTCGGAGATGAAGATGAGCGTACCGAAACATGTAGAAGTGCCGTTTTGTGGCTGATAGATGACGTCGAGAAGTACTTGCCGGATAACTCCCAGAGCCAAAGCCTTATAGTGTCAGCTAAAGCCTCGAGCCCAGCTGATAAAGTTTCTCAGATGATGAACATTCTTAGTTCAGGGTCGATGTTCTCAATACAGAAGCAAGCCGGCGTATTGTTAGGCCTAGGAAAAATTTGGAAAGGACCCAAAGGCCTCACGGATCCGCTAGATATTCTATTTAACATGTTACTTTCGACGGCAGATAGACTCCCGATCTATGCACTATCGGGCTTAGGATACTACTACGAACGGTTGGGGAAAATGGATCAAGCTCTGAAGATCTACAGGGCAGCACTGGTCAAGCTGGAGGACAAGGAAAACGTGATGGAATGTGTAACACTAGGTCAAATTGGATACATACTCAACACGATGGAAAGGTATGACGAATCCGAGGAAGCTTTCAGGCAAGAAGTTCGCAAGAGACAACGGATATTCGGAGAAACTCATTCCACGACTCTTGCTGCACAGGTCTGGCTCGCTCAGTCACTGTACGATCAGGATAAATTAGATGAGAGCAAAGATGTCGTGCTTGAGGTGCAAGAGAAGAGTGAAAGAGCGCTTGGCAAAAACAACGCAGTAACACTCGATAACTTGAAGCTTCTTGGACAAATCCAGTTGGAAGATGATGATCTCGAAGAGGCGGAACTCACTCTGCGGGAGATAGCCAAAAGAAAGGAGCAGAAGTATGGAAAAGACAACACGAATACCCTCCAGGCTCTCTATAACGTCGCTGACTTCCTCTACAATCGGACAAGGAACAATGAGGCTGAAATGATATCTCGGCCTGTTTTGGAAATTCAAGGAAAGAAGCTGGGCTTGGAGCACAGCCAAACTCTCGACACACTTGATCTTCTTGCTTTCAGCTTGTACTACCAAGAACAACTGGAAGAAGCCTTAGAGCTGTTTCAAAAACAAACCACTGTCTATGAGAAGATTTCTGGTAGGACTCATTCCAGAACTTTGGAAACCCTTCAGTGGTTATTTCAAGCGCACCTGGATATGAGAAATTACACCGAGGCAGAGAATACTATTCGTGACCTCATCGGTAGACACGAAACTGAATATGGAAGAGATAACTTCAAGACGATGAAAGTGGTGTACCAGCTAGGTCTAGTCCTCGAACTACAGGGTAGAGACGAAGAAGCGGAGATTCAATTTCGAGACACTGTGAATCAAATTGACGCTGCTCTTCAAGTTGGATATCACGAAGCGTTGTCGTGGTTTGCTGCTCTCGCTGGAGTGCATGGCACAAAAGACGGAAGCAGCGTGCAGTTCGAGAAGACTAGGAAAGGGCTTCTTGGTTTGGAAAAGAGCTATGCCGGCATGATGCGCGATATATTCTTAATTGCCACCAAAAATGTCTGTACATGCGGCAAAGACTTGGACCCTGAAGAGATTATAGCGCAGCCTGTTGCAAGTGACGATGAAACGAGGAAGAGAATCACATCATTGCGTTCATTATTCTGCGAACTAACCTTTGGACCGGACGTGGAAAGGAATTGCGTCAAGGCAGAGGAACTATATCAGGCTGCCTTGAAAGATCTTAAAGACCAAAAGGAGGTCAAACTTGAAGACCTGATTCGGATTACTTGCGGTACATAGGTAGGACCCAAAAGCGTTGAGCTCCGCTTACCTTGAGTAAATTGTCGCTTTGTTTCAGGTTTGCCTCGTTTGAGTCGATAGCTAGTAGGATACTCGGTATGCTAGCTTCTCTCTGCACTTAAATGATGAAAATAAAGTTACAGAGAATTCTCGACAAGTTGACAACGACCGTTGTCTCAATTCTATCTATTATCTTCCCATACCTCAATGCAATACCCCTCCAAATCCTCTTTCTCGCGCTCTCTAAATCAAGGAAGCCGGCGGCGGCTGCTGAGACTCCGTAATATTATCCGCAATCGCCTGCTGTATATCCTGTCTCAACTTCACCACCGCCTGATCCCCCGGATTCGCCCCCTCCAAAAGCAAGACATCAGCCAGCGCCATATTCAAAAAGGCCCTCCGCGCACTAATCGAGGTTCCCATTCTCGGGACCCCTTCACCCATTGTAAAGCACGACTTAATCCTGATGATTAAGAAATCAGATAACCGCAGTGCGTTGAGAAGATCGTAAGCGTCGGTTGCGACGCTGTATCGTGCTGGCCGGGCCGCCATGGTGCAAGCTTCATTGTAGAATTCGATCTGGGCTTTGAAATCTGCTGCTTGAAGTGCTGTTATGTTTGTATATAGTCTTGCCTTTCTGAATAGCTCGTCGAAGACTAGTTGTGTCCTCTTCAGATCCGCGTCGACTTGCGCTTTGAAGTAGGAAGCTTGCCGCGCTACTTCCTCCGTAACCTGCGACGCTGACATTCCTGCTCTATAGACCGTTGGATAACTTGCTGCTTGTATGTACCTGGGGTACGGAGATGGGTAGTCCATTTCGTACCATTTCCCCAGAACACGAGGTGTGAGAAGTGCATCAGGCCCGTACTTGGTTACGTGGGCTTGCCAGAAAGATTCTTGCTGTAAGTTCTCGATATAAATACCTGAAAGTGGCCAATAAGCGGCTGTTGCTCCTGCGCCCAATTTAAAATTTTGGTGGTTTCGTTTCCGCTTTCCGCTCAAGTCGTATTGACCATTTCCAAAACTCGCAAACGAAGGATAATCTCCTACTACGCTTCCTAACGCTAGCTCGTGAAATTGGCTGGCTATTTTATCGTGGATCTGAGTCAATTTCCCGCCGAAGGTCTGATATGCTTGTCAGCTCGGAACCAGTGCATCGGGCCCGAGATCTAGACCTACGTTGGCCTCCCAAGAATTACCCAGTTCTGAAATAGCCTCATCCTCGAAAAACTGAAGTATTCGTAAGCTACGCACAGGAACTACGGCAAGGAAATGGCTCGTACAGGTTCCGCGCCAGTAAGTGGCATTGACGCCACGGTTGTCCTGATATACGATCCAAAAGCGTGCTGAAAGTGTTCAGTCTTTACCCAATTACCACAACGTTTAAATCTCGTACCATTGTTTCATGACAGATAGTCTTAGCGACGTTGAATTGTTGTGCGAGGCGCTCTGAGACGGTAAGGTCCTGCCGCAATAACGGCAAACAAGCCTCTGCAGAAAGAGTCAAGAATCCCGATCCCCATTTCCTAGGGTTTTCTGGTGGAGGGTTATGCAGCTCGAAACCTTGCCACCATCCAAAAGCAAGCGTTTGGCTCGTGCTGTTTGCGATGTAAGCAACCCTAGATATGATACGAATGCCGATATTCGCGTTAACAAAGGCTGGAATGTGTTGGGTTTGGAGAATCTTAGCAGCCTCCTCTGCTGAGATGACCCGCTGGTTTTTCCGGAGATGGAAGGAATGAACAGAGTATACTGGACTTGTTGTTGGACATCCATCAGGACAATCGGCTGCTGCAACCGGAAGGTAGTCACCCAGATATAGAGAATCGAACCTATCATTGTCAGCAAGTGTTGAGGGTTGGCATCTCTGCATACCAAGGCCATGGCATCACACGAGTCATGATCATGGTTGCCAGATGTAATACTGGAAGCATAGCATCCGCGACAATCTGATTATCGTTGATATCCCATTTCCCTGGGAATCCATGGCCAATGTCTTCGAGAAAGTTCTTTGGCATGTCCCAGTGATGAAGTTCGTAAAATGGATGAACGACCCTAGGAAGGTTCATTGGTCTATCGTTCGGGTTCCCAAAGCATCCTGCTGCTTGAAGTTGCTCGATTGTGAAGCCATGAAGCTTCAAACGCTGGTAGGCTTCATGAACCCTTTCTAAAGCTTTAAACTTCTCTGTAGTCTCTAGGCCGAGGCCGGGTGGTGGACGTGGAATTGTGTTGATGCCAAGTCGGATTTTGGCATTGAGTGTCGCAATAGTAGGGAGTGACGGGAGTGTCACCGGTGGAGGCGATGGTGGAGGACTGGCTGCCATGACATCGAATCGGTGAGATGTAAGAAATGCAACAGGTCGATGGGAGAAGAAATTGCCGAGGCCGCGTTGTTGAAACGTGGAAAGTGCATTCCTGGCTGTGGAATGAATCGCCTGCAGAAGTGAGCACCTGCTCTTGGTTTAGGTATCTGTAATGTAAACATCATTCAACGATGATACGAGTTACTTGAATGAGATACATCTGCACTGCACAAACATTTGCTCTCACGAGCCTAGAACAAAAGAACGCTCTAGAATTCCAAGTACCATTCAAAGGATTCAAACAAGATAGTACATATTCCATTGCTGATTTGCTTGCTAAATGAAGACAAAAGAACGTATCGTAGACAGGGTATCATATATCCAAGACCGAGAAATTTGCTCCAACATCCGATATCCAACACAAACTCCCAATGTCCCTACTTGGAACCCCACAATTCCCATCGAGAATGTCCCACGCCTGGAGGGACATTTAAGTATCCTACACCAATAACGTATAATCAAGCCATGATTCCAGCAAGTACAGTCATTACACCGCCATAGATACCGAAACACATCACAGATTCACGCCCCAGGAGGACTTTTCTGCTTAAGATCTGGGCTTGGATCAAAGCAGCGACTGTAAACAAAGCTACGAGTAGAGTAACAGTCAATCTTCCAATAAAGCCAGGAATGACAGTGAATGTAAGGACTGGAAGCAAGATCGAGGTTGCGATCGCTGCTGCGAGCGCTGGGAAGATAGATTGGACGGTATCTTTCGTTGGGTTCTGTAGCTCAGGTAGTTTGGACTCAGCGGATGGGGCAGAAGCAGAAGCTAAATGTCGCGATGAAATGTCTGAGGATGAAACCTCTGAAGAAGGAGATTCGGAATGATGACGGCGATAAGGAGACCTGTGATGCAGTGGCTGAGAAGAAAGCGATACCAGATCGTCTTCTGGGTCGAGGAAATGCGTCTCTGCTTCATGAATGGGTTGTTCCACCTCGAGATATTCCCGATACTGGTCGATATCGTCTATTGTAGGAGGTGCAAGCGATTGTGTTTCGTTGAACGAAGTGAGGGCTTGGTCTGTGACATGTCAGTGTTGAGGAAGAAGTAACGAGCCAATGCCATACTGTATTGAGCCAATTTAAATCCAATCCTCCCTAATACATCAGTCTTATGCCATTGGAGCTCGCCACCAGCCATGGCTGCTGCTCTTCTCGATGCGGGAACAATATGACGGTCAGTTCTTCGTGACTGAGTGTCGGCATGATCCAATCGATGAAGTTGTTCTTCAAGCTCGCTAAGCTCATCCTGGAGATGTAGCAGTAATCTGTGATTCAACGCTTCGAACTTTCGATACAGAGGCTTGATACGTGTTCCATCCTCGATATCAGCTCTGGTCGACAGTTGTGAAGCAAGAAGTTCGTAACCAGTCACTGGCAGTTTTTCTGCTCGTGGTAATGGTCTCTGGGCCATTGGTTGTGGGTAGCGAGCACTCAGTGCCGATGGAGGGACCACAGGTAATTGAGCATTGCCACGGGGCATATTTGGTGTTCCAAATTGATTCATGGATCCATATTGACTTTGTCGTTGTTGAGCAGCTGCCATCTGTGATGCCATTCTAGCGGAGGCTCGGTCCGCTGAGGATGGTGTTAGCGGAGGAGAAGCTGGAGCTCCTGGAACTTCAGGAATCTCTGGTATCGTCTCTAATGGTCTTGGCTCGTTGACATCGTGTCCTTTGACACTCCTTTCTGGACTTGTACTACGATCAGTATCGTTATCCGCAGGTGGATCGGAAAAGTCGTCTCCATGAAAGCTGCTTGATGCAGACGATGATGCGCTGCCCGGATGTTCAGATGGCATGTTTGATAGATCTTCGGCTGGTGGAGCTTCAATTTGCTTTTGAGTCCATGGGTGAGGTTCATCGTCACTCTCCTCTTCCTCTTCTTTATCCTCATCAGAATCGGGACGCTCTTCCACCACCCCTTGTTGATTGTGCTCCTCCTCCTTCTCCTGCTCATGGTGTGATTCATCGTCTGTGGGACTCTCATTTCGTCCTTCACCCATGAACGTAAATACATCTGGAGGATCCGGTACTGCAGGTGATAGTGGTGCTTCTCCAGCCGGTCTTTTGCCAAGACTTGATCGTTTGGATACGGACATCTGCGTGACGGTAGAATTACTACCACTTGAGCTACTGGAAGTATTGGTAGCTGTAGTCTGTGTTGTAAAAGTTGACATCATGGACGGCGAGGTCAACCGTGCTCTAGCAGCAGCCAGCACTGCTCTATGATCTGGGATTGGCTCGTCGTCGTCCGAGGAAGATGTTGAGCTTGTGCTTCGATGGGACAATGAACGGCGGTGTCGATAACGAGGACCTTCTGAGGTATTATCCCTTGCAGATGTCCCACCATTCCTCCTATTGTCGGACTTTGGTTTCGTCTTGGAATATTTGCTGCCTTCATTGCTTCGATGTTTCCTCCTTCGTCTCTCTTTCCTACTATTCACGATCATGACTGATTCATGCGACGACTTCGAGTGGCGATGTGAACTCTCGTTGTTCGACCCCTCCTCGGTACCCCTTACTTCCTCCCTTTCCTCTCTTTCCTCGTCGTCCGAATCTCCCAGCATTGACTCGACTGTTGGATTGCTGTATTTGGTGGTCATGATGGGCAAAGGAGGAACTGGTTATCGTCAGGCCAGACCTATAATGGAAAAAGCAAAGGATATAAAAGCGCAATGGGATCTGCAGGATATCTGGCAGGGCATACCTGGATCGAGTTGGGCACTTATGGCGGTGTGTGGTGTTGAGAATGCAGACTAAGTATGCGCGAGGACCATAATTGTTTGCTGCTGGTTGATGCAGAGGATGAGAAGGGGATGAAGACGACGAAGAGCATGATCGTGGGGTAAACAGGAGGTTTGAGTTTCGAGTATATGGGGAGATATAGGGAGATATAACTATAGCACTGTTGAACTGGTCAGATATGACGGCGGCGGGATACGAGAAAGAAGGCCTCAGATGCGGGTTGGAGTTCCAGGCCTGTTTCGAGTTCGTCAGGGCTGCTGGAGGGGTGGAATGAGGGACGACTAGCGGGTGAACGAATCCCGCCCGAGCGCTATAAAAAGGCAGTTCAGGCCGCTAGTTCAGGCCGTCAGGCAGCACAGCACCGTCCGCGGCTCCTTCTTCCCCAGGCTGAGAGAAGGGAAGCCAGGCCACCACCAACACCAGGAACCAACAGCCGAGGCGGAACAGAGCTCAAAGATATTTTGGACTCGAAAATATCCAACCCAACAACAACAAATAACAACGACATTCGAACATCAGAGAAAAGGGAGGAGCACCACATACATACATAGATACGCCCACTAACGTGCAGCAGCTCGCCTTCACGCCCACGCCCCCATCATCAGATCCCAATGCATATGCTTTCGCAATCCATCCTCTGATTCCGGGCGACGTGCCACTCTTCTACTCGGTCACTACACAAGCACGTCGCCGTTGCGCGGAGTCGAGGACCAATACACGACAGACACATGCACCCACTATCTGCTCGCCACCAAGATTTCTCCAGCAGATAGATTGCATGTGTGTATGACCAGACAGCTTCATGCGACACAGCACTTGAGCCAACCCATTTTGCAACATCTGCAGTGCTTCTCGAATCGGGTGAAAGGTCTGCGAAGTGATCGAGATTCTCTGCAGACGCCCGACATTCAACCCATCTGCCAGCCTCCTAATCCTGTTTCTTGACGTATATAGCTCTCCAACGACTGGAGCTACTCGTGCCACAGACGACCAACAATCTTGCTCCATAGGGCTTCGAGCTCCAATGGCGCGATTCGCCCCAGCCGTTCTTCAAAGATACCTGTTTGGAGGCCAACTTCTAGTCAGGGGATGTCTTCGACATATGAGACATGCTCCGCAGACTGCACCATCTTTGTATTCCCAGAGATATCACACAACTCAAATCGAGAACACAAGCTCTGCCAACGCCCCAGACATTACGATTCCGTTTCGAAAACAGTTGAAGGACGAGGCAAAGCAGCGGAAAGCGGATGAGATTGGAAAGAAACCGAAGAGAGATAACCAGAGATTGGACAATTGGGAATTGACGGTCGGAATCGAAATACACGCCCAATTGAACACAGAACGCAAACTATTCTCCCCTGCCACATCGACAATCAACGATGCCCCCAATACTCATGTCGCACTCTTCGATGTTGCCATACCCGGCTCCCAACCGACATTTCAGAAAGAGACATTGATACCCGCAGTGAGAGCTGCTTTGGCGTTGAATTGTCACATCAATAAGACAAGTCGCTTCGATCGCAAACATTACTTCCACTGGGATCAACCTACGGGATACCAGATTACACAGTACTACGAACCGTTTGCGAAGGATGGCTACGTTACTTTGTACGCCCAGGATGGGCTTGCTAGGGAAGATGGCGAAAAGATACAGATTGGCATCAAGCAAATACAGATGGAACAGGACACAGCTAAGACAATGTCTCAACCTGGAGATGTTCACCTGCTGGACTTCAATAGGGTCGGCCTGCCATTGATCGAGATTATCACACTCCCAGAAATACACCATCCTAGCACCGCTGCTGCATTGGTCCGGAAAGTGCAAACCATTCTTGGAGCTGTCGATGCTTGTGTCTTGGGTATGCAATCAGGAGGGCTACGAGCTGACGTCAATGTCTCAGTGCGAAGGCGTGATGCTGTTGGAGGTCACGAATATGGTGGTGTACACGGCCTCGGTCAGCGTACCGAGATCAAGAATCTGAGCAGTTTCAAAGCTGTCGAAGATGCCATCATCGCAGAGCGCGACCGTCAAATCGATGCACTTGAAGCCGGAGAGGTTATCGAAGGCGAGACACGAGGATGGACTATTGGAAGCACTGAAACGAAAAGGTTGCGAGGTAAAGAAGGAGAAGTTGATTACAGGTACATGCCAGACCCAGATCTAGCCCCAGTTGTTATTGGAGATGATCTCATCGACCATCTGAAGGAAACTATGGGCGTCCTTCCAGACCAGGAGATCGAGACTTTGGTCGAGCAATATGGCCTCACAGCCAAGGATGCTATGTCATTGATTTCTCTCAATGATGGAGGCCGCGCTGAGTACTTCTACAACACCGTTGAGTCATATCTTCGGAACAATCCCGATGAGGATATGAGCAAAGTAGGCAGGTTGTGTGGAAACTGGGTATTGCATGAAATGGGCGGTCTATCTCATCTTGATGCAAGTGAGGAAAATCCTCTGAATTTTACAGAGGCAGGAAGATGCTTGATCACAACAGGCAAGTTGGCTCACCTATTAGATCTTCTGGGCAAGAGCAAGATTACTGGGAGGACGGCTAAGAAAGTCCTCAACGAAGTGTTTGAGAGCGCTCTCCGCAAAGTTGACGAGACTCCCCAAGAGATCATTGACAGACTTGGATTGTGGTTTCAGCCACTATCTGATCAAGAGTACGATGAATTGGCAAAGAGTGTACTTGATATCGATATCGTCAACCAGATCTTGGCAGGCAAGATTGGGAAGATCAATTTTTTGGTTGGCCAAATGATGAGGAAGGACGCTGATGGTAGAGTCGATGCACAACAAGCCACAGCGGTTCTTCAGAGGCTTATCGAAGAATATAGGACGAATTAAATGCGTTTTCTCGCTCAGCAGTTGCCCTGTCCACTTCTACATCAAACCAGACCAGCTTATATGTGTCATCCTTCATGGTTAGGCAAGCGAATCCATGCCCAGCTCTGGGGGCCGCATGAAACCACGCCTCGCAGCTGCAGCAGAACCAGGGTTCGAGTCAAGCGGCTACTGGAACTGCTTCTCTTTTGCTGTCAATTTGTTTTCCTTATCCTTTGTGTCAATCACCATACAGCAATGGATTTCAGCAAATTGAGCTTAGGCGACGACAGAATCTCGACTTCTGGTGACGTTTCGGCTCAATCCTTAGTGGTTGCAAGTGCTGCGGCTGAAGATTTATGTAGCCGATGCAAAGCAATCGATTTCAACGACGTCTTCTTTGGCCAAAGGAAACCTCCAAGTTATGATGGAGAATGCCAAGACGTGATTGAATGTCTGGGACCGGTAGAGAATTGGAGTGTTGATGCGTGTGTCTTGTGTAAAGCCTTGGCAGATATGATCCCAGCAGAGAACCGAGCCAAACCGTCCGACAAGTACAGGTTGCAATCATTTGAATCTGAAAATTCATCATGGATACGGTACTACTATCCTTTGCTTGCAGATATCTCGCCTAGGATTTTGCTCCAGATGGATGATTATGGCCGTACTGATCATTCAGGCAAAGTCCTCATCCCACGAAATGTTGGTACGGAGTCTGTTCGACTCTTGAATCCTTCTGTAGTCGATTATGATCTGCTCAAAAGCTGGTTGTCAGTATGTAGAAGCATGCATACGCAAAGATGCTGTTCTGGAATTCGGAAAACGGTGAACTATCTGAAGTTTCTTGACTGCGAAACTCGCAAGCTTGTTCCTGCGAAATCTCTCCCGTATATCACTCTCAGCTACATGTGGGGTGCGGATGAGCGCCCACCGCTATACACCGAACAGCTAGGCTATAACTTGCCTCCAACCATCGAGGATTCGATAACAGTTACCCTCAAACTCGGGTACAGATATTTGTGGATTGACCGTTACTGCATCAATCAACAAAATAAGGAGCAGGCAATGTCTCAGATCCAGCAAATGGACACCATCTATGAAGATTCAGAAATGACCATCGTAGCAGCTGCGGGAGTTGGGCCTACCTATGGTCTCCCTGGAGTAAGCCGCACTCGCCGCCCTCAGCCCGTTGCCAATATCGGACAGCTTCAACTTGTCAGTCCTGGCTCGGTCGCAAGAGAGGTCTTGAAAGAGTCCCGTTGGTCGACTCGAGGCTGGACATTCCAGGAAGCTTATCTATCGAGGAGGCGTCTGACATTCACCGATGAACAGGTGTACTATGAGTGTCGTGGAATGTATAGTTACGAATCTCTCGATGTCCCATTGACCAAGATGCACACTGAAGATGGTCAGACTCTGGATGCGAAATACTTCAATACCCTGGATGGGAAGATTGTTGTTTTCCCTGGCGGTGTAGGTCACGAGGCACTTAATATCTTCGATCGTATTATCGATTTCTCCGTCAGATCATTGACGTATACTTCGGATAAGCTCAATGGGTTCTTGGGAATATCGAAAGCTTTTGAGACTGGTCCTCATCGTGTTCGCAGTCTTTGGGGCTCGCCAATCCTGCCAAAGCCAGATGGCGAAGCTGAACCGGGCCCAAAGGATTACCACGTTACCGAGCTCTTTTCCTCGATGTGCTGGCTGTATGGCGATGCTGAAAGAGTTTCTTCACTGCCGAGCTGGTCCTGGGTTGGCTGGGATGGAGATCTCTTCTTCAGCTACATGGGAGCCTTCCATGGACTGGAGCAATCTCCCAAGGCCACTGTCAGCATTGAGCTCCTCGACGGACATATCTTAGATTGGCATACCTTCCACGAAACATACACCCAAGTCAACAGTCTTACTAACATCAGCCAATACATCCACATCTCTGCCTGGGCGTTTCCAGTTCAAATCACGAAAAGAAAAAGATTGTCCTGCCATGCTCAAATCGCAATGCGTGATGGATGCTATCTTTCTTGGAAATTCGATGCCCATGACAGCCGTTTCCAGGCCGATACATGCATTGGTCTTCTCACAGTCGACAACAGGGATCCGAGTATCGATCGGATGCTCTTCATACTCCTGATTGCGGAGGTAGATGGGAAGATGGAACGAGTTGGAGGGAGTTGGTTACCGATGGAATGTGTTTTGTACGACGGGGATGGAGAGCCGGTGTTGAGGAAGGGTGCTAAGTATGGGAATCAACATGCGAAGTTTAGTGATCTTGTCGAGAGATATGGGGAGGCTTGGTATCAGCAGATGGTCTGTAGTTACGAGACTTTCCGTTTGGGATGATGTCTGTCCTTTTCATCAACATTTGAGTTAGGTTCTTGAAGGTTCGTCCAAAAACGCGCCATCACGTGCAACCTCAGTTGGCCGATCTCATCCCACTCTTCTCCTTCTTCACCCCGTCCTCTGCAACGGCAGTTAACTTCCTTTTCCAACGGCTCTATTTCGAACCCCTATCATCAATTATCATAAGTCCGTGCCATTCCAACATCAAATCCACCTATACGGTGCTTAACATGCGTGAAGTTGCCCGTGATCTGCATGAAGTCGAGATGTCACTGCGTCCTTATCAGTTCACGTCATGACGCCGATCAGGGAATAATGTCAGATTTCTGAATGATGATAAGTACCACATAACATACCTGGTAAGTCTTCTACATGGGTGGTGAGTAAGAGGTTTGTGTTATCTAGGTACTTGCCTATCTTGAATAAAGATGATGCATATATCATGCTTCCCCAGTTTCTTGCTTTCTCGCTGTTTCGTATTGCCACATCCTTCAGCGCAAGGTGATTCAAGATGGCCACATCAGACGGGATTCAAGTACTTGACAGCGGGGTAGGATATGGCATCGTTGTGGGAATTGGAGCGTTCTTCGCTCTGCTCATGTAAGATCCCTTTCTAATTCACACCCGTAGAATTATTAACAGATTATAGGCTAGCAATAACCTACCTCCAAAATCGCTACACAAGCTACAGCACCCACCAGGCAGAAGAATTCAACACCGCTTCCCGCAGCGTCAAGCCCGGCCTCATAGCAGCGGGAATTGTTTCATCATGGACTTGGTCTGCTACCCTGCTCACGTCGTCCACTTTCGCATACACTTATGGTATCTCTGGTCCTATGTGGTACGGTGCAATGGGGACATGGCAAATCCTCCTCTTTGCTCTCATCGCCATCAAAATAAAAGCCAACTGTCCTGGTGCTCACACGTTCCCCGAGATTGTCCTTAGTCGTCATGGGACAGTCGCTCATCTTACGTACCTATTCTATGGCTTCGCGACAAACATGCTAGTCGGTGCATGTCTCGTCCTAGGAGGAAGTCAAGTCGTCGCCGCGTTATCCGGAGTCAACGTCTACGCAGCCTGTTTCCTGATTCCCTTGGTCGTAGCAGCATATGTCATTGCGGGCGGTCTTCGCAGCACTTTCATCGCAGATTATACCCACACGGCTATCCTATTTGTATCCATCTTTGTCTTCGGTTTCTCAATCTACAGCACCAATCCCGCAGTCGGTTCCCCGTCAAAGTTCTACGACCTCCTCCTCGAAGCTAGCATCAAGATGCCCATAGACCATAACCACAACGGCTCCTACCTGACCTTCAAATCGAACGGTGGTCTCGTCTTCGCTGTCGATCTTTTCGTAGCAGGTTTTTCGACCGTGTGGCTAGATCAAGCGTACTGGCAACGAGCGATCGCTTCACGCCCAGAAACGAGTGTTAAAGCATATATCTTCGGCGGCATGGCTTGGTATGGAATCCCCTTCGGCTTCGCTACCGCTATGGGTCTCGGTTGCGCTGCTCTCACATCCTCGCCCTCCTTCCCAACTTACCCGAATCCCCTGACAGCAGCTCAAAATGGGGCAGGATTGTCTAGCCCAGCGACGGCTATTGCGTTATTGGGGAAAGGAGGAGCGGGTTTGATGCTTCTGCTACTGTTTATGGCGGTCACAAGCTCGACCTCCGCGGAACTCATTGCAGTAAGCAGTCTACTAACATTCGATGTCTATAAAACGTATATCAAACCCCGCGCCACCTCAACAGAACTGGTCAAAATCTCCCACTACGGCATCATCCTCTACGCAGTAGTCCTAGCGGCATTCTGCTGTATCTTGAACGCAGCGAGCATCAACCTTACCTGGTTACTAACGGTGCTGGGCATCATTGTGGGAGGAGCAAGTATTCCGGTGGGCTTGATACTTCTTTGGAAGAGGATGAGCACCGTAGCTGTACTAGCGAGTCCGTGGATTGGGTTCGGGTCCGGGCTTGTGGCTTGGTTTGTGGTTACGCATCTTAGGAGTGGGGAGATTGATGTGGCGAATACGGGGGATGCTACGAATGCCGTGGCGGGGAATGTTACTAGTAAGTACTTGCTCTTCTCTACTGTCTTCTGGGCTATCTACTCAAGCTGGGACCGTCAAACCCTGTGATGAGAGATGTGCTAATGGAGATAGGCTGGGGAATGGGTTTCCTAATGGCAGTCCTCCTCTCCCTCCTCTTCCCCAAGAAATTCCAAAGCGTAGACGAAAACCACATCGCCCGCGCCAACAAAATCAACGGCATCTCCCCCACTAAAGGGACGAGTCCCCAAACCACCACTCCTCCAAACGAAAATTCCGATCCAGAGAAAATCGGAAAGGAAGAACCAGCCTCAGATCCTGCTCCGGACACCATTGTTCGAACGGGCAATGAGATTGTCGATTTCTTGGAAACGTCCCATGTCGAACCTATGGATCCTATGGAGGTTAAGAAAGCGACGCGGCTAGCGGTTGGCTTCAATCTTTTGTTTTTGGCGGTTGCGATTCTTTTTGTGCCGTTCTTGTTGTTTGGGGGAGAGTGGATTTTTAGTCGGAATGCGTTTGTGGGGTGGTGTGTGGTGAGTTTTATCTGGGTTTGGTGCAGTATGATTATTTGTGTTGTTTGGCCGGTGTGGGAGAGTAGGAGGACGATTTGGAGGATTATGAGGGGAGTTATGGGGGATGCTGGGGGAAGGGGGAAGGGGAATGGTAGTGGGGAAACTTGATGTAAAGGCAAATGGCGTGCTGGTTGAAGATTGATCTTTTGAGAGAACTTGATAATGGGTTTGAAGAGGATTAGAAGCTGTTGTAGGACAGACATGCTACACTCTGAATAAATAGACTAGTCTGTGAGAGGATTCATGAAGTGGGATTTGCAACATTTAATCTTGGGAGATAAGAAATCTTATATTTTATAAATAGAACGATGTCTTAAATCGCAGCCTCACTTTACATGTGGTGCCTTCACGCTAGCCCTTTTTGGGCCACCATGCATATGGCTGTTCACAACATGAACTGAGACACGGCTAGGTAACAACATCTTCCATCAAACTTTAATTGCTCATTCAAAAGATCGATTCCTCGTTCCTTGGGTCGGTGCATGTTATATAAGAACGGACTCCATACGCTGATATTCCAATCCCAGAGCTGTTTGATCAGGCTGAGCCTTGCCACGTAGACGCTGCATCATTTCTTTCGCTATGGAACCTACGAGACCAATATGGGCAGAATTCATGAATGGATCTTCTCAGAGAGACGATTCATTCCTAAACGAAGATTTAATACTTCCCGACGACGATCCAGAAGTATCTTGGGCCTTGTCAGTGGTTCAATACGGCGCTGAAACGCGCGCTTCTACATCTGTTCTAGAACCTCATGATGGAGATTACGAGGATATCATACATCGCTTAGATCCAGGACTTTCGGAGCCAGGAAGTAGTATCGAGGAGAGTTGCGAAGCGGCTCTCTCTTGGCAGACTCAAGACTATGGAGACGAGGAGCACGGTCTTCAACAGACTGTCGACGCAGACCCATCCACCACTAGAGCAGGCAATGCCCAAACCCTAAGGCAGACCGAGTTATTTCGACAAGTTCAAGCCCAGGCCCAGACCATTCAATATTTGAGACAAGCCCTTGCTGAACAAAGTAAGACATTTGAGAAAGCATCCGATGTCTCCCGGTATCGACAAACTCGGGACTTCGAAGACGACCGTCGAAGGTTTCAACAGATTCTTCCCGGGCTGGGGGGTATTGCCGAGGAAACAAATGCGCGGATCCAAGATACGGAAGCTGCCGATGAAGAGCCAAGAGAAGCATCATCCCAAGGAACAAGCGCTACCGAAACGGAACATGCTGCCTGTCAGTCTGTACAATGCCAAGATTGCATGGAAACCATCCAAAGTCTACGAAAAATGCTTGCTGAGCAAGTTAGTAACGCCGAGGAAGCCAACCATCAGGCACTTTCCAAGTCTGTCGCGTATTGGCAGATCCAAGAACACGAGAGGACCATTCAACGACTCAAACAGACACTGGCGGAACAAACAAGCGCTGCTGAGAAGTCACAGGAGAATTTTCATTCGGAGCTCTATGCACGAAATCGAGAACACCAGAATGAATTGCCACAGTTGAGAGACATGATTCCTGAAGAAGGACCCCCAGTCTCAGAACTTCCAGAGACTGCGCAACGGCAAGGAGATTTTGATCCAGAGCTGCATGTCCAGCTGCACGGCGCCAATACTAAGGAAGACAAGTTCTTGATCCTCAGTTCAGACCAAGAAGGCTCTCAGGAGTCTGCTATACAGCTTTTGCGAAAGCAAATGAAGGCAAAAGACGCAAAGTTCTCGACTCTAGCAGCTTGCTTTAACGAGAAAGACCAGGAGCTATTTGCAAGCCTTGAGAAGAACAAAGTACTTACCAACCACAACAAGGATCTTCAGGCACGAGTGACTGAATTGGAAAGTGCTCTTCTGCCGTCTGTCCAGCACGCAAGTCAAGATACTAAAATACTGCTCGAAGACCTCGAGAAATTGAAAGCCGAACGCGTTGAAATGATTGAAACGCTCCAAGAGGTACAAGAGGTGTTGGAAATGAGAGAATTTGAAGTTGAACATCTCGGAGAAGTGCTGGAAGAGCAGAAACAGAAGCTAGAAAAATTCGACGTCTGTCACCCCGCAACACTCCGCTCGCTTCTGATGATGAGACACGTGGAGCAAGCCTCAGTGGAAGACGTGGACGAAGAGGCGTCGGATTATTATGGGAGCATGCTAACCTGGGTCCCTACTGGACTTCCTCAAGACCAATTGGACAAGAGATGCTCTTCAAATGAGATCCAGCGTCTCGCAAAACTCTTACCTCAAGGTGCTTCGTTCAATAACTTTTACGAACGCTTGAAGCTTGATATCTGCTCTGTGTGTTCGAAGGCAAAGTTCAAGGTCAGACTCGATACCCACCCTAGACATCAATCACTCAAATGGCTTCATGAGTATGTTGTGCCGTCCCGATATTTCACCTGCTGCGAAGATAAAGTCTGTAAAAAGTGCTTCGAGAAACACATTCTCGAGACTGTTGAATTCAAATGGTGGAATAGACTTGATACATTGCAGTGGTTCAAATGCCCCAGGGCTGGCTGTGAAGAGGCACTTGGCATTCGATGCGAAGCAGATATGTACATCTGTCTAGAACGGATCTTGGGACGGGATGCTGACAATTCGGTTAAGATGTGAGTTGACATGTTTCTATTCCTTATTTCTGATTTCCATCAATTCAAATTTAGGTTGCTGACACAAGTCGTAGGTACACCAAAGCATTAGCTTTCAGGCGAGCTCTAAAGGCTCTCGAACCTCAGCCCAGTGAAGAAGCACTCACAAAAGCATCCAATTTAACTCGAGCCCTGGTTGCATCAGGACACATGTACAGTCCTTTCGACAGCAGATTCGACTCAAAAGATCCCGATGAGACAGGCTGCATCCCCGATTTCAACCCAGGCACTGTTTACCTCGCGGCTGTGGATCATGTCTCATCGCCTATCCCTCTCTTTCCAAAACTGTTCCGTCGCAAATCCAGTCCCCAAGAGTGTATGACATGTAGTAAAAGGTTCTTTGACATCGACTACGGCAGTACCCATAGCTGGAAATCGATGTGTTCGAATTTCCCAGGACCTTGGGTGTTGGGCATCCTTCTATTCCCCACCAGCGAAAATCAGAAATGCAATCATGATTTCGAAGTCTGTCGCGTTTGTACAGCGGAGTATATCCGCAATGTCCTTGTCTCTGGCGGGCCGTCAGCCTGCGAAAATGTCACTTGTCCGCAATGCAATCGGAAACTTATGTACGAAGAGATCATTCAGCTTACAGATTCTAAAACAGCTGCTAAGTACACACTCCCGTTGATAGCTTCTCGAGAACCACACATTGACAAATCTGCAGATACGAGAAGTTCCTCATCCAATCTTATCTTTCGAAAGAAGAGAATTTTCGTTGGTGTCTCAACCCCATCTGTACCAATGGACAATTGTATGACCACTCTCCTTTCGATCCTCAGATAACATGTGAAGAGTGCGACTTTGAGATGTGCTATCAGCATTCCATGCCGTGGCACGAAGGTTTAACGTGCGCCGAATACGATTCCCAGAGAGATCATGGTGATCCGAGTTATGCTCAGACACGAGAATGGATCAGGACAAATACGAAGCCATGCCCGAATGGCGACTGTCGTACAGATATTCAGAAAGGAGAGGCTTGCTTCCATATGACTTGTGAGCTTTTACAGCATGATCTTGTGCCTGATGTTGACAAGAAATAGGTACCCAATGTCGTCACGAGTTTTGCTGGCAGTGCCTGGCAAGCTGGTCTGATATTAATGTTCGTGGTCAACAAGGTCATAATGAAGGGTGCTTCTTTCGGACGAGTGATATAGGGCCTATGGGATTGAGAGGAGAGAATCTTGAAGCTGCACTGGGAGACTAGCTACCTGAGTTTTTGGAGAACTTCGAATTATAGCTGAAAGAATGCCTTAATCAATTCCGAATTTTGACCAGGGGTAGAAGATAAACGTGTGCTCAAACTGCCCTAGCTAGCAGATCTCTTACATGGACTCGAGATAAAAAAGAAACGCGAGGCTGTTGCACGAGATCCCAAACTCTCTGACACTCATTCGCTGGGTCCCGCACTGCTCTGGGTGTCCGACGTCCTTGCTTTCAGCATCTGTTCGATGCTGGAGTCCGTGAATAGAGGAATCAATATCCTGGCATGAGACAAAAGCCACTGCTAGGTTGGAAATGTTGTTCATCACCGAACAATTTCGAGAGGCCATGAGACTAAATCGCTTTCCTTTTATCTGCACAGGTCATGAGGTTAGACGGTACGAGGTGTCAAGTGTCTGCCTACTCTGTTATACTAAACAGTGTGATCTTTCGACGTAAAGACGGCCGGCACTCATTGTAAAAGGAAAACTGCAGTGCTTATTCAAATTCCATGACGTTAACACTAGCGGCTTTGTCGATCCATCACAGTATAGCTCGAATGCCGAATGGGGATATGTACACTAACATAGCACGCTAGTTCTGTTGACGCTGTTGAGCTCGGGTCGATAGGTTATAAATTCCCTCCACTTCGCAACTTGACTCCTGAACTTCCACGACAACTTCAACGTCAGCAAATTCCTCTTTCAACAACCTCAACCTTTACCTCTTTGATAATTAGTGTAGAAGCGGTCACATATCTTGTGGTATCGCTCTACTCGCCTTCGATTTCGGCAACCTTCATCGATTGGAATACTTGAGGCGCAACTCGTCCTCTCGCAACATCTTGACGACAGACTCAAAGTCTCTTCTTACATACTTACGACTGATATTACACAAGTTGGTCGACATGTCTAAGTTTGGTCAAGACGAGAAGAAGGCTATGCTTCGTCGCGAAAAGCGAGCAGCGGGAAACTGGGTTTGAGATGACGAGAAGCAGACAATGGTCAACTTGAGCGATCTATCGATCAGTAACGACCCTCCGAATGACAATATGCAACTCAAGGGTTGTCTCCTTTTGACTCTCCTCCCTATTGGTAAACCCATCTCTATCTCTTGATGATCAATCTGTACTAACTAGAAATTCAGAGATTCGTCAGAAGATCTACCGGGAGCTGTTCCTAAGACCAGTTGGCATTGTCCCAGGACCCATTCGATACAAGCCAAAGATTTGCTATCGCAATACAACTATCAACATATACTCCTACCAATGGGAGAGCCATCGACAGAGCTACTATGATGAGTGGGGTCTTCCGCATTACGATGGTTCCCCAGAGAGCTTCACCAAGGAGTGGATTACGAAGCCAACTGAGGAGGAAGTCCGCTTGATGGAAGATGGGATCTTGGAGTCGGCGCATGAAACCGGTGTTTGGAAGCTGCCTGACATTAAAGATGAGGAGGGTACGACCATCTACCGCGAGATTCGCAACCATGGAGGTCGACCGGAAGTCCTCAATTGCACTCGAGTCATGTCCACCGGCTTGTATGGTGTCGAGCTCCTCCGAACCAACAAACAAATCTCTTGGAGGCATCGGAGATCCTGTATAGCGAAAATACATTCGTCTTCAACACTCGAGGCAACTCCCCCTTCACCCATCATCAAGGCGTCCACGTCCACGATGTCTTTAGCAAGAATCGAGCTCTTGTGCCTGGCCTTCCTTTTCCCGATGGTCGACCTGTTTCTCAACGCCAGATCCAAACTGCGATTGAGAAGATGTTCGACAAGGACAAGTATCAACCTCTCTTCGTTGCTAGAGATCCCCTAGCCAAGTTCTTCAACATCATTGGTCGCGAGAACGCATCCAAGATCCGCAAGATCGTGATCGAGGGTTTCTTCAAGACCGCTGAAGAGAATGAGCGATACAAGTTCGAGCGTCCCAATGGTCTTGGACAGATCTTGCCGATCCATACCACGATCCTGAGAAACGTTTGCATCGACTTGCAACAACTTACCATTTTTCTGGGTGAAGATGATGAACTGTGGAATGACGACCTCGAGAAGCAGAGCGGGCTCACAGACGAAGATAGAATTGACAAAATCATTGCAGGTGTTGTCCATGGGCTCTCGAACCTTCAACAACTCCGTCTAGAGAACAGAACTCGACTTAGAGGGGTTGAGGGCCAGCCACATGTATATGTAGAGATACCAGCTTGGGGCAAGGCGATACGTTAGGAGGGAATGGTCTTGCAGGCCTACAACAAACAGAAGGAAGATGTAGCTGCGATAAAGGCTAAGAAGGACGAGCGGATGGAACTCGATCAGTACATCTGGAAGGAAGAGGGTTTCTCCAAGCGCGGACGTGGTGGACGAGGAGGCGGTCGAGGAGGTAGAGGTCGTGAACGTGGGGGATATGCTGGTATTGGTAGACCAGTTCAGAACTCCTTTGCAGCTCTGATTGACCAAGCTGTTGCAGCTGCAGGTAACGGCGAGTGTAGTTCGACAAGCAGACCATCCTTCCGCAAAGGATAGCATCGCTCTTGCCACAGAGATTATGGAGCCAATGGTGGTGGCAGTCAAGCTTAGGCCTGAATTCCAGTCCTATGATGACAAGTCCATGGATCAAGGCGGGGTCAGAGTAGCATAGCCTTTAGATCTGCCAACATTCAAATTCCATATGACTCCTGAGCATCATGAATATTAATGTCAGGAGCACTGCACTCCCATTGGGACAACTTGTTGACTTTCAGTGAAAATTCTAACCTAGACTATGGAAATATGGATCGTATTTGAATTATTTGACGTGTTGTTATCGCCAGTGAACGTCTATGGTCTTGGCGTGGTGGCCGCTGAATTGCTGCCAGCTATATCAGAGCAGGAAATATGATTGGCCTTCGTTGATCCCCGGTCGAAAATAAGTTGGTATGACTGCATCGAAGTAGCCGACCACCAACTCGACCCATGGCAAAGCATGCGTGGAGAGCTACACCCCGAAAGAGTTTGCTGCAGTCGACTGCATCGAGTCCCAGGTACCAGTATGGCTGCGGCACGTAGCTTGTCGAGCCCTTCCGGGATGGATTTTTGGTCAGTGCTTTTAGGCCTCGCACTGCCCGATATGATCGATCGCTTTATGTAGGTTGGTTTAATTCTCGGCTAAGTAGTTGTTCTCCTCGCTGTTAAAGACATTGCGGCCACCTTACTCAAACACCCAACACGCTTCAACTACTTCCATTGCAATCCACACCAGAATTATAATGAGCAACAATATGAATCCAAAGAACCAAGATGGGACATTGATTGTCCCAATGTGGATCAACGGCAAAGAAGAAATTACTTCCTCAACATTCGAGGTGACGTCCCCAAAGACAGACCGGACTTGCTGGAAGGCAGTTTCTGCCACGACTGAGGACGCGCTACGTGCCATTTCCTCTGCCCAGGCAGCTTTCCCAAGCTGGTCCCAGACCAAGCCAACCACTCGTCGAGACATTCTACTCAAAGTAGCAGACTTACTCCAAGAGCGCACTCAATGCAACTGAGAGTTCATGGAGACAGAAATAGGTGCCGACATGGGAGTTGCAATGTATTTCGTTATTCCTTTGGCAATTAAGATGTGTAAGGACATTGCTGGGCGTATCACCTCCATTTGCGGTCATGTTCCTATCTGTCAAGGCGATGGCACAAGTGCTATTGTCTATAAAGAACCATATAGAATCACACTTAACATTATACCTTAGTAACCTATTTCAGTTTTAACTTTGAACATAAGTTACTTGCAGCGTAACTTCGGACATAAGTTTCAGTGCGGGAAACAATCTACCGATGTGAGCTTGCATCTGGTCTTTGCGTACAGGTGTTTCGTCCTTGTCATCGCAGACACCATGCGCATAGCCATTTGCCAATCGCAGCTCGAAGGAGTCTCCAAAGTCAATTGTGCTGTTGACTTTTGAGCCTTTTAGCTTTTCAAGGTCAATCCCAAGATCCAACATCCTTTGAGCGACATCAATTTTAAACTCGATAAAACTTGCAATGGCGCCAATTGGCCCACTTACTCCGGGTATCGCTGAAATACTGCTGGCTAGACTCGATATTTCTGTTCTGACAGCATCAAATCCAATGTTAATCATGGCTTTGAAAACTTTGCAGGCTACCGCGGCCTCACTGCTGAGCTGAGGTGTGTAAGATTTCACCAACTTAGAAATTTCGATAGAGAGTTGATTTTTCGCTACAGTACCTCCAAGCTTTTCTGATAGTTGTTAGCGTTGTATGATGGGAAGATGAGGGTAGATACTGATACGTAGCTGACGCTGTGACAAGCTTCTCCATCCGTTCGAACACAAAATTTACCCTTCGGCTGTTCTCCATGATCTCCTTAAGAGTCGCTGTTTCATTTGAACTAAAATATTCCACGATATGTTCAAGTGCGGGTTTCTCATCACATCCATTATGGACAATTGCACAGTCAAACAGCTCGGTAGTATTCAAGATTTTGACTGCAAAGAATCGCGATTCTCCCAAACTCTTGTAATCGTCTGGAAATTGTTTGGCCGTATTGTACATCCAGCTGTTGTACCACTTGAGAGTGCCAGACTCCTCAAAATTGTTTCCTTTGTCATCGAAGTAGTTTGGCAATGGGATGTGATAATGATTCCAATGCTCGATCGCCGCAGCTACATCGCTTGTCGTTGAATTTGCACGGATCGAGGATATGGATATGGCACGACTGGAACCTAGGAAGGCAAAGATTGGCAGAGCTGTTAGAGCTCTGGCACAGATATTGCAACGCATGGCTGTATGGAGCGTTTGTCGCGTTCTCGTGTTTGCCGTGTATCAAAATATCAAAGGACAAACCGCATACAGTAGCAAGAGAAACGTCGCGGAGGAAGTCAACAATAAATAGTTGATCACTTGGGAATTACCCATGATGACGAACTCAATGAAGAAACCACTGCATGTTGACATCTTCTATACCGTCATGCTTTGTGCGAAAAACAAATATGTAATCGCTGGATGTTCGCATACAGGTGTTTTGAAAATCTGGGGACTGATGTCCGTCGCGCAGCGGAGCTTTCCTAATTTATTTCAACAACAGTTTCTTCCTAGACTTGTTGCCTTGGCACTGGTTCACTTGA
Source organism: Mollisia scopiformis (assembly GCF_001500285.1). Lineage (NCBI taxonomy): Eukaryota > Fungi > Ascomycota > Leotiomycetes > Helotiales > Mollisiaceae > Mollisia > Mollisia scopiformis. The sequence goes on from NW_017263605.1 coordinate 894,041, forward strand.
CCCAAAATGGTATGGTCTAACGGTCAAGGACCCGTGCCATCCGTCACCATTTCACCATCTCCGTTCAAAAGATATCATGAACGTTGACTCCAGCGTCTTTCAGCGGGTACCTACGGCATTTTACCCATTAGTTTCTAGATGCGGGAAGGTCGGCGAATCGTTGCCAATAGTTGGTGATTGTAGACCAATGCTAAAATTACGGATTCAGCCTCAAATGAGCTTTGAAAAGTTACCCACTCATTCAGTGACAGCACGGGACCGTCAAGTTTTGGCAGGTCATTGGGTAATTGGCTAACAACAAGCTCGCTGAAAGCGGAACTAGATTCAAGACTCTTAAGATAAGGAAGGTTCTGGATGTTACGAGTATTCAGAAGCATGTCTGTCTATCGTATAAAGTCCCTAGTCTCAAAGTACCCAATTGATCCTCCCTGACGGCCATATATATGAGGAAGAACGGTACGATAAAATATTGCACCTGGGTATGCATATCATACCATCGAACCAGTATATCAAAAGACCAGTACAAGACCCCATTCAGAAGATAACACTTCAATAGGCGATAAAACAATCGAGCGGGTGTTGTACCCCACCAGATATTCCTCTGCGGGTTTTGGTTCGGAGCCTGATAGGTCCCTAGCCCTCCGCCCGGCGCCTGCTGCGAGAAGTGGATGTGTTCCGTCGATGTCTGGCCATTATTGTTCGAATCTATTCCCCTGAGGCGCCTGAGTCTCAGATTGGCAATAAGGAATTCAGACACCAGGAAACATTGTAGCCCCCAGAGAAACCAAACAGCTAACCAAAAATTGACGATTTTTATGTTTCCACCATCTGCATTGACATAGTGCTCGAAGAAAAAAAGTATCTGGATTGTTAATAACCTTTAACAAGAGACAAAAGGATGAACGGGCTGCTCACTTGAAATGTATGTATCATGCTGGGAAGTACGCCGGCCAGAATGAAAGCGCAGTTACTCCATCTGATGAAATCGTCTCTCCTTCTAAGGATTCTTCGTCTCTCCTCCATGCCGTCGGCTTCGTCTCTATTGTCGATATCCTCCTTGTGTGTCAGACCATCGTCACACGCGATATCGTTTTCTCCGTCGGTGTCGCTGTCCTCTTCAATAATGCTGTTCATCTGCATATGCATCGGTATTTTGGGCTTGAGTGGCATCGTATACTGTTTGTCAAACGAAGAATGGACGAATGAATCGAATACATTGAAGGAAATTCCTGGTATATAGTGTCCTGACAGCTGGTGTTACCAAATATTTTTACAGTCCGGTGATATTAGTGCCTCGCTAATTTTCATTGGCTTAGTGATGCCGTCACACTTTTCCACTCCATACTTTCGGCTTATCTCATGAGCTTTACCCGAAAGAAAAATCCAAGTAGTAATAATAAATCTAAAAGGGGAACTGTTAAGTGATTAATGGTCAATTTCCATTGCTAAATCAGGGGTTAAACGAGGATTTAAGCGAGTTTACGTATCTCTTGATTATATGCCAACATCTTCAGTTGTTATCTCATTCACTCATCATTCAAGTCAAAACTTCGTACATGCGATGATCATTTGCCTTGGTGAGGGTAGCTCAAGCCTGTCTGAGAAAACTGGCATTACAATTCCAAGTTTCTGATGACGTCCCAAAACAACCCTCAAATTCAGTTTGCTTCTCCTTCGACAATGTCTCATATGCAACTCGGTTCCTAAAATATCGATTCCTTTTGGCAGAGCAGATTCACGATCATTACCTATGTTATGGAAGAGTGCGGAATATTTCGCTTAAACCCCTGGATTAAGCGAGATGCTTGCCCCTGTCTTTGGAACCTCTGCACAATCACAAGGAGCTGATATTATATCGTCCTTCTCTCGATCTTGTTTTCAGTTTATGCGAAAAGAGTGTATGGTTTGTCAAATGTTATAGAAGCGTGGGCATTAAAGATTGTGTGAGTCGTCGTAGCTATGAGGAGAGGTAGAAGCGGGACTTTTCTTGTAATACCTCGAGTAGCACCCATCCTAGGCTTCGGTATCACAGAATATTTGGACAGCTTCTGGCTAGTGCACGTGCTTCACAGAACTTCCCGTGGAGCAGAGCTAGAGGGAAGACTTTCCTATCTCATATTTTGGTGCAGGCGATTCTGTTGAGTTGAAGTGGGGTCATTATGCACGTGGGTGAGTGATGACCGAGGTTCTGTTTCTGACTGTCCAAAATAATCATTTTACGGAAGTAAATGTCACCAAACCTGGTTTCACAAAGTCTCAGCCGAGCTAAACACGGGTCGTGGATAAATTGTTGCTATGACAAGGCATCTCGCGAGTGCGGTCGTTCTACAGTTGCTGTGCCACACCACTGCATGTCTTTCGAGATAAGATCGCAGTCTTTTCCGGATGGGGGATTTCCACGGCGTCGGACACTTGCCTCTTGCTGAGACTAAGACTGCAAACGGCATGTCCAAAGCGCTGGCTTTTGGACCCCATCTGAAGCCCCGCATGCTGGTGAAATGTGGATGTCCCTGTAACTGCCGCGCTAACGCCACGAGCCCATCCTCGCTTAATTTACGGGAACGACCCCTGAAGCTGACTGCAGGTACCTGGAGAGCGCCAATTGTCTAGTCTATGCACTGCGCCTCAAAGCTAATTTATTGCCTTATCAACACAGAGACTCTGATGTGGTCATCAAAATAGAAACCCGACAGATGCTTTACTGATGTGGGTCTTGGCTGTGTTCAGTATCTCGCGTCGGGCGTCCTCCCGCCTTGGTAAGCGCCATCTGGGGGCTTAGTCCTGGTCTCCTCAACCCTACAGCTAGCTAGCCAGAGTTTGGAGGTCCGCATACCTTTCCATCTAGCTATCACATTCAAGCACTGTAGAGCTTCTGTCCCTGGGGTCTTATCCAGTGAGGACTTCTTTTCCACATCAGAAAATCCCCACCACAAGTCAATATGCCACATTCAATTCATGACCAAGAGACTGTTGTGACTGGAGTCGCCAGCCCTCAATTAGACCAGTTCAAGTCGATCCTCTGCGAAAAGGGTCTCTTGTCATCTGAAGCTCATGGCCGAAGCTTTCCACATGATGATGAAAGTCTCAGGTACGAATGTCGCAATCCGCTTCGGAAATTCATGACTGAGCAAATTTCTAGTCGTTTTCTGTCAGCCAACAAGTTCGATCTGAAAAAGTCCGTTGCACAATTCACGAAGACATCGAAATGGCTTTCCGACGAACGAGTCCAAGAGCTCTACTCATCCATTGACGTGGATTACTATGAACGAGCTCGTAGAATGGTAGGGCACATCGAATCTTGCTTTACCAAAATCGTGCTAATGTTCTCAGTATGGAGCATGGACAGGCCGCAGAGACCGACAAGGCAATCCAGTTTACGTTCTTCAAGTCAGCAAGCTGAAAGCCGAAGACATACAACAATGCTACGAAGAGGCGAAAACTGTCAAGCAGAACCTTGAAAGTCACAAAGATCTGGCTACGCTGCCCAAGATGCTACCCATATACGCAGTAGTGCATAGCGGCCCCGCCTTTGTACTTCCTTTATGCTCTGCAGTTCAGCCTGCGAGCTCCAACAAACCTCTCACGAAAATGACGAACATAATCGATATATCTGGGGTTGGTTTGAGACAGTGGTGGTTCCTGAAAGATCATCTGCAGATAGCCAGTATGATTACTACTGAGTACTATCCAGATGTGTTGGACAAGACCATTGTGGTAGGGGCACCGTCCTTCTTCCCTGTGGTCTGGGGATGGTTCAAGCGTTGGTTCAATGCAGCCATGCTGGAGAAGACTTTCATCGTCAACAAATCTCAGATGCGAGATACACTTGCCGAACACATTGATCCAGATCATTTTCCCACAACTTATGGGGGCAACCTAGAGTGGGAATATGGGAAGATCAATTTGGATGATGTTCTTTTGTCTGAAGTCCAGAAAGACGGAGGGAAAGGGTGGATCAAGGGGCCTTGCATTTGGAGCAATGGAAGGAGAGTAGGAGTTGGGAGTGTAAATGGCGTAAAGAGGTGATTCATTTTGATTAGCTGGAATGTGGAGCTCTGCAACATTGAGATTCTTCTGTTTGTAACAATTATACAAGAAATAAATACCAGTTTTCTCCAAGAACTTTGTGCGACTGCAATGCCTGATGATTGTGCTTCCGAAAATTTACAAACGACATGCTCTTACACTTTTCTTCCTGATGTCTTGACAAAGAAGTTCAAGGTCCCGTGAACTTCCTTCGGACTGCTCACATCTGCATTACCCTCCGGTGTGTGCCCAGAGCGGAAGCTCAACAACAGCACCATGAAGGACCTCGGTAAAAGGGCTTCATTCCTCTCCCCTCTCCCCGCACCCGTGAAGTTATAACCTTGGCAGCGGTATTAGCGCTTAATTCTCACATGCTGAGCAAGATCCTCTTCTTGCACTTTGACAACTTGGCATGCTAGTATGTACGACTCGGTGGGTATGTCATTGCAAAACGGGAAGGTTTCAGCCCACGGCAGTCAGTGACTGAAATAACATGGATCAGCGAAATCGTTCAGCTGTTCCTTAGCGTAAGACCCTTTATCGCCAATCGATCTGCATGCGTCACTAGGTAGTAAGACTCCGCAGCAAGGCTGAGAGTTATGCCAACTATCCACTCGGCGGAATTTAATGCACGGTATGGTGTTTCGAATGCTTGCATCCGGTGATGTGTGATTATGTCATGTAGCACAAGAGTACTAGTCCGCGTAAGATGCACATAGAGTTGAGAAAAGTGGCCGTGCCGTGGTATAAAAACCCGCCGAAGGCGTGGGGGCGGGCTACCGGCTGGGCGCACATGCAGGGTGCGGCACGTAGGGTATTCAGTGCCGTACCGTGCGAACATCTTTCTAGAAACCACAAAGAAAGATGCCACGTTCAGGATCGGCACATAGAGATCGACATAGTCAGGCACGACGTAGTGATGCAGCTTTCGGGCTTGAGGTTGAGGAGGGAGTCGGGTATGCTGCTCGACAGTGAAGTCGCACAGTATTGAACTCACGATGTAGTTTGGACGGCGAATTATGGATCAATGATAGAATATACAGAGCATTGATTGAGTCCTGTTCCCATAACACCTAATTTTGCATACCCAATTAGCAGTCAAAATCTACACTTGCTCATCTCTACTTGAGGAAGAATCCGTTAACCCATGCGTATTGAGTTCTTGACATCTCCCCATTCTTGATTGTTCAACAGCCTTGATATTCTTATGCTCCATTCCACAAGCGAAAACCAATCCAAGACAAGCTGCTGTCACCGCATATATCAATGGATCTCGAATCGCGAGAGCATAAGCTTCTCTGAGGAGGTGTAAAAGTGCAGGTGTCGGCGCAAGACTGCGAAGATCATAGGCGCCAGCCGCAACCACTGCTGAGACAGGAATTGATGGTGTCTTTTGGGGGACGACCTCAATCAACTTGTTGAGGAAGATGTTCTGTCCTATGGAAAGACTTATGGCACTACATTATTTTGTCAATTTATGTCTTCGAATCAAGTGTGCCTGAACTTACGCTCCAAGTTGAAATGCGAACTGTGAGATTGCTGTAGCTCAGATTAGACATGTTGTAAATGAACCGTTTGTTAAACTTACCGTTTCCTATTGGTGCATCTTCTTTGCTGCCTTTGGTCAGTGACTGTAGTGATAGAATTTGGGATGCGGAGATTTACCTCAGTACAACCTGTACAGCCGTGTAGGGTAAGTTGATTGCAAGGCCAGTGCCTATTCCACATATGACCATGAACAACGCCCACTCCCATGTGGGAGTATCAACTTTCAGCATTGTCAGTAAGCCTGAGCCCACTGCACTGATTGCAGTTCCAACTACCATATATGGAGCCTGCAAATATCAGCCATCATTCTGAATCGAATCAAGTCAAACCTACGTAATATCCCCACTTTGTTGCAACAGCACCCGAGATCACGACGAAGAATATCTGGGAGACAGCAAGTGCCATGAATTGGGCCCCACTGTAAGTCGCAGAAGACCCCTTCGAAGTTTGAAAGTAGATCGGCAAATAATATCCGTACTTCGAGAGATCAGCTTCAGAGTCTCCTTATCAGGTAGTGAACTTACGATATACGAAGGAACTGCCATGAAGAAAAGAAACAGCGAGCCACACAAGATGGAACGTTGCTTGAGTACACGAATAGGTATCGTTGCGTCCTCACCCAGGATGACCTGTGTAAAGCAGAAGAGAGCGATCAAGACACCAAATCCAGCAAATAATCCAATAACCTTGGAGGAGTTCCATGGCAGTGATTGTCCTCCCCACTGTAAAGCCAAGAAGAGGCAACAGATTGCCGAGATCAGTAATGAGGCTCCCAATGGATCAAGTTCCTTGACACGGTCGATGACTCGCATCAATCTATATCGTTCTTGCTCCTCAGACCTCTTGAGTCGAAGGAAGATGGCGATCAGGAGAAGGGCTGTTCCTCCGATCGGGACGTTGCTATGAGATTTCAGCATACTGAGTTTAGATCTGTAATGTCTAGACGCAAAAGGATAGACTTACATCCAGAAGCACCATCTCCACGTTATGTGTTGAGTAAAAGCCCCTCCGAGGACAGGTCCGATGCAAACACTAATCCCAAAGACGCTGATGACAATCCCCATGTAGATAGGTCTTTTCGCAAGTGGAACCGTATTTGCAATGATTGCAAGAGCACCCTGAAGCAGTCCAGCTGCTCCGCATCCAGCAATCGCTCGTCCAACAATGAATACAGCAGAGCTTGGTGCAGCTGCACAAATGATCGATCCAACTGATTGTGTCAATCCCTAGATTTTGAATTTGGGAAATTGAACGTACCTTCAAACACAACCACACACAACAAATATATCATCTTAATCCTGAATAACTTATACAATTTGCCGAAACTGGGTTGCAATGCCGTGTTGGTGAGAAGATATGCACTCCCGTACCATGATATGTCTTCCAGTGAGTGGAACTGAGAAGTGATGCTTGGAATTGCTGTCCCTATGATCATAGTGTCCAGAGCGACAAGAAAGGTACCAAGGCATAGCGAAAAGGTTACGATAGCCAATGTCCATTTGTTTTGCGAGGGTAATTCTTCAGGGCCTCGTATGTGGTGCGTCGAAGGAGGGTAGAAAGGCTCGTTACTATTTTGAGTCGTGACTTCAATTTTCAGAGAAGTGTTTTTCCAGATTTCTCGTCCAGACAAAGCCCGTGCTGGAAATGTAGGGTATGGGATGCCTTTCTCTGAAGCATTCTCCGAAGAAGTCCCTGAGGAATTTCCAGAAGAGTTTCCTGCATGAGGGAGTATCTCTTCACTACTGTCATGACTCTGAGGCGTTCTAAACATCGTGAGGCTCGTCGTGGGACGTCTGAATTTCGATTGGCAGCGACGAATTCTCAGCTGAGAATATGTACAGATAATGGAGCAAGGCTCCGCAGAATCGAAGATTAGAAGCTTATTGCCAAAGAAAAAGTGATCGTCAGGCTGCATTCACCTTACTTAAACGTGCCTGGAAAACTAGTAGCATGGCACAGAACACCGATTTGGCCGGATCCTGGGCGCCGAACCTGCAGGTAATATTGCGGCGTAGGGGCGTGTTTGCTAGTGATTGTCAGCCCCGCCGCCGTGCTACCAAAGCTCGTATGCGAGTGCTGCACCCGGATTGGTAGTGATGCGCGAAAATACACCAGGCTGTCCAACCTACCACCGTACGCTGAAAGCGATACCGAATGCGACGCTCACCAATCTGCACGATGTCTTCACTCTCCGAACTCTGCATTATCGTCATAGGAAGAATGGTCCGCTTTCCGTGGAATTGAAGTTAAATACTAAATTTGAGAATTATCGCTTCGCAGCAAGTGTTTTCGATGGGCAAATGATGGTGGTCCTGATCTTAACTTCTAATATTTCATGTGCTCGTGAAAGATCATGAGTGAGCGACAAGAGTGTTCAAGCACGCGAATCTCAACAAAGACCAATTGAACGCTCTCCAGCTTTGAGTCTCCTCAACAGCCACAACCAACTGCTAAGTTTCCACTGCAAGGCTCTCGGATCTCGTATTCTGCGAGGTGACATCTGAAGCTTCTAGACATTCAGGATGGAGAAGAGCGTTTTGATTTCACGGCCAAGTCATCAAAAACATTTTCAGACTTCGGTTCATCATATGTGGTTATACATTTAGATATCTGAACAGCAGTATTTCCTAGCCTGCTTGCAATTTGAAACCCATGGACTCCACAATTCAGTATATTGCCCACTCATAAGCATAAAAGCTGAGCTTGTATAACGCTTCGTCAAATTCATTCTCTTCCCCTCAGACATCACAGCACAGGTGACGACCCAGCAGTACTCTGCCTAATAACAGGAGCTTTGAACTGCGCATGATACTCATCAGAAATAGACTCCAACTCCGAATTCGAGTACGACTCGACATGACTCGGTTCCAGCTGTGAGCGATTCCTGCTCCCCGAAATGAACGTCCTCAAACCCGTCATGATTGGGCGCGGGAAGTTTGAGAACTTGACATTGGGGGCGTCCTGGTTGTCGGACGGCGTTCCTGGTACCATTTTTTGGTCTTTCTCTTCCGAGGAGCGGCGGTTGCGGGAGCGGAGGTATCTCATTGAGGGCATGGAGAAGAGTTTCTTGCTGCATTCTTTGAAGAGGACGAATACGACCGGCATGCAGCTGCAGATGATTCCTGCGTTGAGTTCTGCTGCTCTGTTGGGTATTAGCAGAGTAAAGGGGGGAGATGCTGGAGAGCTTACGCAAGAGAGTAAACAGGGATGGATGACCAAGTAAAATCGGGGTTGTTCATTTCTCGGAAGCGGTATACTGCGCTAAGAATTGAACAAGCGCATGCCCTGATATTGTTAGATATAAACTCAGTGTTTAATAGCAAGTAACTTACAAAAGTCCTGTCATAAAGACGGCACTGACACCAATCTTCCTACCGAGTGGGAGTCTCATCTCCCAGACGAGCTGCAGCGGAATGCACAGCACATACAGATCGCTGACAGCGCTGAATACACCCTGAGTTGAGGAGAGCTTCAGAGATGGCTGTCCACAGCGAGTTTGCGACTTAACAGATAACCATCCACCATCGCCCTTGTGCGGAGAGCAGAGAACGATGTTGGCAATCAAGCTTGCAAGATAGAAGAGTGTGATGAGAGCAATTCCCACCCAGATCATTACTACTGTGCGCTGACTAGGATGGAACAACCTCAAGTAAAATACGAGCAGGGTGACTTTGACGAAGATGGCCGCAACTGGGTATAAACAGATTCCCGTGAGAGAATTCTGGAAGACTGTCAATGGAAGTGATGATAGACAGCAACGGGGAGTCTAACCCTTAGGAAATGATCAGTGATCTTGATGAGAGGAACATTCCACTGGTGAGGACCAAGTGGGTCTCCAAGGACTGGGAATGGTTAGTGAATGGGTATTTGGAAGAGTTGGAGCATACATACTCGTCAACACGAGTGCAGACCAACAAACAACACTGATCTGAGTTGCTCGTCAACAATTGACTTCAAAGACGGGGCACGGACTAAGCCTTACTGCAGCTACTATACAAAGATCTTGTTTGAATTAGCCATGGGCAAACTGATGCTCGGGAGAGAAACATACAATCATCTGCGCTGAACTGACGAACTCGTAGTCTAGTCCATACTCGCAAGGACACAAACGAGAGCATGAGAGGAAGAGTAACATAGATCACAACTCTCGTGATCATCTGCCTTGACTCGGGGTCGACGAAGTTCGGTATCACACCAGCAGGTGGTGCCAGTGCAGGCAACTCTGCGAGAAGAGCTGGATTGATACCTGCTGAAGCCATGATTCTCCTTCTGTGTTGAATAACTTGATTGAGATCTTGGTGCTGTGCAAAATATGAAGTGTCTTCACAGGTGAAGCCCGAAAGATAAGCAAGGACACAAGCGAGTAAGCAGCTTGTCTATATAAGAGGGGCACAGCCTCGCCTGGAAAGATACCTGTGGTGTGGGTGGGATAGTTTGCCTAGCACAATCTCTTCGGCGCTGGATTGCAGAGCATGGAGGGACGATCTTGTATGCAAAGTATATCTTTGCACCAGCAAACATCTAATATCAACCGGATCCAGATCGACAATATGGGAAATTCCGCTCGAATGGAAGGTTCCGTGCCTCACCTGGTCGAAATACCGACGATAATCGGCAGCAGCCAACGAGAGACTGACTCTCTGCATCTAAGCCTGTCCCGTGAAAGCTGTTGTATTCCACCAACAAGCTCCAAAGTATAAGAAGTCGCCGAACGGCCGCGGGACACGTCTTGCTCTCATGCAGGCTGACGGCGTGGTGGTGGCTTCTCACGACATTCTTTAGTACGGGTGTGTATGGGACCGTCTGCGAGGAAAACCAGTATCGAAGAGGATGCCGTGCCACATCTGCATTCGCCCTTCGCATTACAGTAGATCTACTGGGTTCGCTAGCGGGCGCTGTAGCACAGGGGTGTGCTAGCCGCCGGGATCTCCACCCCATTTTTGCTTTTCTCGGGCTTACCAGGCTACCCTGCGGCCCCCAAGTTGGCGGGTCAGAGCTGTTAGCCGTGTCGTATTTTCCGCGAATAGATTGTTTTACCATTCTCTGGCCTCCCTGGCGAGGCTGAGTAGCCATGTGTTGTCCACGAACCTCGGGTCACACTCGACGGGGATGAAATGCTGCCCTGCACGACAAGGTTACACATGCGGCCAACAAAGAATTCACAGTCTTTCATGTGTATTGATGTTCTAGGGTGAAGTGATCGTAGTAAAACTTCAGATTCTGTCTATCTGTATTGGTATCCCGATGTGAAAGTAACACAAATGAAAATCAACCATCTACTAATACAATATACAAGAAATCTAAGTCCGCTTCCGAATGCGAAAAGGAAATTTCTCCATCGGTGGTAATCCTCCCATAGGATACCATCTCATATCAGGCTTCGGCTCGCCCAACCCATTATCAATCATCTCAATCTCATACTTGGAGAAAAGCAGTGCAAATGAACCAATGATCTCATGCTTTGCCAGATGACGGCCAGGACACATGCGTTGTCCGCCGCCGAATGGAAGCCAGCAGCCTGCCAGTCCTTCAATAGAGAAATTTGACTCCTTCTCGCTGCCAGCCATGGTTTGTTCTGCGGAACCTTGGGCTTTTGCGTAGGATAGTTCTGGATCTGTCTTTGAGATCTTCTGGCCGGGTTTGACGAGGAAGCGTTCAGCCCAGAACTTCTCGAGTGGGACAACGGGTTCTCTTCCAGCGTTTGTCCATCCCTCAGCGTTGAGTGCTGCTGTGCGGCTGAAGATTACGAGGGGAATGTCTTTCTTGATCTTGTAGGATCCGAGTTGATAGTCCGAATACTCGGCTGTTCGTGTCATGGTGATGGCCACGCGCAGACGAAGTGTTTCTGCGAAGACGGATTGTAATAACGGCTGGCTTGTCACTTGAACAATGTCCAGTTGGCCTTGCTCTGAGATGCATGGAGAGACTTCTTTCATCAGACGGTCTTGGAGGGTCCTGTCTTTCAATGCCTCGTAGATGTACCAGAATAGAGATGGGATCACGTTGGCATTTCCACTGTCGAATTCTATTAGTGAAATTCAGATGAAGGTAAATTGGAAGAGACTCACGCCAAGATAAGTCCCACATCCTCAGAGGCACGAGATGCAGCATTCGTGTGCTTGTTGTTCATACCGTAGAAGAGTCTCGCCTTGACGAGTTTCGTGCCAAAGTAAGGGTCCCAATCTGGATCATCTGGTGCAATCTTGGAGACATCCGAATGTTCATGAGCGAACAGGTGCCACTTCTTCATGCTTGCAATCATTCGATCACGGACTTTGAAGGCTGAAGGAACCAACCAGCGCGGAAGACCACGAACATAATTTGGCATGTTATAGTCGAACTCCCAGAAATCTTGAACGAGTGTGGGATTCAATCTCAGAACATGAGAGCCCATGAGAGCTTCGATGGTGGAACTGGTAATTTCATCTTGAAGGAATTTCAAGAGATCGGGAACTTCTACCCAGTCGTTTCCGATGTTGAGAGCTTCCAGATTGCGGTCTAGAGTGGAGATGTATCTCTCTGATACGCTCAGAAGAGTTTGGCCAGAGAGATACTTTTGTGCTGTGTGAGCAGCCCAGAAGTGCATTCTCTCTTCTTGTTTGGTGACCACACTGCCCTTTCGGATCTTGTTGGCCATTCCAGAGTCGTCAGCAGCATAGTATGGGAGGACCTCAGGTGGGGTATCAATGATGTTCTTCAGGCAATACAGCGTAGATGGTTTGCTGCTCAAAGATTTTGAGTCCTTGAAGATGGTCTGGATTTGCTCAGGGCTGGAGACGAAACAAAGTTTCATGAGTCCAGCTTGGATGGACAAAGGGATGTTATATCCATATTTCTTCCTGAAAAAAGTCAGCTATGATATTGCACTACTAGAGCTTGGACTTACATTAAATCATCTGCAAAGGGCGCCGGGGTTCTCATCAGAGATATCATATGGCACACAAAAGGCGTCCAGTAAGGGACTTTTGGTGGGACTTTCTTGGGGTCTTGGCTTTCCAATGATTTTTGGAATCTAATGGTAGATACCAGATGTGTCAAGCTCATGAGTAAGACAGTGCCGAAAACGACCAAGAGAAGTGATGTAATGTAGTAATAGACATCTTGTATCACTCTGTCAGGAATGGTAAACCGAGCCTGTGAAGTCTGGAGTTCATAATCAGCTTACATTCCTGAGAAGTGAAATTAGATAAGTTAGACTTACGCTGTCGACGAGTTCAGTACGAGTGGTGTTGGACATGATTACAGTACGGTTGCTGTCCATCTGAAAACTCTCCACTATGCTCATGAGGTTTTTCATCCCACCAACTTGGGGAAAGATAGTGTGGCTTGCCATCTTGATCTTTGGTGTTTGATTCTTGAGAGCGAGCGGAGAGGAAAGTGAGGAGTGAGAGACGGAGGTGAAAGTAAAGGTAGAAGTGGGTAAGTTGTGGGAGGATAAGTGAAGGGAAAGTGTTCAATAAGAGATGGAGGTAGAATCAAAGCCGAGCCGTGAGTACCTGCCTGCATGACGGGGTGGCAGAACTATAATCAGCTCCCACTCATAATCAACTCACACTCCCTCATCAGGATGTCCCATAGGGTTCCTGGTTCCTGGCAAGTTCCTGGCAAGTTCGAACCAGATCTGGCCGCAAGTCCGTAAGTCTGCCAGCAAAAAGGTCCAGAATAGGAAATTCCGTGGCTACCATTTCATTGGTGGCCTCGTCCGGTGAGATTTCAGCTCCAAGCGCATTCTTACCCCTCCATGCAGCCCACTGCTAGCTCAAGGATGAAGGCTTATCTGTGGAGGATGAGGTGGTGGTGGCTGATAATTAGAGTAGCGTGACTGCACCAACTGTGCCACTGGGCTTCTTGTTCCGACGGCAGCGGGTACCGTGTGGGGGCTATTCGTTCTCAGCTTCCAGATCGCCAGTTGTTGCAGACATGCCACGATTGACTTTGACATGGTTGGAAGGCTGATCGAACGGGAGAAAATAGATCTACCATGTGGCATGTGAACCATTCGGTGGGTTTTTTTTCTCGAGCATAAGTATAGTGTCATTTCACCTCCTACAGCCGTCACATACCACACTTCATCATCTCGCCGAAACAAGAAGGACCATATTTGCATTTCTCTGCTCGCGGCACAATCCAATCAACTATCCAACTGAACCATCATGTCGGGAACCATCGATCACAGCGTCAGCACCCTCATTGCTCCCCTCCTCTCTACACAAGATCTCTCAACCAGCGTCTCCCTCATATTTTGTCTCATTTTGCTGTGGGGTGTCTCTTTGAGAGCGAAGGCGTGGTACGGAGCGATCAAGATGGTTTGCCAGCTTCTTAGTATTTCGATACCAGGTCAGCTCAACCTCCAACTCCAAGTAGGTCTCCTCTTCTCACGTGAAAAAGCAGATTCCTTATATCATTAGCATTCGTTCTAGAACGACTCGGAGAAACTGGTCCCAAGCTGCTGGACAACGATCAACAAGGCCCTTTGTTGGGTGGGATATCAAAGAGGCACGGTGTGGGGAAGGCTGCGCCGTCTGCACAGATCTTGGGAAGATCTAACTATACTATACCACCTTCCCAAATAAATGTACTGTAATGCAGATCCGGATCTGCCAGGGTGATCCATGATATACCTATGAAACCCAAATAAATATATTTAGCCCCCAGCTCCGTAGCGAGTGTGTCGCCTGAGTCAGCTTTCTATTAGGCATTCCTAGCAGTACCCCGACAATTCCGTTGGTCTTGTGAGTGCAGCAGCTTGTGCCTCTCCTCTCTCTGTAAACCGGGTCGGACCGCATTCTGATCCTTTGACTCCTGGTTCCTCTGAAACTGTTCAGCCTCGACCATTCTCCACCTGCAGATACGAAAATACGAAAATCACGATACCCTCGTACATTTTGTAGAGTGGGGTAAACGATAATCCTTCTGTCGTAAATATTCTCTGCGGCACAGTCTGCGAAGGCGCTGATTATTCAGTGGTCTTGCAGTTCAGCCGGCGCTCTCACCCTCACTGCAGGCGCCCACCGGCAGCTTGTGAAACCAACGCTAACGGCAATGCAACACGCCACGACCAGTAGCAACACCACAAACAAATCTGACGGTCATCATCACATAACACAAGACTGTCGATTAGTTCCATCCGCTCAGCTCCAGGCTAACCAAACATCAGTGTGTTGCTGCTCCTGAATAATCAGATCGGTCACGATTAGAACGGCTCGGCTTCGATGTTTACACTCGGCGCCATCATGAACGGAGGTGCGCTTTCTTGGATCATTGGTGCCGTCGGTCTGTGGGCATCATGGTGGATTTACAGATTCGTCGTGACCCCAAGACTGTACCCAGACAGACCTCGAGAATTGCCCTATTGGATCCCGTGTAAGCCTCCTTTTGCCATTGTTCTAGACCTTGCTGACCAACGAAACAGTCTTCGGTCATGTCAGGCCAATGTCGATGGATATGGACGGCCTCTTCTCATACGCCCGGTAATACTCACCAATTCATTTTGGGTTCTGTTTACTGCAATTTTCAAAGAACCCAAAATATGAGAAGACAAGAGAAGAAATGCTGATAACGTTGGTGATAGTGCATATTTTAATGATGATCGTACTGTCTTCTCCATCACGGTTATGGGTGCCGAGATTTACGTCGTGACCTCCCCTGATGATGTCCTCACCGTTTACAAAAACACTAACACGACGGTATTCGACTACAATGCTCAAATTAAGGACATCCTCGGCATCTTCGGATTCACTTCTCGGACAATGAATCTCCTATTCGACGAAGAGAAGTTCGGTGGCAAATCTTGGATGGATCTTTGTCACGAGAAATTCAAGCTACAGATGCACCCTGGCGAGAAGCTCGACGAACTCCAAGCCAACCTACTTTCAAATCTGGACCATTCCCTGACTTTCAATTTACTTTCAGGTGATATGATTCAACCTGGCTCTACCGAAAAGGAGAAAGTCGTGTCCTTGTATGCTTGGTGTTCTGAGGTTCTCGTCGATGCAGCAACCAAAGCATTCTACGGAAAGGCTCTTTACGAAGTCGCTCCTAATCTCCTACCTGAGTTCTTGATCTTTGATGACGAAGCATGGAAACTGTACTCGAAATACCCCGAATTCGCTGCAAAGAAGATGTTCAGGTACAAGGCTAAAGTTCAATCCGCGTTTGAGAGATATGTCGACCTTCCAAAAGAACAAAGACAGGACGCTTCTTGGTTGATAAAGAACATCGAGGAGTCTCTGGTTGAACTTGATGTCACTGAGACTTCCCAATTAGCACCAAACCTCTTTCTACTTCACAGATTGTAAGTTGCGTTTTCTCTTCCGGAGCTCGCAAGCTAATATGGCGCATTAGACTCAACACCAATGCCTACAAGCAATGCTTCTGGTGTCTCGCCTACCTCTTACACGACCAGCAACTCCTCCAAGCCGTCAAAGCCGAGATCCAACCAGCCTTCCAAGCCGATGGCCAACTCAACCTAGACTACCTCCTCGACAACGGCCCACTAATCAACTCTCTCTACGAAGAAAATCTCCGTCTCTGCAATGCCCCCATCGGCGCCCGTCAAGTGATGTCCAAATTCGCCCTCGGCGGCAAGGTTCTTAAGACCGGCAACATGCTCCTCATGCCCTATCGCCAGCTCCATTTCAACGAGCAAGTATTCGGCACCAACGCCACCGAATTCGACGCAAAGCGCTTTTTGAAAGACAAAAACCTCTTGAGAAGCACGAGTTACCGTCCCTTTGGAGGCGGATCGACGTATTGTCCTGGTCGGTTCTTGGCGAAGAGGGAGGTGCTTATGTTTGTGGCACTGGTGCTGTTCCGTTTCGACATCAGTTTGGTGGGTAAGGATGGTGAGAAGGCGAAGTTTCCGAGGATGGATGTTACAATTCCGTTAGGTGGTGTGATGGGGCCGGTTGTGGGTGATGATATTATCATGGAGGTGAGACCGGTTAAGAGCTGAGCTGGGGATGAGGGTTGCCATGGTTCATGCTTTGCGTGACGGGGGTGTATTGTAGATTAGTTCTAGATTAGCACAGGCATGGAAAACCTTGCAGTACGCTCTTCCAAACTGTACTCTTCCATTTGGTTTTGCAGACGCAATTATGAAGGCTTTGTCTGCAAGGTATTTCAAGAACTACTTCATTTTAATCATCACTTCGGCTTCAGAGAGTGCCGTGGTCGATGACCCTTTCCCGCACACTCGCTTAGATCTCGCTTGAGCCCCCTTCTTGATCAACACCAGGAAATAAATTGAAAGGAACTGATTTCGTAGTGGTTGGGAACTGCGCGTGACGAATTAGATTATTGGGGGCTTCCAATTGACTCACACGGCACTAGCAGTTCATATTCTGGGTAGTTGTCTAGATCTGATTAGTCCAGAGCGTAACATTCTCACCAAGGTGATTTCTGAGACTCATCAAAGGGGTGGGCGTATCCGTGTACAGATATCCTCTGGATCTGACAGCCCAGCAGATAAGCTGAGTGCCCTCAAGTATATCTACGAGGTCAACCGAGTCAGAGTACTTCCACGTCTTCTCCTCTCACTGAACTGCTCTCATGGACTGAAGCAGCGGGCTGTATTGAAGTACGAAAGTACCGAAGCGTAGACGGACATTGAGGATATTCTGAAGTATGCGTTTCAGATTCGGAGATTCCTACCTCGACCATCCTCCGGACTTTGTAAATGTTCCGAGATGGGACGCGACATTCGAATTGTCTTTGTTCATTGGCTAACCCACGCATTAGGAAATATAACATCGAAGTTGAACATCAAGATCTCGAGCTCCGTCACATCGACGCACTGCCTTCGGAAACGGAAATCGTCACCCCTTTGTGCATCCAGACTGGCAAGAGACACGATTCCACGCCACCAAGCCGCGGAACTCCACGAACTTCTTCCAAAGAGAGATAACAGGCGGGATAATCGGATACGAGCTCTGGGTCCGGAGGAGAATTTTCCACCTTGAGGTCGACCACTCGCGTGGGAGAATCATCTGCGACGGATAGTTATAGACATGACTGTTGCATCGACGCATCTGGACTGATTTTGGTCAATAAATCTGGTCCGTCTAGGGTTCGATTGAAAACATGCGTCTGGACATCCAGTTGTCGTAAATTGAAGTGTTGATCTGCCGGACTGTGGAGATGTCAAGGCTGGAATGATTCGGCACTCCAGGATGCAACTTTATCAGATGTTCAGCTCCAGTTTGAGAGTGGAGGAAATTATTCGTATCTTCTTCTTGATTGACAAGGGGTATGTTGAGCGGGGGATGATGAAGCCAAGTCAGGTTGAGTTCACCAATGTTCGTCCAAGCTGTAATATTTCCACCCAAAGTCTGGACATTGCTAAGCCATTCGCGACATCTGGAGTCGTCCAGGAGCTTGTGGACATTGCTTCATCAAAACTAAGGCTCGTCCGTTAAAAAGATCGAATAGACTGATAAGATATTTTGGAATGGTGAAGTAGTGTGATTTACCATCAAAGTCGACAGCATCGGAGTTGCAAAGGGCTGCTGCAGTAGCGACCTCACTTCGAAACAGATCTTCAATGTCATTCTCGGAAGATATGAAAGATAGAAATCATTGGACGTACGGATTCAAGATATCTGGTCATGGAGTTGTGGACGGGATCCATTCGAGCGGCGATTCTGGTGTAGTTATTCAGCCTCGCTTGGTATATGGCGGTCAAACAAAACTCGACACTTGTCAAGCATTAACCCACCACATCCCTGCTTATGCTTACACCATTCTTGAGGGCATCGAAAACCTTCCAAGCGGCAAGCTCGAATGTCAGTTGATGACTTGGGCGTGAGATTCTGGGTTAGAGGAGGTCGACAAAAACTTATCGGGAGGATGGATCAGGTGTGCTAGCGATGTTGGGACATTGAGATGGCAAGAACCTCTATTCCACCTTGTGCAGCGTAATTACCAGGCGCGCGAATAAATCACAACATTATCATATCCTCTCTGGAAACTTGTCCCGGATCATACAAACGAAATCGCTTTTGACTTCGAACTAGCAGAAGTCGACAGCGATGCGGCTAACAGATATTCAGAGGGGCCTCAGACACCTCATACCTCGTCACATCACTATCAAACATTCCAAGGCCCTGACTTGAGCATTTTCCCCCTCGCTTCAAACGCCCAAGCCACCTTCGCATTTTGTTCCTGGAAGACAGATTAGCACGCACGTACATACGTAAGAGCTGAGGCCACCGGGAATGGCCCACTTAAGCGAAACTCAACAAATGAGACCTTATTTACCAAAAGTCATAATTTTTTAGTCTTCTTATGAATCTCTGTGAAAATGGAACTTATTATTAATTAATAGTAGCCATACCCTTGTACTTAATTACATCCTCAATCTTACAAGTCAATTGCTTAGTGTAGTGGCGAAAGTCACGTGGGTTAACTCGGTCCTATAGCTTTTGCAGCTCCTTTTTCAAATCCACTTTATTTTTGGGCATATAGTCCAAGTTTTTCAATTTCTCCTTCATCCACCTCTAGACTTTCTCAATAGGGTTCAAATCTGGTGAAGAAGGAGGCCAATTAAACCCTCGGATATTGTGCTGTAGTCTAGGTAATTTGGCATGCCCTTTATGCACCTTAGACCCGTCTTCCATGAAGATATACTCCGGCCCTAGATCATCAAAGAGAGGGAAGATTATAGGCTGAAGAACTTGCTGTAGATAGGCTTTAGAACATATGCCCTTGCGTTCTGGAAGCTTCTCTAGGAAGACTAATGGCGACTTGTAATCCCAACTTAATGCCCCCCATATCATGACCGTTGTCCTCCCTGACTTGTAGACTGATTTAATGCAGTCAGGGTACCTCCTCTCATCTACCCTCCTAGTCACATATATCCTGCCATTCTTCCTAGTCTCAAATATAGCCTCATCAGACCATACAACCTTCCTCTAGTCCCCTCCTTGCTTGCCATCATCTCTATGAGCTGCATAGTCTGATGTTCCCTACTATTTATGCTCCTTGGCAAATACATATCTCTTCCTAGCTTGTTTGAGGGTAATATATGGTCGAGGGCATGTAATGCAGCGGCGGTAGCCAGCCCGGGCTAATTCTCGACGAATGGTACGCACCGAGGGTAGGTAGGGTAGCTGCTTTTTGAGAGCCTCAAAAGTCATGCGCCTAGAGCTCCAGTTTTTGGAAATGGTTCGAATGCAATAACGTATGTCGCGTATAGACATGAGATGGTGTCTAGAGAGCTTTCTTTTGCGCTCTCTCCGACTAGATTCCTGCTTAAGAATGCGGCGTACTGTTCTTCGAGGGATATGGGTCTCTGAGACAATCTCGCGTTGCGACTTTCCCTGGCGCTATAGGGATCGAATGACTGCACGTGCAGGGGTAGGCCATTCATTATTCTCTTTCTCGATAGGATCACTTAGGATAAGAGGTGTCTCCATCTTGAATTATGGACTGATTCCTAAGAGGGTTGTTGTGTAGTAAGGGTTTTAAAATGGGGTGTAGAATTTTTACGCGTTACCGCGTCTCGCTTAAGTGGGCCATTCCCGGTGGCCTCAGCTCTTACATGACAACATGATGAGACAACTCACTTCGGAATCCATACGGAGTACAGTCTCCAAACGACACTCAGTAATTCACTTGGGCTTCCCAGTTGTACCCCTTCTTATCCGGGTTCTTCAAAAACTGCGCACATCGTTTTGTAAGATCAGGAAGCTGAGTCAACGTAGCGTCTGCATCTCCCCATTGTCGCTTACAGAAGCTGAGGTTGGCTGCTTTCTCGTTGATCCTGTTATTTCTGATGTGATCGCGCAAAGGCTGGCAGAACGCATGCGTTGTTAATTGCCCATCCTCCTTTACGCCAAGTCCACACAAGGCGAAGTACCAGGTGAGTGGAGGGAGAGAATCGATATTCTGTCACCGAGTATCAGCAAGCCATGCGACGTTGTTAGGGTTACGATTTAAGATCGTCTACAGCATACCCGCATGCAAGTACCAGTCAAGGTTTCTTTCAGCCAGCCATGTTTATATGCCATCGACTGTCTGCCCATTGATATCACGTCAAGGAACTGGGAGGTCTCATTAGACATCCAGCCCCCGCACGTACAACCAAAGTTTTTGATGTTTTCATCAGGGTGTTCCAACGGCTGCACGATCAAGTTTCGACTCCGACACACAGGAATTTGTACCTTGGACGTAAACGGGTCGGGAAAATCTCTCATCCAGTCAGAGACAGTTGCTTGTGGCGCAGGCTTCTCGAGGAAGTTTCCAAAGATATCGTAACTATGACGAGACCCATTCATTACGGCCTCGACAGATGTCCCCCATTTCCCCAGCTTGTCGTACCCGTACAGGGGGACTTCGTGATTTCCTGTTGTCAGGGTAGACCAGCACTGGACCTGACAGACCTCATTGTTCGTAGGGCAACATCGCATATCTTCGTTGGTGTTGTTGCAGGTAGCCCGGATTCCTCCAACTTGGCACGTCAGGTAGCAGATGCTACCTCTCCACGCAGCCGACGTGAGATATACTTGCATTCTTTTCTCCATCGCACTGAAAAGGCAGTAAGCCACAAGATCCTTCATACCAAACTTTAGATGTAGTTACTTACTCTGAGCTATCCGTGGTGTATTCATTTTTCCTTCACCAAGAACTGACAGAGGAATCAATCGTTTCTAACCAATGTGCCGTCTTCAGTCCCATTTCGATCGTATTCGGTCGACTGCTTGCCTCCCAGATGGATGAAGTATAATCTCTGTATTTGCCGAACTGTTTCTCAGTGACTTCTTTGAGATCGGCGGCAGTCTTGAAATTGGCGTCCTTCTTACTTTGGTGACAAACATCAGTGTGGTACGACTGGCTAATATTTGGATCATCCCCGGTGCTCCCCTCCTTTGCTTCCGCTTGATTTGCTTCGGCCTGTTCTTTCTAGAATTCCCATTCATGGTATTCGTTCATAGCATTAACGAGGTTTGTTGCGTACTGCGCCATTTGAATCCTCGATTTCACAGCATCCATAGCTATCTCCGCAACTGCTTGTACTCCTTTCACAATAGGTGCTGCTTCTGGCGCTCCCGCCATAACGAGGGTTGCCGTACCCTTTTCCGTTTCGTTCAAGAGATCTATTCCAGCAAAGACGGCTTGAAAAAACATGCTAGTCTCGAGTTTGGACATCTCACAATGAGCATCCTGGACCATATCAGGCTGACGAGTAAAGTCCAGAGCGAGACTATCGGCCACCAAAGCAATATGCGTACGGGCTGAATCCATGGCATCCTACAAATGAATTACTGGATGTGGTGTAAAGGAGGAAGCAATACTTACATAATTCCTTTTCAGAAGTACATGGAATACCTGGTATTTTAGTCTGAGCAAAAAGAGCATCTCAGAGTGTCGCTCAATTTCCTCGTCGGTCCTGTTCCCACGAATCCCAAGCTGGAATTGTTTAATAGTGGAACAGCTTGGCAAGTCTCCGCAATCTTCATTAAGCTTGCAATACATACTCTTCGCTTCTGTTCCCCAATTTTCCTCCCCAAAAAAAGACATAAGAGGCTTCTCGCTAGCCTTGTATTTCGCGAGGCGATAGGGATCTTTCCATAGAGTTTCCACCCAATTTTTGAAGAAGTTATCAGCTGCGGCATGCACTTCATCGGGAACCGAAAGGTCGGGCGGGTTCATACATTGCGCAGAGCCTGGGGCCGGTGATTGAAGACTGGTTGATGAGACTGCAGCCAGAAACGGCTCATTCCTGGGGAGATGGAGTACCGAGGCAATTGTCATGCCATAGCTGGCGAGTATTCCAAGGAACAAACGGAGGCGTGAGTTCGAGAATAACATGACGACAAACCCTAAATACCTATTAGGGTTCTGAGTGATGCCGTGTGAATGACGCAGATATAGCTGTTTGCGAAGATGATGAGGGGATTGATGTAAGAATGAAGAACAATAATTCTAGAAGATAAAATGAGTATCGTGAAGTGTTTGACGAACATCCATCAACAAAGAGGAGTATTTGAGGGAGCTGAAAATATCATGAGGGGACATGACCAACGCAGGAACAGAGGCTAGTCCCAGACTTGGCATCATTGAAAGTTTGACCATTTGAAAATGAAAAGGGAAACATCGTCATGACACATGCAGAGACTAGCACCGAACTTGATTACGAGCAGTGACAATGTGGTTCAGCCAGAGCTAAGACATAGCTAACTACAGCCATGATACGTCCATATCATCGGTCCCTATGACCTACTCTTCCAGGAAACTAGATAGTGCCTTCATAAAGTAAGGAAAGTTGATCCTGTGTGGTATTTGTGCTGGAACATAGACTAGTGCCTGCACTGAGGATGTAGTAACTGGCATCCATCCTGAACCGCATTCTTGCACCAAGCTCTCATCAGAACAGATTTTCATCTTGAAAACTCGTCGATTTGTTTGGTAGCGAGATCTCGGCGTCTCTCTTCGGCGTCCTGTCACTTGATATAGCGCTGATCTAGACCACGAATGACATAACGCTAGCGGAGAAGGGGTCTGCGTTCACAAGCCTTTCACACGCGCGCAGAAATGATGCAGCCACTCCCGCAATATACTGTCATGCCGTACATTTATTCTCCCCACACAGGCAAGTCGATGTCAACAACTATGGGCTTATTGTACCTCTTGCCGCCACCGGAACCATGAGGCCAGCTTGATGTCATGATGGCTGCATTGATTATGCATGTTTCTCGACGTCCAAGTCTTCCGGACAGAGCTTCCAGATCACACCTCAACGATGGTGGGCAGCCTCCGTGGCCTCGAGTTGCTGCAGGAAGAGTCTCGGCGGGAAGAGCCAGTAGATTCGTTGCGATCCGCGATATTGCGACGTTCGAAGAACGTTGCTGTAAATTGACAACGGGAACAATCGGGGCTTGCGAGGTCGAGAGCGTTGGCGAAGACTCAACAATCTCTCCATTGGACCCATCATTGTCAAGTGCGTTGCTCCCTTTCGAGGTGAGGTCGATTAAGGACATTTTCTTGTTATCTCGGCCAGGATCTTCCCACCGTTGAACACTCTCCTCTTTGTATTTGAGATTGGAAGACCTAAGATCCCAGCGCACACGGTCTGCCCCTCTGCCCTCATGAACATGTCCGCAGATCGCCAATCGAGGTCGTACACGCCATAAAGCATTACGTAGACTCTCACAACCAGCAGATCGACGTTGCCCAGTTTCGTCGCAATGATATTTTGGCGGTGTATGTGTCATAACAATGTCCGAATCGAGGGGGATCTGATCCCAGACATGAACCGCTTCCTCTGGTCTGTATCTGAATGCCCACATGCCATTCTCTGGTGACAATGGAGAACCAAAGATCTTGAAGGTAGTCCGCGGTCCAGTAGGTGAATCGAGCTTGATCGTGGCAGATTCATGCCTGAGCCAACGGATGGAGGCCGATTGTTCGAGGAGTTGTTGGCATTCTGCGGGATCTTGAGGGTGTTGATTATGAAAGTAGGATCCATATTGAGCATAGAATCCTGAATCGAGGGTAATATCATGGTTTCCTATAGGCATCAGAGAAAATTCTGTGGCTCCTGCAGGGAACATACCAGCAATGACTATCTTAGCCTCAAAGTCTGCTTCTTCTACCCATTTGACTGTCTTTCTCAACTCCGATATTGAACCCTGATTCGTCATATCTCCAGCATGTATTAAGACATCACCCTTTGGTAATTTGAATGCTCCGTTGGGAGAGGCATTGTGCGTATCGGAGACGCAGACGAAGCGTGTCTTGCGCATAGTTGGCTGCTGTTCAGTCATTGTGATGTATATTGCAGAGAATGATTTGAAGAATAATTCAGAGAATAAGCTGGTAAAAAGCGAAGGAGGTATGAGTCTTCGCTGGGAAGTAACGACTGTTGCCTACCTTTCCTTACCTGAACCTAACGTTCCAATCTCTGTCAATGCGTAAGGTTAGAAAGACCGTCGTGAGGCTATTGCTGTTGTCCGTCCATCTCCACCGAGACAACACACATCTATATCAGATCTCGAATATGCAATCTGGATAAAATGCCGCCGTTGCAGCTGGGAGGTGGGTTATATGGATCCCCTTTTTCGCCGCTCGGTTTCCCTCCCCGATTTGCTAGTTTCGCCGTCGCTTATTGTTTCCAGGTGCCGACGACGAACTTGGCTTGGGAGCTCTCCTTTCGCATCACGAAGGGGAACACGAATGACAAAGCCATCCGATTCTCTCCATTGCGATCCCGAGCTTGACACAGCCCTCATATCTCGACCTCGACGACCTTCCTCTCTGCCACGGTAACAGCATTCCTTCAATTGACTACCGTGTCGCGTCCGCTGCGTAGTCTGCGCACGTCCACAAAACTAATTCCCCAGCCGCCGTGCCGTCTTCTCAATTGCCTATTCTCGACCTCAGCGAGGGGACTGTACTTTGCAGATATCGTGGGAGAAGAAGAACGTGAAGATTACATCTCGACGTCGGTCGCCTTGGGGATTTCAGGTGTGGTTCAGACACCGAGAGACATTCAAATATCAACAAACCGACTAGCCCAAGCCACAGGCGATCCTTGTTTGCAGCCGATCCTCCTGATTAACAATTCCTCTCGATCCTGAGCAACATCGAGATACCTTCGTCCAACAGGTTGATCGTCAATATCCAGAGGGAGATATGGCTGCGGTCTCCGCGCCGCAAGCCCCAAGTGCGTTGACACCTCCAAGCAGTTCGCATGGTGGCCAAAGTTCTTGGAACTATTCTGTGCCTGCACCAACAGAGGTCAGTGTCCGAAACCTGACCTACTAGACTGTGACTATGAATAAGAGCTGATACAAGATCTCTGCAGAACATCTCCCAGAAATCCAACGAAGTCAATAAACCTCCTCTATCCCACATGAACGGCAACTCGCTGAGCCAGTCCAATTCTCGCACCAACCTCTCGCAACGAAACAATACCCAATCTTCAGACCCTGTATACCTGGCACCAGCGAGGGTGAATGCTTTGACTCGAAAGGATAGCAGTATCAGCGAGACTGGCAGTGCACCAGATAGTCTACTCGATCTCTACGGGACGAATAGAAGTGGGCTCAATATTATAGATTATGGAGATCGGAAGACGATTAATGGAGACGGATATGATGACGAGGATGACCCAGAGCATTCGAGATGGATTCATAGGGACAAACTCGCGCGTATTGAGAGCCAGGAGCTCCAAGCTGCCGGCATTATTCTTCCTCGAGCCCGAGCGCCAAGCAAATCAAGTCGACGAGAACAAAGTAGAGACCAACAAGGGAATGGAGTCAGGAGCGAGCAGGCGCAAAAACGACAACGCGTTGGATCAATCCCAACGGAAGAAGAAGAGGCACCAGAGAGTAATGCATGGGATTTGAGAACACCTGAAGAGGCTGCTGAGGATCAGGGGGATATGTTCCGGGATGTTAGTGGGGGCGTCAAGGGTGTATCACGCATACCAGTCTGCAAAACAAGTCCGCTTCCTATACCACTCGAACACCTCGAAAGAGATACACCAATGAAGAGAAAGCTTAGCGTTGGAAACATTGGAGGTGACGATTCATTAACATATCCCAAATCTCGTGGCAGGAGTCAGAGCATCAAGGTCCTCGAGGACTCGAATGCTACACCTAGCCCAGTGAAGCGTGTCGGACCCGAGAACTCCCCCACGAAGAAAGCTGGAACTCGAAAAGCTTCCACGCCTAGCAATCGTGGACCATCAGGGCAGAGACCAAAGACCCGTTCTGGACCACGCGATGTAACTGGGAATCAACGGCCAACTACTCGTTCGGGTGAGTTAGGCAAAACCAATAGCATAGGAAAGTCCCCAGAAGGAGATCCGCCGTGGCTTGCCTCCATGTATAAACCAGACCCTCGACTTCCACCTGATCAACAGCTTCTGCCTACAGTCGCAAGACGTCTACAACAAGAACAATGGGAAAAGGAAGGGAAATTTGGCAATGTATACGATACCTCTTTCCGACCTCTGAACGATGATGAATATCCTCGATCGCCTGAACCTCCTCTGCAACCTGCCGATGAGGAGGAGCAGAAACCAGAAGAAGAGCGTGGTTCGGAATGGCCATTGCGAGGACCCAAGAGTCCTGCTTTGAGCACAGGTCGACCAGGTACAGCAGGTGGACAAGGCAGCTACTCTACCATGCCAAAGATTGCAGGCACAGCACAAGGCGTAGGGCCCCAAGCGAGTCCGAAACCTCCAACCAGGATGCCGGAGCCACCTGAAGACACCAAGCAGAAAGGCGGATGCGGTTGCTGCGTTATCATGTAATTTTGCTCGAGGATGAGCAGACAGAAAGAAACTTTCTTTTGTGTACACTTGACTTGGCGTTGAGCGATAGTTCTTGTACTTTTGCTGCGAACACCCACATACTTTGCCCTTCGATTTCCTTCCCGCCTTAGTCATGACTTACGACTCTCTTCCCTTTCTTGTTGTTCTTTGAAGTTGCTGATGGATTGGTTGATTCCCCGGTTGCGAAGCCGAAGAGGCTTACTTTTCTTTGGTCGGAAGTATCGATGGATGTTGAGAGGGAGGTGAAGCTCATGTGGGAGGTTTGGATGATACCAGGTGCTTTCCGGTGGGAGATGTGTGGAGAAGTGTATGAGCCGTGTGAGGAGATGGGAGGAGAAGACAGTTGTATTATATTATTTTAATCCAGCTTTGGTCTGGATTGGGGATGCTAGTACATACCAAGGAGTAGACAGTTTCTGCGCAAGCCAGCAGAACACAATTGAGAATTGAAAGTTGACCTTGGCTGTTTTTGCATTCATGATTGTGCTCGCGAAAGATGCGATGGTCTTCAGTCAATGACATTGAATTTGACTTTATATTTTGACCCAGTGAAGTTTGAAGCCATATCAGTGAGCATTTTTACTGATACTCCCCAGCAACAGCCCATGCCAGCATCAATGTCAAGTTATGAATGCAGATTTTACACCTAGTTGCTCAATCCGTCAAGTTCGCAAATCCGAGAATCTCGACTAGGGACACTCGTACAGGTATCACTATCTACATCCAAAACAACATACCACCCTCTTTCCCCTTTTCTCCCAAATCCTAATTTCCCCCCAACTAACCCTCAACCCAAACTTCCATCTCACCTTCCACGCATTCCCGGCTTTATAAGCACTTTCTCCTCCTGAAGCTCTGCATGGATAACAGCAAAGTAAAGTGGGGCGTCAGATAGTGGAGTAAGCAACGTGCAGAGAAGAGCGGGAGAAGGATGCGTGGAACACGGGATGTGGGAACGAGGACCGAGTTCCCGTTTGTGGTAGAGAGGAGATGGGGTTATTTGGGAAGGGAGGTGGTTTGTGGGAACGTGGCTTGATTTTCTCTTGCAAATGCGGATATTTTGGGTTTGCCGTCTGCAGAATCCTTGTGCTCGCCTGCTTTGGGGAAAAGGGTCCAACCTCGAGAGATCTCAGCAAGACACAACTCACCTCATAGGTAGCCCAAACAAAGATCCCAAATCTGCACAGTAAGAAACGCACTCCCCACCTTCGGTCCTTCTTCCCATTCCCTCGCATGTCCCAAAATGCACAACATCGAGATCTCAACCCCGGCCCACGGGAATGCAGAGAAATTCTGTCAGCCTTCTAGCTGACGATCTATGCATCTGCGAGGTCGGAGGAGGGAAACGTTGCATCTCTTCTCTATCTATGTCTCTTCTGAAAGAATGCGCCGCAGGAGAAAGGAATCAACACTAAGCAACGCACTTCCCAACTCCCGAAATTAAGCTTGATGGTGGTTCGGCAATAACCGAACTATCTAGTTCGTCTCGGCACTTGTACCGACGGAGGAGGCCGGTTCTAAATTCGGTCCCAAGGATAGAAAAGCTTGGGGTTTGGAGGAATTTGGTTGGAATGGATGATGCCGTGACTCGGCGCTGGGGGGGATGGATGATTAGTAAACGCTTTGAGGGAGACGGGTGTTTGGGGGTAGGTGAGATCATGAGAGGAAGAGGAGAGGGACTGGAGGTAATGATTGGCGTGCCCATGTGGTCTCACTGTTCACTCGACAGGCAATCTTTCTCATGGAAGCCGAAAAATCAGTTTTAGAAAGACTGGAGTTTCAATCCAGGTGTGGAAAAAGCACCCTAACAGTTGCTCTTGCGCATGAAAAGAGTTAAAATTCTGCACATCAAGCAATCGAGAACTTTTGAATTTGACTCCGAAATCTCACCATCCTTTGCTCGGCCGATACAAATCCCATCCTCCATAGCCGTAGAACACCAAAGAGCGTACATATTCAGCACTCACCAAATGTTCGGAACTCGGCAAGCGGTCTAGATGAGGCTCAACACCAACCGTCCCTACAATGACGATCACCCGCATAATCCATGTTCCAGACCATCCCATCTCCTAGGCTTAACCTTCAGAGTAGTGAGAACCAAACTGTTGGGCCCTTAAACGGGAACACCCTTAGCTTTGAGCATATCTCTCTGTTTTGTTTATAAATCAAGAGCTGGTGGATTTCCCGTCCGAGATTTGCGACTATTGAGCGGGTGAGATTCTAACATGACGAGCGCTTGCATGTTCTGGAAAGTCTGAGACTCAAGATGCACCATAACCCTCAGGGAAAAGGCTGTTTGAAATGAACCCGATCTGAGGGTTTTCAAACATGGATGCTCGGATCAACAGCTAATTATCGTACGAGGTCTTTCGGTTAGGGGATGAGGCTCCAAAGAGACCATTATGACGAGTCCCTGCAGGAGCCATTGTTCTAGAAGGCTTCGGAAAGATTTTTTTAGGAAGAAATCCATATTGTCGGGTCGTTTCTTCCATGTATATGGGACTAACCTCACGAAGCAACCACTGAGGCTGGCTCCTGTTGTTGGCAATGATGAGGCTCAAACAAGGACCATGATGACGGGGCGACATTCCAGAAACTCTCCGGAGCAACCATTAGAGAAGGAATAGGCGGGAGCGGACAGTGACCTTTTTCCAATCTGAGGGAAGACCTCGCTATTGTCACATTCGGCGTCGAATCACTTCAACAACTGGATGAACTTCCCAGCTCCGCTGTTGGAGATGTGGGATTGTACGAAGCCATCCATTCTCCTACGATCCGGAAAGTCTCCGGAAGCATACGGAAAGACTGGGCCATCGGGACTCTTTTCTGAACTGGCACTTTCTCTGCTGAAACAAATATCAACGCCTGATGATCGGATGAGGCTCAAGGAAAGTCCGGCATGACGATAAGCCGCATATATTTCAGAAAGTCTCCGACTGCTCCTACTCGTGGATGCTTGGAGTGTGATCCAAACTTCTGGAACAGCCTCTTTTCTCGGGATTGAGAAACGTTTTGCTTTAGCTTGAAGGCGAGGAGAGAAGATATCTAGCACTCGGAGGAAAGCCCGGCGGAACACCTAGCGGAAGGCGTGAACCCTATATTGTCCGTCTCGAGGCTCGTGATACGAGGAAGGACGTTTCCTTTTCACGATCAATACTTCGTAGACCAATATGCACTAGTGCTCCATTGCTGTGCCGTGAAACGCAAACATCACCGCATCATCCATAAACAGTGCCGCACATGGAATTTCGGACTCATCGAATGAAATGCCATCCCAAGATTCCCATCTCATCTCATCTCATGACTCCCGTCGCAGATGATCTTCCGGAGGAAAGCTCCTGGGCAGGAATCAATGCAGATGTGCCTGCTTAGTTCCATCGAGATTTCAACGCTTGTTGGGGAGAAGATGAGATCTTGGATCATGATAGGAAGAGAGCAGGAAACTAGACAAGCGCTGAAGGCCAAGCTTTGCCCGTCAATTCGGGAACAACGTATCGTGATCGAAGTGTGGTAGCAAAGAGGGGCCAACAGTAGTAGTTTAAGTTGCTTCGGAGTTTAAAAGCTGGGTTCAGATCGAGATTTGAAGAGGGGAAATGCGAAACGGACGGCGATTGGGGGCTCGTGATCTCGCGATCAGAAGCAGATACATGAACATCGAAACATCGACGCGAAAGGTTAAAAAATTACAGTAATTGATTTGGCATGTGCATGGATAGGAAAAAGAGTCCGAGAGAGACAGAAAGGAAGACTCTAATCCGCTATCCGCTATCCGCTATCCGCACACTTAGTCCCTGATCCGAGGTGGCTTTCGACGATGCATTTTCTCGACCCAGAAAAGCAAAGCGTTCCTGGATCGAAACGAGTTTGTTTGTCTTTCTTCTCGACGTGAGTAATTCTGGTGGCTTGCAGCCTTGGTCTTGATGAGGCGTCCTCCGTTGCGGTTCTTGCGGATGGCTGTTTTTGTGGCTTGCTCCCTTGCGTTCGTCGTACTCGGGATACCCACTGCCGTGCAACGGTGAAGAGAATGTGTATCTACACGAAGAAATATGAGGTTATTTCGAGACTGAGACTGAGACTGACCTGGCTTGAGTTGAGTTGAGTTGAGTTGAGTAAGCAAGTATGGAGAAGCTGCTGTTGAATGGAGAGAACTCGGAATGCACGATATGAAGATCACCGAGTTGGTGACAGTGCGCCGTTCCGCATGCCGAGTAACCTTAAGACCCAAGAATGAAACCCAAGCTCCAAGATCTTTTGACTCATCACCATCACCTCCGCACCAAGTATGTGCCCGAACTCAAATATGAGGAATCTCACTTGGCAACAAGGCATTGGCGGAATTTCATCTGCTGGGTTGCTGACTGTCTTTAATTTTTCTTTTACTTTTTTTCTCTTCTGCGGAGACTTGAGACATGCCGTACTGTACCGCAACCGGCTTCCCTTTTCATCAGCGCCATGGCTGATGACTGTGTGACTGTGCGTCGCAACCTACTGTACGATGAACTGCTGCAGGGCAACGCAAGACATGATCCGCAGTTACGAATGTGCGTACTCGTACCTGTACGAGTATAGTGTTGATTTATTCCTACGATGGATGTGCCAATGGGCTGATGGGAGGGACGATATGGTTGATCGTCCAACCGCCCCCTCATTTTGATCTTCATGAAACATGATAGAATTTCATGATCTGAGTGAGGGGGGTGGAGAACTGATTCGCATCGAACATATCCCCCGCCAAGCCCCATATGTTTGTGAGGCCAACGAGAATCAACTCAGAGATAGAGTTCCCTCGCGCCCGCTCTTCGCGACTTCACACGGTTACGCGTCGACATTTCAAGGCTGCCAAGAAAAGGAATATCCTTGTACAGCTGTTACGCCAATCGAGGGTGCCCTGCTGCATCGGATCTGTGTGGATGTAATTCTTGGGCGCAGCACAAAGGAAAATAATACGTACAGTAAATGCCAATCACTTTGACAAGTCTTGGCGGGTGCCTTTGGTGCCCAGCGAGTCGGAGGCCGTCTGCCCAGAAGTCCAAGTGAAGTAGGTTTTCTTAACAGAAATGCGCGTCTAATAATATTGGGCATCTGTTGGGTGGAGTGTGAGTGGTTGCAGAGACAACATGCCATCCGCTTCATCTACTCGGAGTCAAGTCCGATAAACTCGGGAAAAGGGAGGGCATCTCGTGGCTTGTGCTGGTGAGTGAGTGAGTGAGTGAGTTTGCTAGAGATGCTGTGTGCATGCGTGAACTTACAGTAAAGACTAAGTAAGCTGTTGACTGACTGCGCGGCCTGAGTAATCCTGACTGTAGGCGGAACATCCGAACCATCACAACAGACTACACATAGATATAGACCTGTCACCCCCTTCAAGACCAGTTTCTTGGATGATGTTTCCATATCGAAAGATTCAGATACGCAACGCAACACTTCACTGACGTCCCCCGCATCCACCATTCCGCAGCTCACGTACCACAACATACTGTACTGCACTCTGCCGTCGGCGCCCTGTGGCTTCTCCCTTCTCCTCTCTTACCGTCGGTCAAACTACGCCATCATCACACAATCCGTTCTGCTCCCCCAACTTTCTGTTTCCATTCAGACCCTCCAGACCCTGATATTTACATGCATTGCAGAAATCAGGGCTCAATCCAGAATTCATTCGTACCCTGACCCACGCCTACTACCCTGCGAATCAGGTGCCTCACTCCATCTCACACGCCACGCCTCGACTTTCTCTCGCCTGCGTCCCAGCTGCCTGTCCAGCGTGCCCATTGACAGCTGCTGCTTCACCCCTCGTTTACCTCACTTTGCATAGCCGAGTTGCCCAGAGTGACCGGTTTGAGCAGCGATCCGCGACCCCTCGCTCGCGCTCTCCCAAGTGTCCACCAAGCCAGCCAAGGTCCTCGCCCCATCGTCGCCCCCCCCAGACCAGCCCCAGCCAGGCTAGGTAGAGCCAGCCTAGAACTCCCTGATCGGCCCCACTGGGACAGAGAGATCGGATTTTCAAAGTCTCATCGACGCATACAAATATTACCGCCTGATCTCCCAAGATTCTTCCCTTTTCCTGCTACGTACTGAACATCCCTGAGTCTCCTCTTCGACAGTCCTCTCCTACCCTACCCAACTGTACTCGCGCCTTGGATCGTGAGCAACGCAACTGGGTGCACGCAACTGAAACATTCGCCGGCACATTTTTCAGGAATACCTCACCGGACATCACCGCGTTGCTTCCAAGGAGATTTAATCCTTCAACACCACACCCACCATCACCACCAAAAAGACATTCCTCACCGAAACCACCTCCGAAACATGTCTTCAAGATTCTTCCAACTGCAGACCGAAGCTGCTTATAGTTCACGCTCTGCGTCGCCTTCACCTCACAGACCGCAACCAACGGCCACTCAAGGATACCACAGTCGAGCATCGACCTCCTCCGACTCGTCTTCCTACTCCAGTTCTTCGTCCAGTTCCTCGTCCTACTCTTCCTCTTACACCGAACCAAAACGATACAGCATGGACTCCCAAGTTCAACCCCGAGTCGAGATTCTACGATGCTCACGCTGTGCCAAGTGTGTGGAAACAATTGTCACTTCGCGGGGTGGTGAAGATGCGAGCTCAAGTGGCATGGTGAAGTTTGGACACAACCTCTACTACTGCGACCGATGCGCACGGATGGTCGGATACAAATGAATGAACCATCGACATCAGATGAACGGATTACGATACTGAATGGAAGAAGAGGAGGATCACCACAATACCGAGTCTTCGCAATACACGAGCGGATCATTCCCTTCGACGCAATTTCGAAATACCCTCACCAAAAACGCATCGTCACTCCACCCCAGAATCCCATCCCCAACACACATCACAATCAATATTCACGATACTACACCTCACACCTCCTCGGTCGCACACCTTCCAGCCTAATTTCCATATCGGCACCACACCTCCGCAATCTGCAGTTCTCGCCTACCCCTCCTGCAGAAAGCCACAGCGTTTGACGTCCACTCACAAGCCGCCACACCACCCACTTCTGCCCTCGAATTGGTGGAAGTCCCAGGTCGAGAACCATCCTGGGAAGCAGACGTTGGAATCTGGAACATGATGTCATTGTGCCTATTCAGGTCTTCGGTGAATTGGGTATCGAAGAACCTGCGGCATTTTGATGCCTTGATTGCTGCATACATGCAATGCAAGAGAATGGACATGCAGATACGTTCAACATCCGACACGACATCTATTCTGGTCGGTGTAACAAGAGATGAGACAGTCTTGCGTTACGTTTATTGTGGAGGCGGAGTATTGATACGAGTTCAAACTGGAACGGATGGACCTTCCCTATTGTTCTTTCTCATGACGATCATGGAGACATTTTTCTATTTTCAGTTCTGATGTATAACGATTTGCAGCGACCAGCGAGCGAGCGAGCATTTGCTTTTGGGGAGATTTTTTTTGGAGGAGCGCATACGTTTCCTTGCTGCTGCAGCAAACTCCAAATGAGTCGAGATGTATGATATGGTGGCTTTAGATGAGAAGGGGGAGGAGTCAGCTGGTCTGTACCGAATGTCTAATGAATCGAGCGAGAATTATCACCCAACTCAACTTCTTGATTACGAATGTGAAATGTATCCGGTCTCAACATGACTCCTGCCCAATAAGCCAATGACCTGCTAACCTACTTCTTTGTTTCTTACCCCAATCTATCCCTCCCCAAAATACGCCCTAACAATTCCAGCAAACACAAAAATCATGGATGGATGTGGATGTGGTCACGGTGCTGCAGGCTGAATTGTTTGTTCGTCTGATTTAATTGATCACATTTCTTTTGATGATAGACGCTCGCTGCTGTGTCACGGTGGCTGATCTTATCTGATTGATTTTCTTCTTCGGAGACGCAGTGTCACGATCGTGGTGTAACCAACCTCCCTTCTTATTTGATCTTTTCTTTTGCTTTCTCTCATTCATTCCATTCTTCATTTTCATTCCCATCTCTCATGCAAGTCCCTCGACGCCAAAGTTCTAGACCTGACGATCACCTCGGCTGGCCCCGAGGCTTTTTCCTCACTACAGTGCTGACTGCAAATCTGCATATCCTTTCCATTTTCATTTCCGCCTCTCTCTCTCTATCGACTCCCTGTGTCGTGTGGAAACCCTCCACCTCCAACTCCACATCTATCTGTCCTTATCCTCTCCTCGAGTCCCAGCAACGAAACAGCCGGGCGGGCTAAGCACCTCGGACATCGAAGACCCTGAGCGCTAAGGTCTAGACTCGCACCCTTGGATAGCTGGACGTCAACCTGCAGCTTAGCGTCCAAGTTCTTACCGTTGCCTTGCGGACCCTTGGGGCTAAAGGGACGTGTCTGCAGACCTTGTTCATGCGTAAAGGGTTGACGGTTGACGGGAATGGCTGGCTTCGGTGGCTTGAGAGGGATGGAAAGCTTTACTCACCGCACTTATGAGGTATGTAGGGTCTAGGGTCTTGGGGTCTAGACTTTCGGGGACTTTGGAGGGAAGTGGAGGAAGATATCATCGTGCTTTTGATGGTTTGAGTTGGCATTTAGTTTGGATGCATGGCTGCTGTGTTGTGTTTATCCTGCGTTTGTTGTGACGCGAGGTTCTGTTCCAGTGGTCATTCTTCCGAGTGATGGAAGGTTGAAACGTTGCAGACTGCAGGGACGTGTTGTTCACTCCGCTTGTATTGAGAATTTGAAGATATATTTCTGGCAGAGTTTATTGTTCTCCCACTTTATAATGCTATTATCGTGTTTTAACGCTCGGAAATCCCGAGCAAAATGTAACAGAACGTTCTCCTGCCATCGCAGGACAGTAGATTCCTCAATTTCTAGTCTCAAGTACTCGTCACGTGAATACATTCTAGTTGCAATCACGTCTTCTTTTTGGAAATATTCAAGTCATGTTTGTTGCTACTTGTACCCTCAGCTACATAAATTTGGCGCAAGCAGGAACAAAACTAACTTACACGAGCGAATATTAGCTATATACAATATCATTCCTCAAAATACGACCCTCCAATCAGGGCTTCGCCTGAAACCTAGTCTGCGAGGTGAGTCTCGCAAATATCCTTCACGAAGGATATTTGCTTTCACGTTGGCCTCCAATCTTTGGGGTGAAAGCAAAATTTGCTTTCGCTTTTTCAGCTTGCGCATGCAAGCCAGTGGGCTTTCAGCCAATGGGATCTGCTGTTTTCCCTCGTCCATCAACGTAAGATCTTACATTTCCAGAATTTCGACACCCGATTAGCCAATGAGCTCACGTCAAATCCTCGACCATAACAAGCCCGGCGTATTTGGCCTCCAAATTACCCTAAATGGACGTGCGATGCCGGTACCGGTACCGTAGCCTTGCACAATCTCTCAAGTCTTGTCTTTTCAGGAGTTTATTTTCTCGTTCCAAGTTTGGAGGCCGTGTGTGGGTATTGCTGTTTGTTCGTGCCGGGATTAATTTCTCATAACCACCTTCAACAACTGAACCCGAGTGGGAATTGGTTGGCTCGGCTCCTGAAGAGTCTGACTGACTGCTCAGGCTTCCATTTTCCAGTGCCTCAAGAACTCCTGATCAAACCTCCTCGCCAATTCATCAACAGACCTGTCCTGTAGAGATGGCTTGGACAATGCACAGGCTCGTGTATGAACCAAGAAATGGAAAAGTACTCGACTAAGAAGCGCTGGACTGGGGCTCGTCTGAGAGGTGTGCTTAGCACTTAAGTTGAAATATCTCGCAGAACATTCACGATTGTATGGAGTCAAATAATCGCTTTTGAGAGAGTGTGTTCATTATCTGTTGCTTGTTTGATATGAATCGTCATTGCAAATCCGTTCAAGGCAGCACTCACCCAATTGCTAATAGCCCTATACTCCAACCGCACCGTATGTCCATCCAATTCGTGGCGCCTGCAAATGAAAACCTCTGTACACCCTCAAATCATCTAGCCTGTGACTGGACGACGTCTTAAGGGTAAGTGATAGCGCTTTTCCAACTCTTCTGCGAACTTTCCCATAGATAATTCCACAGTCTCAAAAGCCCAGCGACGGAAACTGAAGACCAGACCAGGAAAGAAACCTTGGATAAGGATTGGCAAAGGGGTGTATTTGCCGAATTCGTCAGGTCCGAAGAACTCATCTAGAGGGACACCATTTTTCCAAGTTTCCCGATACACTGGATAGAGCGTATTGCATGTAAGCCCAAGACACACAGAT
Source organism: Mollisia scopiformis (assembly GCF_001500285.1). Classification (NCBI taxonomy): domain Eukaryota; kingdom Fungi; phylum Ascomycota; class Leotiomycetes; order Helotiales; family Mollisiaceae; genus Mollisia; species Mollisia scopiformis. The sequence goes on from NW_017263605.1 coordinate 931,109, forward strand.
GAGACACGATCGAGGTGTTGGAAGATCAAGAAGTGGATTTCGGTAGGCAAGGTAATAAGGGTTGTGGCGTTGACGGCGTTTGAGTATTCAATGACCTTGGGTTCGACTTGTTGATCGTCAACTTGGGTTTGCGCCTTCGTCTTGGTGATCTTGTTGAGATTGATTGTGGCCGAGGAATTGGTTTTCGAAGCAGAACCCATGGCGAACATTGCTTTGCTTCGGGATTGTGTTCTAAGGTAGTCGTCTATCGGGAGATTTTGTAGTTTGAGAATGTCATGATCGAAGACTGTGGAGATACAAACCACGCAAACAGCGTATGGAGACGCTATAGCGGCTTCCTTCAAGGCGCTACCGTCCAACTTAAACTTCTCAAAGGTGAATCCCTTGTGCGTTCCCATTTCTGTCTTTACACTCAAATCCATAGTAACCTTTCCAGGATCAGACATTCGTACAATATTCTCGGCTACGTTTAATATGGATCGGTAAGGAAACTGCTCAGGCTGTTAACATGAATTGAACTTGAAATCACAGTCGTGCCGTGTCTAGCAAGGAAGTAGTAGAGATAGTATTTGCATTGACTAAGTAGAAGCTTGAGGTAAAAGATTGCTTGATCTGTCACTCCACCTTCCTTCCCCATCTCACTCACAATATGTTCCACCAAGAAGTGGAAAATCAAGAGCTTCACTGATATTGTGGCCTATTCCAAAATAGCGAAAGAACAAGCCGCAATTGCCAGACTCAAGATTCGCTCCTAATCGCAGTAGGATCACCCAATTCGTGGCATCCGCAATTGCAATAACCTCTATAATGTCGAAGGTATCAACTCATTCGATCTTAGTCCGAGCACCCCAGCCGTAGGAAGGGAGCTCCCACTAGCTCCTCTCCATTTGCATGAACCGTAGCGTCTTATTTCGTGAGCCCTTATGACCCCTATGCCCCCAAACCGAAAGATAGACATGGCCAGGAAGGAAATCCCTTAAAAGAGCTCCCAAACAGAATTCCCATCCTTCCCTGTATTGGCCATCCGGGTAACACTTGTTGATGCCTATGATGTATGCACTCAGACCAACTGTTCCATGGATAGCTCGGTGGATCGGATAGAAATTCTTGCACGTAACTCCAAGGCAAGTGGATGACACTGGATCAAGGTGATCGAAGATCATTAAGAGGATCTCGGGAGGCAAGGAAATGATTGCTGCGGTGTGGGCAGCGTTCGTGAAGATTTCAGTTTCAATTGCAGTTCGCGCCTCTGAATTGGTAATATCGTCGATGATGTCGCCTGAGTCGTCGCTCTGTGAAGAGGGAGCCATCCCGAACAGTGACATGGCTCGGGGCTATGATCTTGTGTTCAAGAGTCTGTGACGGCAATATTGTCAGTCGAGTTGCGCACACAAGCAAGTCAAGGCGGCTGGGATCTTACAGGGAAAGAAGTTTTCCAGGTGCACAAGGAGCCGAGCCGAATATTGTGAAGGTGGTATTCTGAAGAGATTGCGCAAGCCTCCAATGGATGTTGTCTGGCTCGAACACAGCAGTTGCGTGCGCTGGCGTTGCAGAACACTTTGAAAAAGTGAAATCCCAAGCCTTAAAATGAATAGTTCCGGGTCATGATCAACGCCTCAGATTCACTTGGAAGCGTCAGCTCAAGCCGATGTGATCAATTTTTTGTAGACGAATATCTTTGTGCTGAGCTTTATTCTTAGCTATAATATTAGCTATACACACAAGCCCTATACTCCACTCAACCTTCGAAACTTTTCATCAAACCTCCTCGCCCAACATAAACTTCACTCCTGCCCTCACAATCGTTTCGGCAATCCTCATCTCCTCTTCATCTCTCGGCGCATACACCATAGTATAAGTAACCGGAAGAATCGATCCACTCAATCCAAATCTCTCTCCCCATCCTCTCTCAATAATCAACTTCGCATCGCTCGGAGCTAGGGAAACGTGCATGCTCCCATCACTTTCATGCAAATGGGCGATCTCATTCCTGGTTCCGCCTGCCCCAAGATGCTTTATGATCGACGGGTGAATAAACAGTGCTGGACCAGTGCGTTCCAGGACCGAGATTGAGACTTGAAGTTGTGATGGCTGGGAACTAGCCAGGGAGGTGATTAGGGTTTGGAAATACTATAAGTGTAAATACTTGGTCATGAAGGTGGAAAGGGAACAAACCTCTCTAAAATCCTCGGTTGCCTTTTGATTCAATTGACGCTGAGGTAAAATCCATCCACAGACTTCAGGTCTCTCTCCCTTTCTTCTCGGTATGTCATCCTCGCTCAAATGAGCTTTCTCTCCTGCAGGGCCGCTTTTCTCCAAGATCCGAGGATTTGATATGAATGAGGTATCGAAACGAGCTGCCTTTAATGGTCGAAGAAGGGTGGCGATTAGGTAGCCGAAAGGGTTGTGAGGGAGACCGCCTCGGCCGACTGACAGCCAGGCACGGTAGTCTGTGTATGCGAGGTAGAGGATGGGCAGGGAGATGGTAGTTAGGAGGGCGTTGCGGGGGTTGATGAGGTGTTGAATGTTAGGGGGGAGAGTGGATGTCATCTTGCGGGGAGACGAGAAGCACGTTTACGTGGTGACAACAATGATGTGAACTACCGATGAATGTCTCACTTCTCAGGATGTATTGAGATGGATGAAGGTATCGTGGAGATGCCGTTTGAATTTCAGGTGATAAGGCCACACCTCTTGCATTGCGAACCGAGCCGCTCAGTCCGAGCGGGGTTTATGCTTACTTCACTGGTGTGACACAAGACATAGGCAACTTCGTAGTCTTCCACGAAATGAACTTTTCGGTTCCCATTGGATCTCGTGGAATTCTTCCCTGGAGCACAATTACCTAGGTAAGGAGGATCTCTCCGGCTTGTGGCTGTCGCCCTCGCTTAGACCCTTATCTGCTTGGAGCCGAGCTTGAGGAGTCGTGGAGCGTTGGGACAATTAACTCTTGCATCAACATAACGTAACCTTACCCGCATCTTTACTTTCAGAGCGCCATTCTCACTTCATTTGATTTCTCAACTGACTCTCGCGCTCTTCTGTCCAGTATCACAACCCTCCTAGTGCTCCTTGCGTTCACTAATTGCCCCCTTCTATCCAAAGAACTTGTCCATCTCCTCTTGAAGAACATCAACTTTGAACTACGAGACGCTCTTGTTTAATGACAGGAATCTAACCCTTGATGCATTTTTCCCACAGTTGTTCCAGACTGGCTACACCTGATCCTCTGGTTCAGGAGGTGGCCTCGAAGTGTTCCATTATTTCACCTCCATTATCAGAGTTGCTGTGCCTTAAGTAGATGAGAGCTATGTAGTTTGCGATGCCACACATTCGAAGACTCGCAGATGTGGAGGAAGGATCGCGTGTACGGTACTCGATAGTATGGTTGGCTGCTTGGCTTTCGGACTCCAATAGGGTGGAGATCTGGGAGAAGTGTTAGTACACGCCCAGTCCGCGGAGATTGATGGACACACTCATGGATTCACCTTGTTCAAGTTATTTCCCACTCGTAGAATCGAAACTACATGCTCTTTAGTCCGAACAACGGTTGGGGGAGGGAGATCAGTACACACGGGCGCGACAATAGTCCCTGTCAACACTCTGCAAAGGATGAACCGTATGGTGATTCGGAATCCACGAAGTGATTGTTCGTTCTCTGATTACAGCATATCGTCTTGTCTCCGCGGGGCGGAGAGGCGTCTTGTGATAATGCAAGCGACATTGTTAGAAACGGTGTTGGACTTTACGCGGAAGAGGTTGTTCGTAAGTGGGACGGCGCGAGGCTGTTATGAGGCTGAAAAGTTAGCTCAGATTAGCTAGTGTGGAGTTAGGGGTTCTGTTAAGCCACGACATCTCAACTCGCGAGCATCATCAACGCCAGCTTCACAAAGTACCAGCTCATTATGGGTGTTCCATTCTCACAAGAAGTCAAGACAGCCGTCGACCTCGCCAGTGATCTCGCAACCGACCTGAGATCCCATGCCACAGTCGTACTTTATGCCGTCGTGATTGTTTCTGTGATTCACACAGTCCTCCTCAGTCTATTCCTTCTGGCTGTCATTGGGCTTATCGTCAGCGTGAATCCGGATCTTGCTGAAGAGAGGAAGGCGTTTGTAACGCCTGCGGTGAGGTGGATTTTGTTTCCATTGCGAGGGTGGAAAGCTGTGTTTGCTGGGACGGCCGGGAGGGAGCGGCCCCGTGGTCAGGAATTTGAGAATGAGAGCAGGAGCTCGAATGAGAGTGCGAGAGGTCAGAGGCGGAGAAAAATGTTTTCTGGCGGTGGAGAATAAGAGGTGGCCGATCACCTCTCGCATGAGATTCGTCTTCGCCTTCTGGGGAAGAGCTTCTGGAAAAGTTTTCTCTCCTCGACATACCCTTTCGCGTTGTTGAAGCCACTTAACTCATTACTCGCCTTCACTGTCTCCTTGGAGCGTGGATTGATTAAGAGTATTCGGGAAGGTCGCCGCGTACCATCTGAATTATCGAAGGCATCGCATCATTTCAAAACACAATCATTCACCAGGACTCAACATTCAAAAGCCAGTGAGTCATCCCCCGAAGATCACCGTGACACGGTTATCCGTTGGAGACCAAATATCTGACTATAGTCTCTAAAGCTTCACACTTAATTTTCAACAAAAATTTCCATCAGAATTTACCTCTTTTACCATAATACGTCACCTTTAAAGTCGGCATCATGCGTACAAAGCAAACAAAAACAACATCTAAGCGTACCGAACCATCGAAATCCAAGAAGCCATTCAAGTCAACGGTGAAACCCACCCAGGAAGTTGCACCATCAGATCAAAAAGCTCACCTCTGGGAGATCAAAAGCCCTTGTGCCGAGCCTACAGGGCAGTGGCCTAAAGGCGTGTCCTCATGCAACGATGGGTCATGGCGGAAGACGATTACATGGCTCTTGACCAAGGTCAAGGATTTCATTTCAAAGCGCAAAGGAGGCTGCGTGTTAGATATCCCCCCTGGGAACTGTGTTAAGTTCGGCGCCCAAGTGCATCTCTCGGAAGCGTTCGCACTGCGGCTAGTCGCGGAGAAGACAACAATCCCTGTTCCCCGGGTTCTCAGTGCGTTCATAAAAGATGGATCCACTTACATCGTCATGGAAAAGATCAATGGTATTACTTTGGAGGATGCTTGGGGGAAGATGCCAGATGCTGAGCGTCGCCTTGTTATGGCCGAGTTGAAGGATTATTTTGAACAGCTTCGCAAGATCCCACACCCAAGGCCCGGCACTATATGTACAGCCGCTGCAGATGATCATGCGCTGTATGATCTTCGAATTTTCCATGGCGATCGGGGGTTTGGGCCTTTCAGAGCGAGGAGGACTTCAATCTATTCCTTCGGAACGGTAATCAGAGCGGGCAACCAGCTAGAACGAACGACCTGGAGACTCTGATCCAAATGCAAAGCAAGACCCAACACAAAATGTGTTTCACTCACGGTGATGTCACTCCTAGTAATATCATGGTGAAGAGGTCTTGGTTGGGAAAGTACCACGTGGTTGCCCTGCTCGACTTCGAGAGGTCTGGTTTCTTTCCAGAATACTGGGAGTATGTTTCAGCCAAAGTTCCCGAGACCGATTTGAAGTCGAAACAATGGAACGATGAGGTTGAAAACTTCTTGGAGCCATATCCAGCAGAATTGGAGATGGATCGAATCCGTTTGAAGTACTTCGGCCCTTATGGCTGTTGGCTCTGACACTTGAATCGAGCTCGCTTGTCACATACTTGTACAATCAAAGCGCAGATCTTTAAAATATCACGAATAGAAATAAGAAGAACACTTGTGACTTATTTTTGACAGTATCTCGAGCAGTTTCATGTCTATTCTCGAGGGATGAGCTGTATCAGTTCTCACTGCATTTTTTTTTTTTTTGAAATCCATCGATAATTGGTTCAACATCTATGTCTCGCATATACATTCCTACTCGACCAAGTGGCTCATTTTCATCATGCTCATACGGAAAAGCCAAATATACTAACGTTCCCCTCGATACTGGCCCCATTGACGTTCTTATTGACGACTTGTGTTCCGTTAATACTCACGTCAAAGATCGAACGCCGGCCTGTCGTACTAGTATTATCGTCGAGGCCGCATTTAAAAGGATCGAACATAGGGACCGCGTCCATAGATGGGACCACGGCAATATCTCCATTAAGGACCTTTTCACGAGTGAACTCTCCAGCCTTCTTGAACAGCTTCTCCAGGTTTTCCAAGCAGATCATAGACTTGTTGAAAATCTTGTCTTTCTCTTGAGCATTGTAAAGGTGCATGAAAATGTTTCGCATCCAGAGTGTTGCATCTTCGTCCCTTCGACTCGATGTCACCTTCGCAATCTCGTTCTCAAACCTCTCGTTATCATAGAAGCTTTCAAATGAGGGCTTTTTATACCTTTTGCACCTTTGATTGTGAGTAATTCTCTGGTAGATTTCATGCTGTCGCTGAATGATCTAGTTAGAAGTGAGAATCAGAAGCGCCTATGTTGTGCCATTTCGAGTCAGTAGTGAGCAAAACAGCTGATAATTTTGAATCAGTGCTCTTTTCACTCGTCATGGCACAACAAGAACACTCACTGCTTCTTAGAACATTGTCGAATCACTTGTTGTATGCGCCCAGGCCGCATCAGCTATAAAATACCCTTCTCACATCCCTCAACCTTTTTCTGCTTTCCAACCAAACATATCAAAAGCTATCACATCTCAACACAACTCTCGACAGCCAGCGCACCATACTTCATCTCACAAAACCATACTATCCCAAAGAATACACGACATCTCAAGCAATGGCGACCGACCACGCAGAGATCGTTCAAGGCTCTAATAATCTCTTCATCGCTGCCGCAGAGACACCGCTGAAAGAGCAGAAAATCATCTGGGTTCTCATGACGGGAGACAACGAAACCTGGGTCGACAACCTCGCCACCGATAAGATTGAAGAATGTCAAATTTGACGCTCACCCGAGTGGCCTATATCAAAGACATGGAGAAATTCGAAGAGGCTGCCATTAAAGTCGGCATGCCACCCAAGCAGGAAATAGGAGGGATCTACGACCCTGACGATGTCATGCCACACCCTTTGAGGGAGCATGGTCTGCTATACATAGCTAAGTTCTTCCGAGCTTTGAGTTGGGAAAATCGATTTGGGGAGATCTTTACCAAAGGCAATTTGACCGATGCCGACGGAATACTAGAGCGCTCAGTTGAATATACCCAGAGGATGATTGGTGAGGGCAAGCTTATTCGTGAAAGTGCTTTTGGGACTACGGCGATCCCAACCTTGGACTTGCTCGCTGGCAATCAGATGGACAAGAGCATCTCGTCCAAAAGTGATGCATAGAGAGAGGGACAGACAGGTATCACAATCATCATATCTTGCATGCGTTGATGTTAACGAAGGGAAGTCTTGAAGAATAGAGGAAAGGGTTGATAATTGCATGTTTGATACATGCCATCGCTGGTCGATGTTAGCTAGTCGAACTGAAACGTTGCTTTACTCCATGTGTAACTGATAGCAAACCTGGGAGAAAGCCGTACTCGAAATAGTGAAAATATCAGATGACCCACAACCTAAACTAAGTTGGGTTACGCCATGTGCCAACATTTCTCTTTTCTCCAAATCATATATACCAGAGCAGACATAATCCAAGGAGTTGTTACTCGGCCATGAGCATCGCTGTAGCCAGTTGTTTCGTCCTCTTCGTCAACGAACAACAGAACGAGCGATAGAACGAACTAACAGCCGCGATCAATCTTTTCAGACCAGATGTCTAAACCACTCTATTGGCTAGGAAATGGCTCGCTGGAGTCTGTTGGCAAAGGAAGCAGGTTTGAACGCAAATCACACAGCATATCTCCATACTGCAAGAACGATTCATTCATTGTTGAATCTTTCTCTACGCAAACCAACGCATAGAATTCAGATTAACGCCACCTATCAAAACACCACACCTTTCATGACACAACACCCATATACCAGCCATATTCGATCCTGCCCATCGACCAATGGAGCTGATCAAACAAGCATGCACGCCAGTACGCATCGAAATCGTGAAGATAACCTCTCGTCAGTACCGTGAGAGAGAAACCAAACACCACCCCGCCGATGATACAGGAACAAAGAGATTCCCTATGCTAGTCGAAAGCTTTCCTTCCCTTCCAGCATTATTTGTGCATTTCAAAGCAGAGCCCATCAATGACCACGAACTCCAGTACTACTCCTTTTCAAAGCGACCTAGTTTCTCCTTCGATCACCATTCCGACTCGAAGGACCAAAATCGGGCTCGGTAATTGCTTTCTTTGTCTTGGTGCCTTTCATTGAGAACTCTGCCATCAGTGCTATGTGGTCACTGGGGAAATGGTAGTTGGGAAATCCAGGGACCGTCGCCATGTAGTCCTCATCTACTTTACCCAACAGAGCAACGTTCTCTAACGCATTGGTCGAATACCAGATATGATCGATCACACCTCGGAATCCTGGAGTGTAGTTGGTGTAGGGTACGGCTTCGGGCGTCTTGTCCAGATTCGTGTATGCGGATCGCAATGAAAAGGGGTGCTCAATTCCATCCTTCGTAAAGTTTCCATATGCGCGGTCTTTGAATTCAGGGATATCAGGCTTGACGGTACCCTTGGCAAACAATTCCGATACCGTCGAGTCTATCTCGGAGTTTTGATCGGCACAAATGACCAGTGGCAAGAAGGTTTTGTTTAGATACTCCTTGGAAGGCCCAGGCACAACTTCTGTTTCGACTTCCGAGTTGTCCTCATCTGCCAGTACAATCCTTCTCTTGTCCTTGTCCTTCTGAGGTGGATGATTGATCCATTTATCCGCTAATCTGCTGACCTCGCCGAGAAGCATTGCAGCCTGGATCAGCTTTACATCACTGTATGCAGGATCCCAGAAGAAGTGAGTATTGGCAAGAATCAAACGAGACCCAGTGACGATGTTCTCAAAGAAAGTCACCACACCAATATGATCCCTGGGCATGACGCGGTTGAAAATATCGGCCTGTTTGCTCATGTCTGGACGATTGATGGCGAGGTTGGCAAAGTCTACCAAAGTCTTGTCGAGGCAGATGTACTTCCTGTATTTATAGAAAGTCGCACATCCATCAACGTTCTGCCGTTCCGTTGGACCCATGGTCCGAGATCGAGTTCGTGCCCAGAAAATGCCTTTGTACCCATTATGTGCAAGCTCCACGCAGAAATATTCCTTGAAGGTATTGTCGTCGACTTCTTGGAGGCAGATAAAATCGGCATTCTGAAGTCGGATATCTTCCAGCACAGTTGCTCTCCGATGTTCCCATGCCAGTGCGGCTGTCGGTGAATGACCGTATAACCGTGTCGTACATGCTGGGGCGGAGAGGATATTGTACGAGAAGACCTTGAACTTGTCTTGATTCGGAGATGCCTTTTCGTCGTCTAGGAGACTGATGATATCACGAGGTGGGGGAGGATCGGGGACTATTCGATGTCAATACCGCTTAGTTCTTCCTCGCCGAAGGAAACTTACTTGGAGCAGTTTCTCGAAGCTCAGTGATGAAAGCCTTTGTTCCTTCATTCATGACCATTTGCTTGATCTTGTGGTTCAGAGGGTTTCCTTCGATGCCAAGTACTTCCAAATTGAACAAGGAGCCCATTTGATAAGGAAATTCCTGGATCTGGTTGTGGAATACAAGAACTTGCTTCAAATATACGCACATACCCAGCTCCGTCGGCAGTTCCGTCAACTCGTTATGCGATGCGTCAAAGTGCGTCAAATATCTTAGCTGTGCAATTCCAGAAGGTATACAGGTGAGCTTGTTCGAAGCCACGTATAGTTCCTTCAGAAATGTGTACTTGAAGACTGGGGTCGTTAGTACCCTTAAACCTTGACCACTGACGTCCAAGTTATGCCAATCTTGTCGCTTGGAGGGATTGTTATCTGCCATTCGACCGAGATTGTTCTCTCCATCCTCTTGGTTCTCAGCGGTCTCGGTCGAGCTCGGGACATGCGCTATGCCCTTGTTCTCACCAGCCTTCAGTCTTGCAAAGTGGTTCGGAGCTCCTTCCATCATGCGGGTGTGGGCATTCTCCGACTCTTTGTGCAGCTCTAATTGTAACCCCCAATGCTCATTGATCGCCTGGGCCTGCCCTCCCCTTGTAACCGCACTTTGCCCATTCTGCAGGGCCGCTGGTGTGAACGTTGGTGTTGAGTTTGACAGGACGGTCGAAGAGAATGTCGCATGGTGGCTGAGCACAGCACCATTGGTCGTGTGGGAAGATTGGTCTTGCTGCATGCTCGGATGATGTTGTCCATGCTGTTGATTTGGATTTTGGTGTTGTTGGTAGTTATACATCATCTGCATTTGTCCACGCCCATTAGCTCCGTTGACACGGCCATGCTGCCCTTGCTGGTGACTGAACATTCCGTATAGACCCTGAGCGGGAGAATTAGGGTCCGGGGATCGAGAAGGGGAAGGAGTATCGACGCTGAAAGCAGATCGGATGTTATTGGGTGGAGTGCCGTTTCGAGGTATCTGGTGCCGGGGATGATGAGCTTGTGTGTGTTGTGGAAAATAGTAATTGCCAGCGCCTTGCTGTGGGAATCTGTAACCATCGGCCATCTAAAGCCACCGCGGACAGATTGAGCGGCAGAATGGGCTCCAGTTCTCGAGCGCAGTCGGTACTGAGATGTGTGGTTTAGGTAGGGGGATTCGAGAGCGGAGAGCGACTCTTTCTTCGTTGGCACATAGGTCTGCGGAAGGTCTGCTAGGGAATCCAAGATACGGCGCGTCTGCCAATGGTCCTGGCGCGTTCAACTGTGGATTCGGACGCAGTGGTGTTGATGCGGGCAGAACGAGTCGTTGTTCGCAGATGGCGGATCTTTATTATTTCTGGAAGATGAATACTTGAGAATATCACTATTTTTAGAAGTGAATGTCCAACTATCGAGGTACATTCAACTGGATATACACACTGGTAAGCAAGATGCTGTATCAATCGATTGACGATCAGAAAGAGTACGGAACCGGCGACCAACGTACCTTGAAGGAGTACAAGCGGATGAGTACGAGTACGCCGAGTAATCAAGTAATCTCTAGGGGCAGATTGACTGTCTTTGCGCTGCTTTGTCTTGATCGCATGCAAGTGGTGTTCACAAGCTTCAAGTCAAGAGTCGAAGGCTCGGCACCAGACACGTGACTAGTGCCCAACTAACGAGCCTGGTGAGTTAGGTCTGTGCGCTTCAAGGCCATTTGCTCCCTAAAGATATTTCTATAATAATTCCTTAAATTACTATTTAACAATACACTTTAACTTCTTCTTAATCATAGTACCCAAGCACAAATAATAACACTTTGAGATTGTCTGGCTTTATTTAAGTAAAGTAGGTGAGTTTGGTTTTTGGATGCCTGAAAAGCAGCCTGAAGCGCACAAACCTAACTCACCAGGCTTGTAATGACTGAGGCAGCAATGCTAGTGATAGAAGCAGGAACGAAGCAAAGTGATTCAGACAGGATTCAACAGCGGCAGGAACGATCTAATACATATCAAATTTAAAAACTTCTTCTGGTCTGAAATGGAACATCAATTGACGAAAGACTGCTTTATGACAGATCTTACCTTCGGCTCTTCCTTAATAAAGCAAGATACGGGAGCGCTGGGTCTCTGGCATCCTTCACGTCAATCACTATTTAGCGTGGTGTTTTGCAGAAGTTCATTGCTATTGCTCAATTCTCGGACACCAGGTCACCATTCTTTCAACAAATTCAGCTGGACTGAGATTCTTCTGAAACGGGAAGGATCCTGTTCCAGTATTATACACCTATCCTTTCAAGCAGCCAGAACCCTATCTCGTTTATGTCCTGACAATGCTAAACTTGCTGCAAGCCCTTCAGCTACCGCCTCACCTACTCCTCAACACAGAGATCTAGACAAAATTGTTGGCAGCTCAGGTAGTCTCGGGAGAAGGCAGTCTCTGAGATTCGTCTAATATTATGAGATTTGGGTGGAAATCCATCGCGGCTATCAAGCAGCAATCCGATGCGGTCTCAGCGAGTGCTCCCAGAATACGATATGTCTGTTGCAAGTATCTCACATTCAAACGCGGGTATCATTTGACTCGGCAACTCCGTACGGATCGATGATGAGTGCAAGGAGTCTTTCATATTAGATATCTCAAGGGTGTGCTTTGACAATTGTATCATTTCCAACATACAGAAGTCTTTCCACGCGGGTGTCTTCGATTATTTATCTGTTCCTGGATATCTCACCTGCGGTCATGCTGTAATTGAAAGCAAAGTTAATCTGGGGAAGCCAAAAAGTGGTCAGCTTGCCGCGAAACCCCGACCCGGCCTGCTTATAGGTCTTAGACAGCAGCTCGAATCACCGGAGAGGCCTGGACTTGGCGCCATATCTGGCTGCTTGCATGCCCCATTCATTTGAGATATCACGGAGAAACTCCCAAGTCACCAATCACAACCAAAAAGAGCGTTTCGCGTGTTCTCACAAACAGTATTTGGATTGCTTGTCTCCGAATGCTGGGATATCTCTGTCAACTAGGGCGGGGAAAGAGACGTAGCAAAACCTCTCCACACGCATCCCTTCCCCTTCCCCTTCCCCAGCTTCGGCAGGTTGCCCGCTCGAGTGAACAGACCCGACTTCTTACGACACAAACAGGAATGCAATTGGGCTGCTGCGACGTCCCGAGTTCTCCCCCGGCGTTTTTTAACCCATGAATCACATTAAATCTGAGACAATGATGCGCTGAGAAACCTGATCCATGGCCGATGGTCTTCTGCTGCTGAGATATAAGGCTGACGGCCCCGCGAAGATCTCTACTCACCCCGTATACTTACATCAACTGCTGGCCATCCTTTGCCTAACGGATATGATGATTCCCCACGTTGACTGATCTCCTTCTTTTGCCGGACTTCAATCGCATGTTCGATTTCCAGATGCGGAGCAGGCTCGTTGGCCTAGATTTTCACGTGTCCATGTTCCGCTGGCTCTCTACCCATGGTTATAGCGTTTGGATCTTGGTAACGAGTATCATATATCCCCAATGCGGATGATCGAAATTGGCAGGCTGTATTATTATTGATTATTGCGCTGCGGTATTGGTGCAGCGGTGCTGGGAACTTCCCCTCGTGCTACTTGGGGAGAGCAGCCAGCAGCAGCAGCGGAAGCCCCTTCTCCAGATTTTTCATTAGGCAAAATCGCTACCGAGGGACAGGGGGTTGCGCTAGACTCGACCCCTAAGTCGAGATCTCAGGAATCATGTCTGAAGCCGCCTTCTTTTACAACACCACCACCCAGAGACCCGATCGAACAAAACCTCCTTCCGCCCACACGAATATCTCTCAGGTCTCCCAAGCACAGCCGGTGAAGCCAATCTTCAAGAAGTCGCATCCTCACTCGGCCAAGGACACGAAACAGTCGACGCGTCAACGTGCATCGCCCAGTTCAACGTCCACAGACAGCCACTCGTCACACTCTGCACGAACGACACCTCACCATCTAGAGTACGAGCAGGTTGATCCCGATTCTATGCTCTCTACGCCGCTTCCGGACTACAAACACGCAGCAAATCAGACCAACAAGGCAAGAGCCGCTGCTCAGGTTGCCCAAGCAAACCGGAAATCGTCGAGCACATCGGGGAACAGTGCAGAACGCAAACATGCCCTCCAGGTCGCGGCCGCAGAGGCACGAGCTGCGGCGACCGCGAGGTTCGAAAGTGGAGGCAGATCCAGCAGCCTTTCGAGCACAACAGGTTCCAGTGGTCTCACAGCGGTAACCTCGAGTGATCCTCCTTCAGTCGACGAATTTCTCGCACGGCCTTTTTCTCGCCGCAACGGTCGACGATGTTTACGAGACATGACTCTCCCGTATCCGCTCCCTTGCGACCTGGCCGAAATCCATCGCCAAATCCTTCGCACAATGCTGTTATGCCAGGTGTTCAATGGACCTGTCTGCTCGCCAGCCTTCCATACCAAGCCACCCAAGCGGGTGCTTGAAGTGGGTTGTGGCACCGGGTTCTGGAGCATAATGTGCCACAAGCATTTTTCACGACTGGGATTTTCCTCCATCTCCTTTACGGGCGTGGATATTGCGCCGCTCGCTCCGCGCATGGAATCCGACGATGACATGAACTGGCGTTTTGTGCAACATGATTTACGGCGGGTTCCGTTTCCATTCCGCGACGACGAATTCAACTTGATCATGATCAAGGATATGAGTTTGACGACTCCAACGACCGACATGCAGCAGACATACATGGACGAATATCTACGAATCTTGAAACCAGGTGGGACATTGGAGATTTGGGATGGCGATCACTCTCTACGAATGCTGCTACCACATGCGCCTCCATCTATCAGCGCCGACGACGAAGAAAGCGAAGACGAAGAACAGGTGCATACAAATGCCATGGGCACATATACGTTGACACCGCAAACGCCTTTGGCGGCACCGCAGAGTACCTATTTGAATGACTACAATACATGGGTGTCAAAAGCTCTTGAAGCTCGGAAATTGAATCCAATGCCCTGTACGACCATACGACCCATGCTTCTCCAGGAATCGGATCTAACCGAGATTGACAGCCGGCGGCTAGCAATCCCTCTTGGTGAAGTTCGTTGGGAGCGTGAAGGCGTGGGTGGAGCAGTAACACAGGGTACAAATGGCCATGCTATTTCTTCCAAAGGTAAATCTCGAGAAGGTGACCGGAAAACTTTGACGGCAGGTCAAGCTGCATTGCGGAGGACAGCTCTCATGACCGTTGTGCAGATGATCGAAAGTTTGGAGCCTCTCTTGCGTGAAGCTAGTGGTAAGGGCCAGGATGAGTGGGATCGCTGGCAGGGAAATATGATGAATGACTTGCTAAAGCAGAACGGCACATCTTGGGGAGAATGTTTGGAAGTCGGAGCTTGGTGGGCACGGAAGAAGAAGCCACCGGGTTGAAGATTTGTTCATGTAAAGTTGTTTGTGGCGTCTGAAGTCCATGAGTGGTCGAGAGCCAATTTACCCGGCGTGGCAGATTATCACGCGCCACATGAATCCTTTGTGGCATTGCATCTCCATTTGGTTTTTCCGGACCGTGACGCCCGGTTGTACATTTGGCGGGGTTGGGCTCCGAGGCAAGGAGCGAGAGACAAAGCATGGTTCAAATCTTGTCATATCTTTGACGCAATGCTCGATATCTTTTCAGATAGTACCTAGATATACCCATTAGCAATTACCCGTAGCATTGTGAAAGGAATAGTGTTCATGTCAGAACTAGATAGACCTTACAGTGCCTCAATTTCTGTAAGTTGTTAGTTGGGCTGAGACTGGTTATGAGAAAAGACCAACCTTTCTTAACGAACTCTGCTCGCTTGATAGCTTGACGAATCTCTTCGTCGTCCGTCAAACTAGCATTGCTGATGAATGCTTTGTGTAGTCTGGGGCGGAAGTAGTTATACCCCAAAGGATACTCTCGACCGAGGTATAGAAGCTCTGAAAGGTTGAGCACTTGGATACATTCTTCGAGGGTACACAACGAGTATAAGCACACCTTTGTATATGTTGATCACTTCCCTCCTCAATGCTGGGTTTGTAGTAGCCATTGTGAGAAGTAAGGACGATAGTGAGCAGCTTCTTGTTCTTGTCAGATGTTCTGAGGTCGTGTCGGAGATTCAGCTGTCCAGAAGCACGAGCTGTGGTGTGGAGAGCCGGGTCTGCAAAGTCGGAATCGACAAGCAATTAAGAGCCTCAAGTATTCTCTCATGTCCAGTAGAATATCGATGATGAGACCAAGCTCGAGCATAAAACCTCGGAATGCCACGCGGCCGCCTCGGCCCGAGATTTGATCTGAAAGCTCAAGCTACCCCACATTCCACCACTTCTTCTTTTCCTGGCATCTCATTCCGTTCCTGGACATCTGAAGCAGGATGAAAGTCCGACTTCCTCGCCTAGGTCGGAGACCTTGCTTTTCTCTCAGAGCTTTCCACCATCCCGAAGTACTCTCGGAATGCCGGCCCTTCTCTCCCCGCCAATATTCCACGAACAAACCCACACCTTCGAATAACAACGCAAGATGGCTTTCGGAGATCAAGGCAAGGATAGGGAAGTGCATAATGTTTGGGATGGATAAGGAGCAGACGGGGCAAGCTGCTGCCGTGTGCAAGATTCTGGGTGAGGATTGGAGGAACTTGGTTGCGGGGCGGGAAGGGTTCTTGGTGGACAGGAAGAGGGCCGGATTGCTTAGGCAGGAGGTTGTTTGGGGAGAGATGGACTCAATGGTTCGTAATCTCTTCTCTGGAGGCACTTCTCTGTTTGTTTAAGACAATGGTGCCCGAGAAGTGCTGCGGGACCCTCAAGTTATCCAGGAAGAATCTGACAAAGCACAGGGTCATGTCAACAACGTTACCTATGTTCGATATGCTGAAAGTGCAAGGATTGGCTGGGCATACAATTACGCTTTACATATTGACCCAGAGAATAAAGATCGTTGGACCGAGCTTTGGACACCTCGGGGTGATGGTTTAATTTTGAGGTCTATCAGGACGGCTTACAAATTTGTACGTCTCTTGCAGTCACACCAATCTTTACAAGGAGCAACACACTAATCCCCAATAGCCAATGACATGGCCAGACTCCATCTCCGTCTTTCACAAGCTCGCTCAACGTCCTTCACCTTCCGATTCCCATTTTATACTCGATGTTATGATTGTTTCGGAATTACATCAACGTCCAGCAGCAAGATGTGTTGAGGATATCGTTGTATATGATTATAAAGCCGGGAAGAAAGTAGAGATACGGCCATTCATGATGAAAGCGTTCGAGCATGCTTGGGAAGAACAGGAAGATACAAAGCGGAAAGTGGAGCAGAGAATACGTGATATTGAGGAAAAGGTTGCGGATTTGGAGGCAGGGACTTGGAATAAAGTCGGGGCTGTTGAGGATATGGGAAGTGGGACATAGACTTTGGGGAAGAGGTAGATGATTGTGCATTTGTCGGTGTTGAAGGTATGTTTGAAATCCCGAGAATGGTCAACATTTGGAAAATCAATGCTCAAGGTTGGGACCTTCAATTTATGCAGTTCAGTTGAGCCTGTAAGAAGGCTGCGCCAAAGAAAGCAGTTGCTGCCTCGAAGTCTACTACCGCAATGACAACTGAATCCAAGGCTCCCGCCAAGAAGGTTTCTCCTCCAGCAAAGGCTGTTGCCCTAAAGACCAAAGGTGTGAAACGAAAGGCTGATGCTTCAGGCGATGCACTACCTGCAGCAAAGAAGACCAAGACCGGTAATATTTCGGAGAGTGAAGCGTGCTTTTGTTGTTGCATAGAACCAAGTTCAGTGTTGGAAAATTCGCGGAATATTTTGGTCTGTTTAAGTTGGTAAGAGGTGAAAGAGATTCTTTTCTAGAGGCGCAATACAAGACGCCCTCAGCCGGCGAGACAATCAATCGACACCACATATCAGATCAGAGATGCAACATTGCAACTATACTGTCTTCAATCCCTCTTCCAACATTCAGTTGTTGACCTCAACTTCCAGAAATCCTCAGTTGGCAGAAGTTTGATCGAGGAAGCCAGTCATCTTTTGTTTGTACGAATCTGTTTCCATTCACTGTCCCACATTCAATTCATCTTCTCTCGCGGAGATATCCTATCAGCTTCAAGGAAGCTTGCATGAGTCTGATCCCCGCACTGTCGATATTTTTAGTCTTTCTCAGCCGCATTGTGGCGTCAGGTACCCTCTTGTTCCGAAGCCACATACAAATTGCAATCTCCCACTTGCCTTGAACTTGCATTCAGCTTCTCGTTCTCGAGTATTCTAACCCGTCCAAGCATTCTTACGCCTCCTTGGTGTGAAGGTGTTTACTGGGTTCTCCTTCGTCTGAAGTTTGCTGGTCCTTTTTCCTTCTTCGGATCTTTTCAGCGCCAAGGCTCGTGCGCTGCATGAGGAGCGATTAGCGGGGTGCTTAATATTGAACATAGCTCTCTCCTTGACCCATCAGAGCGGGATTGAATGACTTTGGGTTGACGGACCTCCGGTAGTGCGCTCATGCCAACAAGAAATTTGACTTGATTAACGTATTGTTCTGTTAGTGCCAGGGGTATGTTGGTCCCCGAGCAAGAGGATTGGGTAATGGATGAGGGGACATGCAGTGAGACGATGTTTTCGGGACCTGATCGTCAAAGACACGAGGGTCAGGGCGATGTGTAAGGTAGCACTGACACCGTCAGGCGAGGCTGATGGAGTTGGAATTCAAAGGTATATGAGCTCCCGTCCTGTTTTCCACAAGTTGTGTTTTCCTCAACTGCAGATGCTGCGAATCCAAATTCACTGCAAGCATCTCAAGATGAAGAGCATCATCGCAGCCTCGTCCCTCCTTCTTGGCCTCACAGCTGCCAACCCTGTAGCTATGCCACTAGAAGTAGTCAGCGAGCGCAATGGAACCCAACTTGTCCCCCGAATGGCACTTTACCAAAGGACTTCATCTCACCATCCCTAATCGTTCCGGTTTCTGCCAAGTAAGTTGCTTCTGTTCTGTCTCCAAAATGAATCGCACCTAACAACTCTTAGACTCCCCAACGTCGCCTTCGGACCTACAAACTTCCCCATCATAACTCCCAATGACTTCTGCAGCATTTTCAACCAGATAATTCCACCCTCCGCCGTGAACAAGACCTGCACCTTGGAATTCCTCTTTCCCTCACACTCCCAGACACTGGCTCCTTACGCCTATTCCGGCGGCGGCCACTTCACCTTCACTGGCTATGCTTTCGGCTCGGGAGCCACGCCTCAAACGACGTATAATCATCAACCACCTGCGGGACCAAGTCCGCCACAACCACCAGCCGTGCTGAAGCCTGGAATGCGTACACGATTAACGTGGGTGGGTGTGCGATTCAGGAGGGTATGAGCGGACTGGAGGTTAGTGGGTTGCTTTGCAGTGATGATACTACCTTTTTATTTGAGCAGAGTAGTAGCGAGTGTCCACTCGGGTTTTTTGTTGGGATCAGTTAAATGTAATCTTTTGAGGGGCACAATGAGTGAGGTATGATAGATGTTGAGGAGAATAGCTGGTGAGGTGAAGTAATCTAATTTATATTCAATGCTTGAGGTGATCTTGTTTGCTTCGAAAATTTAAGAATGCATTACTTAGGTTCTTTTCTGCCACTTTGGTAAGCTGATCTCTGTCTTTTCCCAGACTTGGTCTTGAAACGAACATCCCTCTTTGGTATGTGTGGATGTTACGTTCTAGCTTTGGGGCTGCAGACTTCCAATGACTTCTGCGAAATATCCAAGAGAGAATTATACAAAAAAGTGACACAACCAATGCTGCAACTACTCCACAGCAGCATCCTCAAGACCTGCTCAACCAGCAGGTCCAAAATCTTCACACTTGTGGATCACCTTAGATCACCATCTTTGTGATAGATCTAACAGAAATATTTCCAATGTGGGCAATGTGAATGATCCTCAGTAACCAACATACACATGGCAAGGAGAGTAGAGAACAAACATATCTCAGTAACTCAATTGAAAACCTTGCTGATTCAGCAAAATTTTGGAACATGGGACATGGAACAAGGAAGTTTGGGAGATTTTGAACTACTAATCACTCATATCACGTCCAGCTCCTAGGCCCAACTCGCGATGAACAGAAAGAAATGCTGTGGAGAAACATGTGCTCACGTGAGGTCGGAGGAGGTACCTAGGTACTTCCGCTTATGAGTCAACCTTTTCTGAAGGTCTGGAACAAAGTAAGCAAGCCAACCTCTTCTCTTTAATGGACGTATCAGAAAATTCTGACATGCAAGATCCTTCATCCAGCTATGCGTTGGACAAATAAGGACGAAGTTCGTCCTTGGCGGGTATTTCTCAACCACTCGTCACCGCCATCAAGGCAGGTTTCTCCTCGCTGGCGTTTGCGGTGAGTCGATGATTCAGCCATCCTCTGCCACTGTTTCAGCTTCCGTCTATGTCGTATGTTGACTTGGACTCATACCCGTCACATCCTGTTGATCCGATGTCGCCGGTATCTTCGGCTTCAACGATGCGGGGGAAGTGGAAGCCAAGACCACCATCGAAAACAGAAACACACACGCACAGATCGACATCGATATCATGTCAAAAAGAGAACTACCACTGACTGTGACACCAGCGGAAAGGGGAAAGTAAACATGCGATACGATCATCCACTGAGAGTTCTGCCCACACCTCCATTACCGGGAGTCGAGCGAGTGAAGGCTTTTCTCAAGTGCCGACGGCTTCGGAAATGCAGGGTGACATGTGCTGAGTTGTCGAATCTTGAGTTGACGGACAGGGGGAAGAGGAGAAAATACTGCTTTCCTGTCTCCTTCGCACACGAGACTGGAATTCCTGGATGCAAGAGTGGGAATAATGCAGAGCCGTGCCAGCAAAGAGTACAAGGCGTAACCCTACGGCGCAAAGACGCAACCTGCTTATCTCTTCATATTAGATAAGGATCGACGACGCAACCTTATCCTTATTGTCGCGAATGGAGACGAGAAGACGCTATTCCACCACGGGGGCTGAAAGTGCGGAAAATCTCTTCTTCCTGGTGGTTGAAGGATTTTACTTACTTGACTCGCGCTTGCTGAGTGGCGGAGGGTTCATGCGGTGAGTAGGTAAGCCGGCAACCGTGCATCTGAGTTTGATGAATATGAGGCAATCGATATAGCTTTTCGGTGCCTTTTAAATGGGTCTCAGGTAATTCGTGGCTAATTGCGAGGCATCTCTGCATGGCTACATGGTGGGCGGCATGCTGATTCGAGGCTGGTGTTCATTAAAGATATACTAGACGTATACTAGACTCGAGCTATAGAACCGTTTGGTTTTCGGTCCAAGTGGACCGAGGAAGCAACCCACTCTTGCGGAGGGACGAATGGAGTCTTGACACAGAGAAATATTGAGAGGCAGGGAAGAAGAACTGAGTTTCAAGACGGAAGGATGCAGACATGGAGAGAACAGAAAATAGAGAAGAGACGAGGCGGACACTGTAATCAGATATGTATGTTTGGCCTTTGAGGTGATGCATCTCGAAGAATTCAGATCGTTGACCCCGCAAAAGCTTCATACCTAACCTTGCATCTTGCTTGCATTGGCATGTCGTGAGGACTTTATTCCCGGTGTGGTTCTGATATTGGACCCTGGACTCTGCAACTGTTGATATATACCTACAGCTCTGATGTGCGCGCTTGCCTCGTCTGTGCCGGTCTGCCTCCGGTCGGAGGATTTCTCGCGGGTGTGAGCATCGGCATGAGTACTAACTCAGGATGCTGTACGCCGTGTTGCATGGCATGGGGTGTGATGAGATGGGAACATGCGATCTGTTGCAGCAAAGCCTTGGGTGGACTGGACTTTGCGGGTGGCTTGAGTGGATTCGTTAGGGACATTTGGCGGCGAGGGAGTTTGTTTCTTCCAGGTCGAGTACATACCGATTCGTAATCCAACTTGGGAGGGAAAAAGAGCCTGGAAGATGTTGTTCTGGTAATTTGCATGCAGCATGAGAGTAGAGTGAAGTTTGGCAGTTGTAACTGGTGTAATATGTATATGTCTCTGCTTTGAACTGCTGATTCAGACTCATTCATGCTCGACATGCACACCACGGCAACTCAGCCGCGGCTACACCACTTCAGGCCTGCTCCAACTCGACTACCGTAGTCGCCAAAACAAGCATCAGTCAGTGCAGCAGCGCAGAGTGCAGTGCAGTGAGTCCAGCGTCAACCTTCAACTTCCTTCTTTCTGTCCCACAATACGGAACGAACGAAATCCAACAACCTCCACCTGCACCACCACCCACGGCTCGTCAGCAATTCTTCGAATGAAGGCACGACGACCACATCCCATCATCATCCACCGTCCACGACGTTTCGCATTCCCTCATCATTGCTAGAGGGAGGTCCTGGGACGCACCTTCCATCTTCCAGGCTGAGGTCCGCGCAAAGGCTTCTATTTAGCTGACTCGGAAGTCGCTCTGGGTCAGCATAATCGCATGCCTCGCGGACCCAACACAAGCAAGCGACAGCAGGGTGCTGCGAATCAACGAGACACCAGGCACGAGAATGGTCTTGTAGGTCCAGGCAAGCGGGTACAGAAGCAGAAGAGTAACGGTCATCTCAATGGGCATGCCAAGTCTCCTGACAGCAACTCGTCAACACCACCGCTTCCTGGAACTCCTCCACCGACAACGAATGGACATGCGCGGCATCCGATCCTTGGAGAGCACACGGTTGATCCAAAGGTGGTAGGAGAAGCTGTAAGGAGAACGTCGGTCAGTGGGTACTCGGATTCTTCTGCATCAGAGGTCTTCCAGCACACACCCGGCACCGCTGCAATGCAGGAGAATCACCGCCAGATCGACGTTGGCGCCCTTAAGAACCCTTCTGTACATCGAGACTCGATCAATCTCGTCTTGACTGTTCTTCAATCATGTCCTCTGCGCGACACGCTTGCCATTCTCATCGTCCTACTCCAGATTCCACCTACCTTTCTCTCGATCGTACACTTCCTCTTTGCAACCTTGACATTCGTCCCTCCTTCGACTGCGACGTCTTCTGGCTTGAGCTTCACGGACATTCTACAAGGAACGTTGGGTACACCCTCTATTGGCACAATCTTTCTCATTGATATGGTTGTGTTGCTGGTGTGGTTGTTCTTGGCAAGCCCTCTTCAGGATATCGCGTTGGATCTAGCACAGACTGTAATTGCATTGACGCTGGGAGGAGGGACAAGTGGGAAGGAAGCAGGGACGAAGAACGTGTTATGGTGCATCTGTATCATATGGGTCTCTCACCTTTTCCGAAACGGGAGTATCAAGCAAGGCGGCCTGCGAGCAATCATTGAGTCAAATCTCCGTTCACCAGATCCCGATGATCCTCTCGAGCCAAGTTCGCCAAATGGGAACAAGAGGCATGGTTTGATTCGCAGCATTTTAGCAATTCATATTCTTACACAGGGAGTTGTTCGATACATACGGGATTGGTATGTTAGGAGGGAGAAACGGGATCATTCAGCATCCATAGGAGATCCGGAAGCGGGCAAACCGACGGCTGATGCGAGCGATTCGGCGTTGACGACGGGTGCTGAGACCGATTCATCGATCTCTCTGGGCACCGCGGCGACATCGAAGAAAAAGAAGAAGCACAGCGCGCAAGTTCGTATACGGCAGCCTCTATGGGCTGCTCTAGCGAGTACAAAAATAGTCATGGTAAAAGAGTACGAAACATCACATACAGCGGCCGAGTCTGCGGGCACAAACGCGACAGATATGAACAATCTTGGAAATGCACCTTTCAATGCTGAAGCAGACAGGATCTGGGTGACTTATGTTGGGTCCGATGAAGTCTACTTCAGTACCAGTTTTTTCCCCATTCATACACCACAACCGCCGGAGGAGAGGAGCAGCGGGGGAGTTGATAGGTCGAAACCGTTTTATGTCAGGGTGAATAGGGCGCTATGGCAGCTAACACGGATTAATGTCATCAACGATCCCGCATCACCATCAGGGCAAGAAACGAGATGGAATGGTGAAATCTTTGGACTTGCACCGACGTCCAATTACCAGTGTGACTTTCACAGCTCGGTAGACGATTCTATCATCTTTTCTACCAGCGTCCGCACTTTACAATCCCTCACCACCGATTTGGCGATTTCACCAAACCCACAAATCACAGGCCGTCCTGGATCCCCCATCACGACGCTTAAGACATCCATTGCCAGCGCTGAACTCAGACTGACTGAAGAACGGAATCGTCAGAAACGTGAGAAGCGAGATCAGCAGAAGAAGCTTGGTGGTCTGAAGAAGGAAATTGATAGGCTTACCACTGGAATTTCATCAACTGGCGGTAATGATGACAAGTTGAGACAGAAAGCTCAACAAAGTCAGTTGCATATGAAACAAGCAGAAGAAGCGACTGCTGCCCTCGAGTCTCAAATCGAGAGACTCGAAGCAGTTCCCACTGATGATACTTCTCTCTACATGGATTCGAAGGGCAAGATCCAGTCTGCACGCGATCAACACAAAAGACTCCTGGGCGAGCTGAATGCTGCCAAGCAAAAAGCCGAGCGCCACCTCCACGGTCTGAAGAATGAGCTCACTAGCATTCAGCAGAAGTGCGAGAGCAAGCAAACTCGTGTATCCCAGCTCAATACCAAGCACGAAAGTCTCACTGATGCGAATGCCAAAGGTCTCGACGAGGTTCAACGCAAGGAATCCGAACGGGAAGCCCAACGAAAGAGACGAGAGCAGATTCTCACTTTTTACAGAGAGCGTCTTCAAGCCAAACTTACCGAGGTCCAGGAAGGGAGCACCGCTCTCTCTGCACTCGATTCGGCCATTGAAATCGTCCAGCAACAGGTTGCAGAAAAGGAGGCATCATATATGCAGAGTCCTGCGGCTAGCAACCAGAATCTGAGCATTGGCTTCGGCTCTGATGTGATTGCTGAAGGCGTCTCGAGCAGCTATCCTTGGAATCCCATGCCTGCAACTTCCGGTCCGTACTATGGAAGCCCTTACGGGCCGATGATGAGCATTGCAGCAACAGGATCACCCCATGGGAGCAGGACTCGAGGACGAAGCTCTAGTATGCTGAGCAATGTCTCTGGCTTTACTCAAAGTGATGATGGCAACAGTGTTGGTCCAATTGGTCCTGGTAGAGGTCTTTCGTGGGAGGATGCTCGTGAAGAGAGGAAAGGTAGCAGTGGAAGCGGCAGCGGTAGTGGCAGCAAGTCTGGTTCTGTCAGTGATCCTCGAAGTCCTGTCATGGGTGAGGCAAAGGTTGCTAGGTGGTGAATGGTTGTTTGTTCTGTCTACAGTCGAAAACGCAATGTGATGTGTTCGTTACTCCTACATGCGTCTATGCCTGAATCGTGAAGTCCATGCCGAGGTAGGTGATGAGACGGACCTCTTTTTGAACTTGTGGTCAACTGAAAGAGGAGATGATATTCATTGACCCACAGACTCGAGTTCTGCGGGGCTCTGGTAGCTGAAGAGGGCTTTTTTTTGCGTTTCTTGCGGTCATAGTATATTGAATTGAGGTAGGACATCAAGAAGTGGTGATGTCGAGGTGAACATCAAGCCAAGCGGTGATGCAGGAGAGCACAGAATTCTGAAATTATCCAAATGAAGCCGAACGGGCGCTATCTATCGAATTTTCAGAACAGCTTCTATCAGCTCGTCCCGTCCCGAAATCTGATCTTCCTCTAGGATTCAGATTAAAGCCACAAGGTTGATGATCGCTTTGTTGCATGTCGGAACCTTTCAGCCCCCAAGGACAAGAAGAGGGAGGAGGTTGTGATCTCCCCCTGACTCGGCTCGGGTTGTACAGATCTCGCTAGAGGTTTTAGCGGGCCGGGTCTTCGGAACGCGCTCGCCTGAATTGATTTTTGGCACGTCGTCGCGTCTGAACGCGTCGTCCTCAATTTCGCGATTCAACAACATTTTGCAACAACGACGATATTCGCAACAATGATCAGACAGGACTTTTCGCGTATCGATCCGAAGAGGAGGACGGGACTGGATCATAGGAAGAAACAGTTTGCAACACCAGTGTACCAGAATTTGGAGTACAAGCACAGGTTGAACTTCTACGTTACGCCTCCAACGGCGGACATCACTCTCGAGCAATTCGAGCAATGGGCCATTGATCGTCTGCGAGGTATGCTGTTCTCGTGCGAAAAGCTATTAGATGCTAATATTCGCAGTTCTGGCCGAGCTTGAAGCATGCTCGTTCAGGAATAAATCTCCCGCCGAAACTGCAGAGCACATGAAGCCACTGCTCCAAAAATACCTCCCTCTCGCATCCTCGAGCTCAGGATCCTCGACTCTGCAAGCCGAAAGACAGAAGGATCACTACAGCCACTTCATCCTTCGACTCGCATTCGCATCAACGGAGGACCTGCGACGGCGATTCTCCCGTGTCGAGTCGATGTTGTTTCGTCTCAGGTTCCAAGCGGATGATTTGAAGGACCGACAGGCGTTTGTCGAGAGTCTAAATTTGGATTGGGAGACTGTTAGTAGCGAGGAGAGAGCGATGTATGCGCCACAATTGCAGGCTGCCGGTGGCGGATATCCGAAGAATATTGAGGAGGAGAGCTTTTTCAAGGTAGATTGGGAGAGAGTGCCCGAATTGGTGGAGAATCGAAGGGTATTTCTGAATGCTGGGATGGCGTATGTTCCAGGGAGAGAACAACTTTCTATGGTTGTAGCAGAGTTTACCAGTCGATTGGATAAAGCTCTTGAGGTTTGTGGATTGCTTTTCCAAACAGAATGCTCCGCTAATGATTGCAGCTTACTTCTCGTGCATTACCCCGCCTCGATGAGGACGATCGATTGACTCCAATTCTCAACCATCTCTCCCAGAATTTCACTACTCCAGATGCAAACTATTCCAACTCTACGACTGCATTGCCTGGAGCTGATATCTCGGCACGGAATGTCGATGCTCTTTCTGCCTCATTCCCACTATGCATGCAACACCTGCATCGCTCACTTCGCCGAGATGCACATCTCAAGCATTATGGACGTCTACAATACACATTGTTTCTCAAGGGAATTGGACTCAATCTGGAAGAGTGTCTGGTGTTCTGGAGGTCATCATTCAGCAAGATCACAGACGATGTTTTCAACAAGGAGTACAGATACAATGTTCGACATGCTTATGGAGATGTGGGTGGTGATTCGAATAGAAGAGGGAATGGATACAGCCCATTTTCCTGTCAGAAAATTTTGACAGAACATCCACCAGGACCAGGAGAAGCACATGGATGTCCATACAGGCATTTCAGTGTGGATAACTTGACTGCTCTTCTACAGCAAGTGGGCGTGAAAGATCATGAGGTGTTGCGAGGTGTGAAGGAGGACAAGGAGAAGATGAAATATCATTTGGCTTGCAATAGGTATGTTCCACCTCCAGTCTTTTGATGCGATGCTGACTCAGATAGGGTGTTTGATTATGTCCACAAGCAGGAGATCAAGAAAGTCAAGGATGATGGAACCTGGACAAGTGCACAATTGGAAACACTGGTACATCCAAACGAGTACTTCAAAAGGAGTTACCTTCTCAAGAATCTTGGCAAGAATCCTGTAGAAGTAAAGGAGGAAGAGAAACCGGATGTAGCTATGGAGGATTGAATGTCATTACAGGGACGGAAATAGGCTGGCTTGGCGTTTGGCGTTCAAGGGGGTCAACTGGTGGAATGAGTAATGATGTATTGAGCCGTAAGTATCATGCAACTGGGTGCACAACTGCAGAATCCCGAGCATTGCTTCCAACTTCGCCTTCGAAAGGAGATGTAAACACGTGAGCATAAATATCAAATGGCGCTAGTGTGCCATTCAAGGAGTTTCTTTTCATACACCAACCTTCTTTCTAGCCCTCTTTTGCAAATTTTGCGATTACTTGTTTCCACATCTTTCACCATCAAATCCTGATTCTTGCCAAAAGCGCAACAGTCTTTGGAGCTTTTTGTTGAGAGGGGAAAAGCGCGAAAGCGAAGATGGCACCAACGACAGCGGAAGTCGAGAAAGCAGATCGGCTGAGGCTGGAGGGTAATGAGTTGTATAAAGAGAATAAGTTGCTTAAAGGTCAGTCTCTCTTTGTTGATGTTCAAACTTGCGGCGCTCTGGGAATATGGTTTTCTGGCCCGCTTTACTTGCTCGTTCGAGGCTTGCGAATTTCGTTTGCTGGCTGTCAGGAGCGCAATGGAAAGGGACTCCTCCCGTTACAAGAGCGATTTCGGACAATCTTCGTTACCAGTCATCATCACTTTTATGTTACTAACACCGACAGCCATCCAAAAGTATCGCGAATCCGCGAAACTGGTACCCAACGACGCCGTTCCGCTCGGTAATCTCTCAGCAGCCTACTACGAGGTGGGAAAATACAAGCAATGCATCACGAGAATATATGCGAGAGCTGGTTTGTCAATACTACCTTGATCGACATGGACTATTACAATCATCTCCTGGACAAGGACACCTACCAGCTTGCCACATGTTACTTTGTACGCAGATCATGGATAAAGATATGCCAACTCAGCCGGACTTTCCAAATGGCTTGCTGGAGTACCTCACTCCAATATTCATCGATACCGCAAAAGCCATGAAGAAACTTAAAGGCAGGTTCCAGATTGAGGCAATGGTTGGCGATGCCCTTGATCTCTGTGAGAGCCTTCGTTTTATATTATACCATGATGCTGCAGACCCTAGCGCTACTGCCGCTATCGGTACCCGCCCCAAAGAGTT
Organism: Mollisia scopiformis; assembly: GCF_001500285.1. NCBI lineage: Eukaryota > Fungi > Ascomycota > Leotiomycetes > Helotiales > Mollisiaceae > Mollisia > Mollisia scopiformis. The sequence goes on from NW_017263605.1 coordinate 959,365, forward strand.
CCCAGTCTTGTTTGACAGAGTTCACTTGAGCAATATTCCGTAAGAACAGTTGCCCAATCTCATGATTCGAAGCTAATAGTTGATAGGGATTATATGTGTGGCAATCTCTCAGCTTGTCTGTTCGTTCCACCACTACCTAAAAGTATATCGTCGAGCCATTGGCAGCAATGTTGTCTGCGAAAGGGAAACTTATTCGATAGTTACGAGACATATCTGGCCGAGTACCAACGCATCACCGACCCCACAATGCTCAAGCAGCTTACTCAGGTGAAGATGATATCCGAATTCGACGATTATCAGCCTATGGTAGAATATCTGACGTATAAGGTTGCTGATATCTTACCTATGAGCCACGGAAAGCTTCTTCCCAAGGCACCATTTTTCAGATGGTTCTATGCCCTCTTCTTTCGACTGGCCCTGCCATTTGAATATGATGGTTCAGGGGTGAATCTAATCATCTACACTCCTTTGAATCTCACAGTACTCTTCCACCTCCTAGCTCACTTGAAGACTCTTGGCTACCCCGCACACTGTCTTTCAGATGTCCTCCTCGCGATCATCGAGAACAAAGTCGTCACTACCAGCCGATCCCCACGAAGTTCTCCAGCACTTCCGGAAGACGTTGAATACGACAATCCTGAACGAAAGCTCTCCACTGCTCCTTTCTCCTATGAAATGAAAACTTTGGCAGTGATGTTTCAAAATCAGCACCTCCATTCTCATTGCCATCGCTCTCCCTACTTCCTGAAGGCATTCACAGATACACATTCTCCTTGCCTCACGATGGAGCATACGTCTTCAATCATACCACCGCGACCTTAGGTCTAACCTTCTTCAAGACCTCTGCTCTCGATGCACTTCGAAAAGGCAGTATTCAGACCATGCGAACATTTGCTACCTCATCTACTCGTGACCTCCTTGATACGAGTGTCGATGAATATACTAGGGCAAACTACGAAGACCCAGCATTTGAAGGTCTCAGAGAGCAAGGTGCGATACTCTGGATCACATTTGATTGGGACATGAAGACTTTCAAGGCGACAGCATGGATGCCTGATGCTGTTCTCCACATGATGAAAGCTTCGAAGTGGGAATGTGGGCTCACGAGAATGGATACGTGGGAATGTCTGTACAATGATTCGCCCTTCGTCAGAGGTGTTGTAGGAAAGGGTGAGTGCTGGATCTGATTGGGCTCGGATAGCATCAAGTGTCCACTTGGTCGTGGTTTTGGAGCTATTGAGCAGATCTTTGTTCAGCACTTGAATTAACCCATCACTTGCGCCTTTCTTGATGTCCTTCGAATTATTGAAGCTGTGTTCACTGTGAAGTTTGCTTCTCGCTAACGATATTGCAAATATTTATTCCATAATGTCCTGCATTATCTATTGTTTTGCTGCAGCTTCCTCATTGGACATTTATTAATGCCTCTAACGTCCATCCCTGCGTGCCGGAAAACCCTACGTGCCGGAAAAATTAGCCGGTACTTTGACTTCAAGCATTTAAAAATCTATGCACACCGCAATATCTCCTTTTAAAATTTATAAGTTATGTTCCGTGGCCACTCCCGAACACCCTGAATGCCTCCGAATGAAACAATCAAGTTTGCGTTGTCACCCTCACGCCTGATTTGCAAATAGTATCCTTTTATAGCGTAATAGACTTTTTCTATTATAGCTGCATTACCGAGCTCATGCTATCTCCAAAACTTATAAAAGGGTCTTAGCTGGGCTCTCAGGCCTCCCTACTAGACAGGAAATCGTGAACAACTTTGTGGCGGCTGTGGCGTGCAGATTCATGCAAGATCACCACGCGGGTCGGTACCTCGGATCAAAGCGAGTGACGATCTTTGTGGGGAGCAGCCCCACATGCCCGATTCCGGACCTGCATTTCGAAGCCTTGATCCAAACGATCACGTGATATTTTGCCTGGAACTAGTCGATGTCAGCAGAGGTGCCTTATTTTAAAGCTCAAATACTCACGCTGAGTACTTATAAATTACGAACCGTCAGTTCTATTATACATATTCATGAGACTGTAATACGCTTCAAATTCTATCAAGTTTATCCATCTTCAGTACTTCAGATTAACAGTGCAACATCCTCTTGCTCAGCCTTCCATGTATTTAAAGCTGTGCAAAATGAAATAGAATCTGGATAATTAACTCCCAAGATACGTTTCCGTAACTGTACACATTCTTCCATAAGTCTTACAGCTTCAATTTCTTTACCGCTTCCTTTCCACGTAAACGCCAAGTTGTTCATACTGGTCAGCGTGTCAGGGTGGTCCACTCCGAGCTTCGTCTTGCGAGTCTCCATGACTTGCACGTCCAGCTTTTCAGCATCATCCCACCGGCCTTGGTTCC